>NC_138990.1:72785045-73385045 GCF_964341445.2 Mesoplodon mirus | reverse complement strand
TTCTGGCACCAATTCCTTGGGTATGTGAACCTCAGCCTAATGGAATTTAATTACTTTAGTGGTATTAATCATCTGTACAGTAGAGCAAAGAGTATTTTATTACCACTTTTAAGGGTTATCGGCACATTTATTTCAAATGAACTGTCAAACTGCGTTACGTGTAAGGCATGCCAGGTTTGAATTCTGCAGCTGAGGTGAAAATAAATTTACAATTTAAAACTCTTCCCCTATCATCAGCAACCCACCCATTAACAGTGGTAGCACATATGTAAGACTCTCAAAATTAAAAGAAATTAAGTGTTGAATTAGCTATTCATTTTTTACTCTCTGGTTTTATTCCTTATTCCAACCATTTTGACTACTCATTTGCAAAGGTTGCTTTATACCAAGGACCTCAGGAACACCAATTGGCATCAAATAAGCTGTGACACCATTACAGGCTTAGTTACAGGAAAGTGACGCTAATTTTGTCCGTTATCAGGCAACTAGCACCAGCTCAATAGTATAACGTTCCTCCAATTCACACCATAGAGCAAATGCTTTTGTTTTTGTTCATATTCAGGGAATGTGAATGTGTACTTCTCTCTCCTCTTGGTTGTTTTTAGCCCTATTTGAATTGTTCTATAAAGAACTCTAAGAAACTCTTGCATCATTTATAAAGCTCTCCTCCTGTGCTAAATAGATCCAAGAATGGATTGCAAGATGCCAAACTCAGGTTAATTCTGTAGACTTCAGTAAACTTTGTCATGAAGCATTCTACAGAACACAGAGGTAGCAAACTAGAAGAGTGGGACCAGGAAAAATGCAGGACAAAGGTCCTGATACAATTGTGGCCAGAGCGCTCTCTAGGGCTCTGGAATCAGATTGCCTGGGCTTTAATCCCCAAGTATTAGTTATGCCACTGTGGTATAAAAAAATATATTTGGTCTTTGTCCCCAGTTCCTGGCACTAAGCTCCTCAAACTGTTAGAAGTTCTAGAATGACGAGAGTACTTTTTGTTATTCACATGGAGCCCCTTTTCACCTTATGTTAACGATGTGACTTAGGGTAGGGCCCCTGGATAACTTCAGGATAGGGCTGGTCAGCAGAAAGATCAAGTGATCAGAGGGTTGGAACTTGCAGCCCCACTGATCGACCTGGGTGAAGGGAAGGGTGGAGGTGCTGCGGATTAAGCTCTATAAAAATCCTTGAACAACAAGATTTGATGAGCTTCCAGGTTGGTGAACATATGGAGGTGCTAGGAGAGTGGTACCCTTGGAAATGGTATGAAAGCTCCAAACTTGTTTCCCCATACCTTGCCCTATGCATCTCTCCCATCTGGCTGTTCCCCAGTTAAATTCGTTTATAACAAACTGGTAATCTAGTAAGTAAAATGTTCTCCTGAGTTGTGTCAACAGCTCTAGCAAATTAATCCACCCAAGGAGAGAGTTGTGGGACCTCTGAGCTATAGCCAGCCGGTCAGAAGCACAGGGGTCTAGGTAGACCTAGAGATTGGCATCTGAGGTTGGGGGAAGGCAGTCTTGGAAAACTGAGCTCTTAACCTGTCAGATCTGATGCTATTTCCAGGTAGATAGTGTCAGAATTGAGTTAACTGCTTGGTGTTTTGGGAAAAACACACATACTGGAGACACCTTAGGTAAATTCTTCAACCTCCTCAGTGACCTGATCTATAAAATGGGAATATAATCACAGGCTTATTTTAAGGTTCAAAGATTATGTACAAATAAAATAACCTTAGCACAAATGCCTGGTTTATAGTGGGCTTTGTTATGTTGTTGTTACAATTGTAAGGAAGATACATAATATTTGAAAAGCTATATATTCCACCTTATCACATGGGTCAATATCATGTTGAATGAATCCCTTATGAATTCCAGTGCCTTCTAAGACACCTTCATTTTTCTCCTTCCTCAACCCACCCCTCCTCCACCAAAGTCCTTATAGCCCCCGACCTGTTCCACATCCACCTGTTTAAGGCATTTTCCACTCATCTCATTTCAGAGACATTCTGCAAAGAGAAGCAAATGAGAGCAATTTGTGACATGAGATACTGCATGTGCAAAAGACACATAATTAGTGTCAAAATGGATGCATTTGCTTTTTAAAGTCTATTTGTCCTGTGATTTCAAATGAATCAAGCCGCTATATCTCTCTCAACAGCTTCATACTACTCCATAATGAATTAAATGGCTCCTTTGAAAAAAAGTATAAGCTTTATGAATAAAATGCTTTTTCAAATGTTGGGATAAGAAGAACTTAAAAAGACTCTTATGTCTAGTACCCTTTCACTTAAAGATCATCTCCAAACTCGGGATCTTTGAAAGAAAAGCATTCTCCAAGAAAAAAAAAAAAAAAACAACTTTCCCCCCACCATCTTTCCAATCATTATAATTACCAGTGGGGGGCAGAAAAAAGCTACAGTATTCAGCAAAGCAGAATAGGGCCCTGAATTTCCCTACCCCTTCTTAGTACTCTGACATCCTAAGCATGCAATCAAGGCTCCAAATCCTTTTCAAAGACATTTCATAAGAGAAGAAAGAATGCCCCACTCAAAGCTCTAAAATGTTTGGATTCTGCTATTCAGTT
This sequence comes from Mesoplodon mirus, assembly GCF_964341445.2. Taxonomy (NCBI): domain Eukaryota; kingdom Metazoa; phylum Chordata; class Mammalia; order Artiodactyla; family Ziphiidae; genus Mesoplodon; species Mesoplodon mirus. Next base: position 73,382,459 of record NC_138990.1, on the reverse strand, counting down.
CCTCTATTTCCACTCTATTTCTAGCCTCTGCTTTTCTTCTCTGAATATCTGTTTGGTATTGAAATAATATATGTACCTTGTGAGTTGATTCTCTTAACTCTACCTTTGAAACAAGGTTGTTCCTCCAAGTTTCCCAAACTTTAGTCTTTACTAATCTCCTTACAGATTTGAAAAAAAAGGAACAAAAAATTTTTGAGCCTGACTAACAGTAGTCTACGGAAAGGCATACAATTTTTTTGAACTTTGGAATCATCCAGAGCTATGGATGACTAAGGGAGAGAGTGTTAATAAATAACTTAATCAAAAATAGTTAGAGATTCAAGAAAGCAATCTGCACTGGTCCAGCTAGAAATATGCACATCCACATTATAGATAAGCCCAATTTCTAGTAATAGTGCATGCTTCCTGTGTTGGGAGGGAGTTAAAATTAGCAATAGATGTATGGAACTAATCTTTTCCTATTTGAACAAGCAAAAAATAAATAAAGGAAAGGACTTCTCAGATTCCATCTAATAGTCCATGAGGGTTAAGTTTACCTCATCATTGTCACTTGCATTATAAAAACTAATGTCACTGCAAAGACTCTAAACTAGGCTCAGAGTGAAGGGTTTAGGATTTAATCCTAGTTCCCTTTTATCTTTCTAACCATAAAGTCTGTTTCTTCATTGTGAAATAAGATGTTAATCATCTTAACAAGCACATGAGGATAAATGAGATAAAATTTATATACCAAGTTAAACTAACTAAATCCAACATGTTATAAAATGACAATTATATTAATGGAAAAAATAAAACAATTTCATTTCTTTTCTTAGAGGAAGCCCCAGGCTTCACAATAGTGAGCTCTAGCTACTTTTAGTTCTAAGTAATAGGCACAAAGTATCCTTTGTAGTGAAGAAGCTCTTTCATTGAGTCTACATTCTCCAAGCCTAGGATTCTTTTGGGATAATTTTCCTGTCCCTCAGGTATCTGTCTCTAGAGTCGGCCATGATCACTGTTTGAATGATTAACCCTGGTAGTTGCTTTCAGAAACTATTGACTAAGTTCCCAGTTGCATATAGAAATGGGCTAATGGAGATATCATACAAACCCAGTGGATGTTTATACTCTAGAGGGGAAATGCTAAAATAATGTGAATGCATGTAACTGAAAATAAACATAGGTGGTGAAAAAAGCTAGTTATTGCCCTTCCTTCTTACAACTTGTAAAATCATTAAGTTTGTCATTTTATTAAAAATTTCTATTCACTAATCACTTGGTAATACTATCTCAAACAGAGTACAAAATTGCCACTAGCAGGATCATCAGTATTATAAGATATGATTGCATAAATTGTGGTACATCTATTGATGCAATATTATTGTATGAAAATTATCACTGAGAGCTTATAATAACACAGGAATATGTTTTTGCTAAAATGAAAAGAAACAGAAAACAACTGTTTCCATGGTATATATAAAACGAAGCAACCAAGCACCAAGTATAGACAAAATGTTGGAAGAAAATACGTCAAAATGCTGTGATCAGTTTGGGTTGGTAACAGTAAGAATTTTTTCTCCTTTCTAGTTTTCCCAGATTTACTAATATTCTATAATAAGTATATTCTTTTATGCTGAGAAAACACATATGCAAGTTGTTTTGTTAATTAGTAAAAAAAGACAAGAGATCTTATTTTATACTTTTATATCACCATAGAAGGGTATAAACCTACAATTAATGTTATGTATCAGTTGGGGACAGAGGTAGGTACACAGCTTGGTAAAGAATAAGGCCACTAGCGTGGAAGTTCTGTTTCCATCACTGCTGCTCCTATTCAGTTCTTTTTAATCAGCAACCATTTTCTAATCCCAGAACACTGGTTTTAAGTATCATTCCACTTCTCAGATAATACAGTCTTTATTTATTATTTAGGTTTATCTAGCACTGCTACTTATTTTAGTATAAGCATCATTCACCCAATTACCAAAATGTTCTTTATTGTGCTATTTGGGAAAACAAGTGACTTCCCACTTATTTTTCAGAGATACATTGTCTTTACATAAATTCATTCCCCATTTACTCATTTTTTTCCATTTCTCAGGATATTTTTATTCTCTGCTTGACATGTCTTAAGGTGCATCGACTGAAATTAGACTCAGTATTCTAGATGAAAGTGTATCATTATTTGATATGACATCAACTTAATATTTCCATATTATTTTCTCCCTTTTTTAATGCACCCTGGAGTCCTATTTGCCTTCCAACTGCCTCTGTGTGATGGGGAGACTTCTTCCTTGAGCTCTCCATGATGACTCCTAATTCATTTAAACAGCACACACTGTTTTAATCATATCTGTTTTCACAGATATCACATCTTTTTATGAGCTGAACTGTTCTTTTGCTAACTTAGCTTTTCTTTTATGTGAAATGTTCTAGGTCAGATAAGTAATACAGTATTCAAAGATACAATGATAAAAATTAATGTTAGCTCAGTGGCAAAAAAAAATTATGTTTCAAACATAATTTGTAGAAATGTTAATCATTTCTACATATATATGAGAATTACCACTAAAAGATTTTCAAATGATTTGAAAATATTCAAATGAGTGAATATTGAAATATTTAACACTTATGAAAGAGATTTATCTGCCTATCTTGTTTTTCATAAATGTCTCTGCCATTTTACTAATTAACCAAAGATATCTTTGTTTAGACAAATTTTGTCTCCATCACAGACTATGCTTTTTCTACATTACTTTTTCCCTCAGTAAAATTAAAGCACTCAGTTTTACACACTAATCATCTTCTAGGTAACAGATTGTAATATTTTGAATACAAAAGTATGAGACAGGAAGATGGGACTTTTGGGCTCTCATCCCGGATCTTCCGCCCAATGTGTGCTGTGCTCCTGGAAAAAGACTGCTTTCTCCTTTGCCTCAGTGAACTTGTTCAAAGAATGGATGTAGCAATTTTAACTACCTTACAAGATGTTGCAAGTTGTGTGGTTTTTTAAAAATATGATTCCTGATTCAATTATTTTTCCTCAGATTACATTTGAGTGTTCCGGATCACATCTTTATACAGCATCCTAAAAAGATGACTGGTGAGCACAGGCCTGCATGCATAGTCCCCAACTTCAGTTTAGTAGCTGAACTTCATTGTTAAAGCATTTCAGGTTCTCTCCAACCAGCCTCAGCTTTTAAAGCATATTCTTACTGCAAAACTGAAAGAAGGCATTCCCCCCACCGGCAATACTCACACTTTTCATGATCCCAAAGCCTTTCCTTTCAAATTTAGTCAATATTTAGTTGGAGAGAAATATCACTTTGTCAATTTGAAGCAATAGTTTAATCCCACCCTAATTCTGCCCTGCTAGCATGCCTCTCATCTACTCAGATGAAATGTGTTCAGGACGTAAATATCAGAATTTACAGTAGGGGGTCTTAGTAAAAATAAAGCATAATTAGTGAAATAAACATTATATAAATATATATACATATATTAGATTTGAATTTATATTGCATACTTCTTTCAAATAGTTACTCTGTTCCCCTTGAATCATCCCAATTGCATACTAGTTCCTGGTTGAAAAAGATGGTGACTCATTTTTATATAAAGAGATAAAACAAAAAAGAGATTGATACATGGATAGAAACATGAATAGCACACTGTAAGTACCTTAGAAGTATTGCCAACTCATTCATTCATTTTATTCTATAGATTTCTATTGAGTATTAATTATGTACCAAGCACTATTCTATGAGCCGGGGCTACAGGAGTGAACAAAACAGAAAAAGCCTCTTCTATCACAGAGCTTACTCAAAAACAGGAAATATGAATTAGCCTGAACTCTATGCACTACCAGTTTTTGGAGGAACAAAATGGACATTATCTACAATTTCATGTGGTTCAACCCAAATGATATGTCAAATGGTGATAAGTGATGTTGAGCACAATAAAGCTGGGGTAAAAGAGAAAGTGAGTCTATGTGGGCTATTACGCTTCTAAATAGGGTAGTTGGGAAGGAAGGGACCTTAAATAAGTGAGAGAGCAGGATAATGTGGATCTTGCTCTGGAAATCTCTGGAAAGAGCAGGCAAAGCATGGGAAACAAGAGAAAACAAAATCCTGAAGCAGGATTGGATCTGGTTACTGAGAACTAGTGTAACTGCCAGTGTGGCTGGAACAGGGTGGACACGAGGAAGAGTGCAGACAGTGAGATCATCAAGGTAGAGCAGGGGCTTGGAGGCAGCAAGGTCACATAGGACCACATGGCCACAGTAGGGAATTTGAGTTTTCTCTGATAAGATTGGAAGTTTTTGGAAGGCTCTGAGCAGAGAAGTCACATGATGCAATTTGCTTTTTAAAATAAATTTATTTATTTATTTGTTTTTATTTTTGGATGTGTTGGGTCTTCATTGCTGCGCTGGGCTTTCTCTAGCTGAGGCAAGCGGGGGCTACTCTTCGTTGCGGAGCACCGGCTCTAGACGCACGGGCTTCAGTAGTTGTGGCATGCGGGCTCAGTAGTTGTGGCTCGCGGGCTTAGTTGCTCCGTGGCATGTGGGATCTTCCCGGGCCAAGGATCGAACCCGTGTCCCCTGCATTGGCAGGGGATTCTTAACCACTGCACCACCAGGGAAGTCCGCGATTTGCTTTTGAATAGGACTATCCTAGTTTTGGGGTGGAGAACAGCATCTAATGGACAGAGAGAAGGGCAGAAATGAGGCATTTTAGGAGGCTGTAACATGGAGCTCATTGGTGACTTTAACAAGAATTGTTTCGGTGGAACAATGGAAAGAAAAGCCTGATTGGAATAGTTTCAAGAGAGAATATTGGGAGAAATTGACTAGATACAGCATTTTAAAAGGAGTATTTCTATTAGAAATGGGTAATAGGTAGTAGGGCATTTGCAGGTAAAAGAATTTTTTTTAATGATATATGATAGGAAGACATATTTATTTTGCTGATGGCAGTGATCCACTAGAGAAGGAACAAATGGTGGTGCAGGAGAAAGAAAGGAGAATTGCTGGAATAATCTCCTGTAACAGGGAAGAGGAGGTGAAACCTGGTGCAGGAGCTTGGGGATGGCCGTTGGAAGGGCACGGGTAGTTTATCCACAGTAACATCCATGTGAAAATACTTAAAAGAATATGAAAGTGACTAGACTAGGGAAATGTACTATGATTTCCAGGTAGCACCAAAGGCCCAGTTGGGTTAGTGGTAAAGTGAGATTTCTGGCATGGTTGTGAGTTTTCCTCCAGATATTCAGGTGTGAGGGTGCAGGAGTGGAGGGTTGACCTAACCAGGGTGGGAATTTGTCCAGGTAAGATGAAGACAGAGGGAGCATGAGACTTAATGACTGTAATCAAGGACCACCGGATCTCATTAGAACAGGAGCTATGAAGGTGACGATGAGAAAAAAGTAAAAATGATTGATGAATCTTAGGGAAAGTTGAGATACTAGAAGGGGAGAGCCAGAAAGATAAAAATGGTGATTGAAGAGTGGGAAGCTTGAAATTGAGATGAGGAAACAGGTAAAGTTATTGGTATCAGCAAGGTCTAGGGAAGCAGCTCTCAGAATCACCTGGAAGCCTTGGTAAAGGAATCGCTGGACTTCACACTCAGAGTTTCCAATTCAATAGGTTTGGGGCTGAGCCCCGAAATTTTCATTTCTAATAAGTCCCAGGTAATGCTGAGTCTGCTAGTCTGGAGATCACACTTTGAGAATCACTGGTCCAGGGTTTGATCTTGGTTTAGGTATGATGGAAAACAAGATCACTGTGGGAGAGGAGGTCAAGGAACTTGGAGGCTGGGGTTTTGGAAGAATCACCCATGTGACTAATACATGAACAGAGTCATTTAATCCACATATAGGTTTTATTCAGCTACCAATTGTGAGTCCAGTGCTGTGTCCAATGTGAGGGCTCATATAGAATTAAAAAAACAGAAACAAACAAATCAAAAAAACACCTTCACATCTGTAAGACTCACACTTTAAAATCATGGCTACCCCACAGAAAGATGCAATACATTTATGGGCTTGTTTATTCCATGGCAAAGTATAGAATTCCTGGTATACTTTGTCCAGAGCAAAGAACATTTGTTTCTGAAAAGTGACACATAAATGAAGTAATTTAAATGTCTGGGAAAGCTCATTAAACAAAATTTTACCTAATCATTTCATGAAGTGAACATCACCCTATTTATAAATTTGGATTTTTATGTATTGAGTATTTTTATAAATGCATTAACATGGTATGGTAAAGTAAGGTAAGAGTGAAAAGTAACACACGGAACAAGCGTCTTTGGTACTACTATCAACAGCTAGACAAAAAAGCCTTTGTTACTGAGTATTTTAGTCTACACATCTGTAGTCCTAAACTCAGCTGTGCTAGTACCTTCTAATGCAATGACCCTCAACTATCTTTGAGTCACTTTGAGAATATGATAAAAATTTTGGACTCCTTCCCCACAAAGGGAGAAAAGTCCCCAAACACACAACATTACTCATATAATTTCAGGAAGCTTAAGGACCCTATGAAGGCCATCCACGTGAAGTATCCTCCTCAATCTAACTGGCATTGATCACAGAGAGAACTGCAAAAACATACTTTTGTATCTTTCCTTTATCCAAACCACACACAACCCTTTTTACAAAAAGTAAACCTCTTTGTGAAAAAGTAAATAACTGAATCAAATATATGTTCCAAGCACAGGAAGTTTTATGACTATCTCTTTGGTGATCAAAGTCAAATCAACAGAAACTGAAATGATCATATATTTTCATGGATCCTGAGCTCTGTGAAGCATCCAAAGGAATAAAAGGTATGGTTTTGGACCTGAAAATTGAAATTTACACACATAAAATTTACCTGAAAATGTATGGATCCAAGTAAAGATTCCAGAAGGCAAAAGGAGAGATACCTCAACATTGACTACTAATCTGATGTCAAAATAAGAGCTCAAATATTAAGAGCCACTGAGGCAATGCCTTTTGACATCAGAATAGTGAAGAACAGGCTTTCTGAAAGAAAACAGCCTGGAGTTGGACCTTGTAGAAGGAGGTGAAACAAATGAAATCAAAATGTAGAAAGGATGTCTCAGAGACAGAGATGGCTGGCTACCTGTTGTTCTGAAATTTGACATGTTTGGCAAGCTCTCCATCAAAATGCACCAGGCCTGTCATTAGAGAGTGAAATGGGCCAATGTGCAAGATCTCAGCAGAGCAGATGAGCAGATTCAAATTAGTGCAGAAGCTGAAGTACTACAAAGTCTCCTCCAAGAAAGTTGCTCCCTGGTTTCCAGTTAATACTCAGGGAATATTCAACTGTCAGCCTTGTTAAAACACCCACTGTCGTCGGGCTTCCCTGGTGGCGCAGCGGTTGAGAGTCCGCCTGCTGATGCAGGGGACACAGGTTTGTGCCCCAGTCTGGGAAGATCCCACATGCCGCGGAGCGGCTGGGCCCGTGAGCCGTGGCCGCTGGGCCTGCACGTCCAGAGCCTGTGCTCTGCAACGGGAGAGGCCACAGCAGTGAGAGGCCCGCAGACCACAAAACAAAAAACAAAAAAAACCCACCCACTGTTATCATGTTCTCATTATCACATATCTGTGAGCACTTTACGGTTTGCAAAGGTGTTTCACATACATGGCTTCTTTCTTGTGGTTAATAGCATTTGTATTGAACGTTTATTAAGCAACTTCTGGGAGATAAACAACGAAGAAAATGGATGCAATTATTTGATATATGTAAAATCTCATCCAATTAAAAAAAAAAGTCATGAAAAAGTCCCACAGATTGTCACAATTTGTACCAAAAGAGTAACGCAGCAAGTACCTTTGCTACTGTCCCTTGTGATACCCATGTTAGGTCGAGTTTCATGAGTCAAAGAGAAGAGGAACATACTTTGCCTCTGGGTAATTAAAAATGAAAAAAGTATCATATTCTTTTGAATTTCATAAGTTGTTGAAACAATTTATGGAAGGTGTTTTGCTCTTGTGTTTGTTTCTTTTACCAAATTCTCTAAATTAAATAAAGCTGTCAAAATTGGAAATATTCAAGGTATTTGATTAATAAGTTTTCTGGCTAACTTGGGTAGTGTAAATTGAACATAATTTAATACTTTTTCATAATTTGCAACCTTGAAAGGTGTTCTGATCGTTGGTGATCTGAGGTGGCAGGAAGACAACAGGGCTGATTTGAACTTGAACAACCTCGGCACTAAAGTGGGAAAGGCCAGTGCTGAAAAAAAAAATCTACTTAATTAATGGTTCTGGTGAGTTAGGATCCAGATTATTAGCTTTTAAATAAAATAAAAAATTAAAACCTCATATTTTAATTATTTTAACTATCTCTTTCACTTCCTAGAGTGCCCTCGCTAGCTTTCACACTTTGTAGAATATGCATTTATTTTAAAAGTTGAGAATTTACTATATCTTAGAAGTAGATAATGAAGATCTGACATATTGAGCAAAGCTATCTTTTCTGAATACTTAAAATATTCTATTACAAAGAACTTTTGCAACTTTAGAGAGTAAGCATAATGGAACCTGAAATAATGGGAAGTTCCCATTTAGGCCCCCTCAGACACTGGAAAATCCTGATACATCTTCTGACTCCTCAAAGGCCAACGTGCAATTAAATTTTGTTTTATTTTTAGGGGAAGTTAATTTAGCTCTGATTATTAGAAAATTAGCCATCTATAAATTATATATGGAATATATGTGTATATGAATACTTGGCTAAACAAAGCATTTTATTTTATAATTATTTCAGATGACAGAGTTCATTATAATTTTTATTCAGTATTTTAATCATTAACACTAAACTCTCCTTTCTCCAACTATCTACCACAGTGCAGTTGAAAAAGAAAAAAAAAAAAGACTAAATTTCCCTTTTGCCGTGCAAGAAAACCTGCAAGCACTAGCCTGGAAGTAAAAGATTTAGGAAGAAAACCTAAATAAATCTAGAACCAAAAAAAAAATGGACACAGTATCTAATTTCATCCAATACATAGTGATTAAAATCTCCAAACTACACATAAAGTTTTGCTGACTGAATTGAGCCAGAAGTGAAATAAAGCAAGCAAAAGTTTTTTTAAACATAGTTTAAAAAAAAATCATGGATAATCATAAGCTCCACTCCACCAGGAAAAGATAACAAGATTTAAAATTGTTGTAATAAGGCAGTGGTTAAGAATACAACCACATTATGCTAATTATCATAGTTATACCAATGTAAATTACTACACTTATTAAAGGGACAAAAATGGTTCTGTGCTTAGAAGATACAGATAAGTTATAGTAAGGCTTACAGGCTGAGAGTAAAATTATGCCCCTTTTGCAATAAAAATAATGGCTTTACATAGAAAATAATAAATAACATGAGTGAACATGCAAGAGTATAAGTAGTTTAACTTTTATGGAGGGCAGGACCTCAGTTTTATTATCAATAGTGTATCATATTCACTTCAGCTCTGTACAACTGTAGCCTTTTTTAGTTAAAGCAAATATTTGGTGTGTCGTTATGGCTTTAATTCCTACAAGGGCACATTCTTTTATTTTTTTTCCCCTTTTGCACCAAGGTAGAAAGAACCAAAATAATTTTCAAGAGCCTTTGATCTAACTGTTATTTTAAATTCATATAATCTTCCCCCCAAGCCCACCAACACTTGGAAGATATTCCTGACATCTCCACACCATGAATCAATTATCAAGACCTGTGAATTCTATTTCCTAAATGCTTCTCAAATCCATCCCCTTCTGTCTCTCTCTACTACCAATATCCCAGTCCTAGTGACCCTTATTTCTTACCTCAACTCTCTCAGGAGGCTGTTAACTGGTCTCTCTTCTTATGCCTTACTCTGAACCAGTCAGAGCCCTCTCCTAAGCTTCTTGATGCTCCAGGGATAACTTCCAAAATCTTCACTTTGACTTACAAGCCCTGCAGAATCTTACCCCAACTCACTGCCTGGCTTTATTACAGTCGGACTTTACTATTCACATTTCAGACTTTCCCACTCTTTTTCAGATCCTTCAATGTTCTGTATTCCTTCCTGTCTTAAGGCTTTCCCTCTTCTTCAGTGCTTTCCCCCAAGCTGTGGCGTACTCAGCTTAACAATCACTTCCTTAGAAAAGTTCACTTTGCTAGGCCAGGTCAAATACCATGTGTTCCATATACCAATGTGCTGTATAATGGTCACAATTCTAGTTATTTGTTTATATGTCTATTATTCCTGCCTTCCCTGCCCTATATGTCCCTCCCCTCAAAAACACAGTCTTTATAAGGGTAGGGACCATGGAGGTCTTGTTTTCTACTGGATCTCTAACCCCCCAAACAAGCCATATTACATAATTTAAATGCCCACCAAACAGGTGAACAGCCCCACTTCTAGAGGAAAACGATGTCCTATACCTTTGGTGCTTGGAAGCAAGGATGGCTCCATTAAAGAATAAACCAGAGAAAAAGCATCGGGAATTAAACCATCTTCTCTGAAAGGACCTTGACTTTGTCTACCCCAAACATCTTATTTTGAACATCAGTAAATTGGGGGTACAAATAACTGCTGGACATTGTTCACAATGTTGTAGGGACATTCTCATACGACAATTTTGATGAAAACACTTTCTAAACTATAAAGAGCTGTGCTATACAAATGCAAGTTATTACTGGGAGATATGTGTATATGTGTGTATAAATGTTGATTTGAAGATGTATTTGGATATAATTATAAATATTTATATTTCCCCAACTGTGCTGTGATTTTCCCAAGGGTAGAGATTGTGTCTTCTTTTAGTGAAGTAAAAATTATCTTTGTTTTTCAAAGCTGGAACGAGTAATGTCTTCTTTTCTAGATCTCACCCAGTAATGGGTACATAATGGTTGCCTACAAATGCTTCACGAATGAAGAGTTCAAGGGTCTTTAATAATCAAGGAACAAAAGTCATGCATAGCGACAAGTTCTGCAAATCACTAAGAAGCAAATTACACATAACTTCTCCTGGGAAAGCTGGTGCATCACTCTGTACTTGCCTTCAAACACACTCACAGATTAATGCAGTGGGGATGGATCTGAGTATGAAATACTCATGATTTATATAAGACTTGATGGGAAGGGGCTTAATCTCCATGTTTTCCCTAAGAAGGAACCAGTCAAGAAGCAATCTTTTCTTGCTAATCAGGATTGCAATTTACAGATTTAGCAACAGAAATATCAGGAAATTATCTAGTCAGCTTAGTTCAGAAGGAATCTTTTAAATTTATCACTTTTAAGATCCAAATTGAAAAAAAAAACTAAAGTAATTTTTCTTGCTTACAATCAAAAAATTTTAGGTATGTTAATATAAACTCGCACAAAAAATGTAACAGGGAAAGAAAATTAAGAGCAATACAAAGCACTGTAATCAAAATAGTATGGCACTGGCATAGGAATAGTCAGAAACATCAGTGAAACACACTTGAGAAAACAGAAAAAGTCAATAGCAGGAATTTAATATACAGAAGATGCAATTTCAATCAAGCAAAGAAAGGAAATTTATTAAAAAATAATAATGATACCAGCAGCCATCCCTCTGAGAGGAAGAAAAATCATATACTAAAATTCCAGTTTGCTTAAAAATTTCAATGTAAACCTAAACCAATACAAATATTACACTGAATTTCCAACCCAGAAATTAAAGAAAAATAGACATATCTGAATATGTAAAAATTACTATCTTTTATATGACAAATAATTCAATAAACAAAATCCACTGGCAGGTATTATCTTAAGGAAGATTTGCAATCCAGATGACATAAAAGTTTTAAAATCTAGGATCCACAAAAAGCTTTTCAGATTGATAACAAAAAGATGTACCACCCAGGCTGACACACCTTGAAAACATTATGCTACGTGAAAGAAGCCAGACACAAAAGGTCACCTATTGTATGACTCCATTTATATGAAATATCCAGAATAGGTAACTCCACAGAGACAGAAAGCAGATGGGTGGTTGCCAGAGCCTGGGAGTGGGGGGAGGAAATAGGGAGTAATTGCTTAATAGGTATGGGGTTTACTTCTGGGGCAATGAAAATGTTTTAGAACTTATATAGAGATGTGGTCACAGAACACTGTGAATGTACTAAATGCCACTGAATTATTCACTTTAAAATGTTTAGTTTTATGTTATGTGAATTTCACCTCAATGAAAAAAAATACCATCCAACAGATGTACAAAGCAATTGAATAGACATTTCACAAAAGAGTAAATTCTAATGCCCAATAAACTTATGAAAAGGAAAAGATGTTCAACCTCCCTGACAGGAGAACATAAATTCCATGATTTTATGTCCATCAGACTAGAAAAGATTAAACAGAGAAGTAGCACCTACTTCTGGTGAGGATTCAGGAAAATGGTTATATCTCATAACCAGCCACTGGCAATATGAGTTGTTATGGAACTTTTTGAAAGTAATCCAGACAGATCTATAGAAATTAAAATTGTATATACCCTAGTCCCAGTAATCCTATACCTGGGAATTAATCTCAAAAATAAAACCATCAGTTGGTAACAGGTATGTTTACAGAAACACAAAGAATTGGAAACAAAGAAAATGCCTTTAATATGGAAATGGTTGAAGATCCACTGAATTTTTTCCAGGGATTTTTTTTTGCCAATGTCAAGTGACAACATGCAGAGAAGTTTATACAGAGCGATCCCTGTTTTGTAAGGCAAAGGAAATGTCTATGTTTACATACGATTATACGAACTTGCAGAGTCACAGATCATACACACAGTTTATTACCATCAGTGACAGAGGAGGGGAGGGGGTGCAGATGGTCTGAGGAGGAGAAAGCAGAGAGGGAAACAGAGAAAGAGGGAGAAAAAACGTGTCTTATTATTTAGAGTCTCATTTTAAGCAAGTACAAAATAAAAACCTAAGCTTTCAACAATAGTGGCCCTAAAACAAGGAGAAACCCAGCTCCATTTCAGTGGAACAAGTTCCGTCTGGGATACCTGGAAAGGTTCCCAGAGTCTATCAAAACTCCCCCTTTGGCCACAGTGATAAAGGATGTAAGGGTTACAACCTGTCTCAGGTATCAGAAGTCACCGCACATTATACTTAAATGAGGGCTCCTTCCGTCATTAGTAATAGGAAGTTGGGCAAGTTATTTAAATTATTTAACCCAAAGTTTCTTCATCTAAACATCTGTATAATTGGAATAATACCTATTTGATAGGGCTGTTGTGAGAATTAAGTGAGACAGTGAATGTAAAAGTCTATCACAATGCCTGCCCTTAGTGAGCTTTCGGTAAATGGGAGCCAGTAGAAGTAAAGCAAGATCCCCAAACTATAGAAAACTCGAAATCCAATACCTTTCCCATTACCTGGGCTGGCCTTTCACTACTGGAATTTGAAAAGACTTTTCTAATTAAAAATCTGCCAAATAGAAGTGGTCATTCTTTCTGCTATGCATGAACAAGTATTAAAACATTTCTCCTTAAAAAGATACAATAGTATTATAATATAAATGATTCCAGAATGAGAGTGTTTTTCAAAATTTTTTTCAAATAAGAGCTCCATACAGTCTCCCCTTCTGTAAAACGGATGTAATAATAGTAACTGGTAATGCTGCTCTAAACCTGTGGTGGCTTACATCTCACTAAGAGTAAGACTCCTGTTGACAGCTTCCAAGATTAGATTCCTACAGGATTGGGCTCCTCATTACCTTTCTAACCTCATCTATGACTAGTCCCTCCCAATGAATCTTTCTGCTTCAGCCACACTCCCCTCCTTGTTATTCTGAAAATATATCTGGCCCTCTGTCCCAGGGCCTTTGCACTTGCCTCTACCTCTGCCTGGAATGCTCTTCCCCCAAATATCCATGGGGCTTCTTTTTTTTTTAAACATCTTTATTACAGTATAATTGCTTTACAATGGTGTGTTAGTGTCTGCTTTATAACAAAGTGAATCAGCTATATGTATACATATATCCCCATATCCCCTCCCTCTTGCATCACCCTCCCACCCTCCCACCCCTCTAGGTGGTCACAAAGCACAAGCTGATCTCCCTGTGCTATGTAGCTGCTTCCCATTAACTATCTATTTTACATTTGGTACTTTTTCCTCCACTTCTTTCAGGCATTTTTAAAAGCCCTCCTCTTACTCCCTGACCTTCCTATGTATCTAAAAATTCAACAAAACTACAGTAAAAAAAAAAAAAAAAAAAAAAAAAAAAAAAAATCCCCCCTTTCTGCTTTATTTTACTTATTTCTCTAATTTATTGTCTGCCTTCCTTTCTTGAATGTAAGTTATTGTCTGTGCTCCCCACTACACTAATGTAAGTCATGGCTTTTTGTTCATTCTCTTCTAGTACCTAGATGAGTGGCACATCCTAGGCACTTCATAAATATTTGTTTAATGAATGAGAAGCATTGTTTTAAAATGTTATTGTGATAATAGATAACACACGCACACATGTATACACATAACATTTACATATATAGAGAAATACACATAACCATCATTATTAACTAATATAAATATAAAGAATAACATGACAACCTTAAAAGAAGATATTTTTAAACACATTTATTGAATTTAAAACAAGACCTTCTTTTCAGACTTGAATAAATACATCAAGGATTTCAAATTGCTGGTTTACGTAAGATTAATTAGTCAACCAGTGTGTTGAAAATAATTTTTGTATTGTTGAGGTCTCACAAAATGGAGTTGACATTTGTAGAATACGTGTTTATGGGATTGAGCTTTAGGAAGAGAAACACCGTCTGATTGAAGAGAAAGAGTCCTTAAGAATACAAGACTACCTCTAATTAAATAACACAGATGAAACAAAATGTCATGAGCAAAAGATGTCCTCTTAATTCTGAACTTCAGATTCTACCATAGAAATACATTCCTTAGAATAATTAATGTTGCCCCATAGCTATCACTTAGTACCCTTTGGGTCACAACTATAGAAGAGATGGCAGGGCAGGCGTCTCTCAGAGAGATTCATAGATGGCACTGCCACATTGGAATAAGACAAAAGTTAATTCCCAGTGAGACCTAAAATCTTGATTGCCATGAAAATATATTCATTAAACGAGGAAGGAGATTATACCGATAGGAATTCATATTTTCATATGTTTGAGGTGAGATATTTTCATCACCATCAGATGTAAGAAAACATGAGATCTTATGAGGAGATTTTTAAAAACAAAACCATGTCATTAATTAAAGAAATGTGAATTGGAATATACTTTCTCCAGCCAAGTCAATAGATGAATTTCTCACTGTTTACCCAGCAGCCACTTGGTGACCAGTGCTTTGGTGAGCACTGGGAAGGATACAAAAGGAACTTCTGACATGATCCTTTCCTTTAAGAGGAGTGCAGTCTGTTTATCTGGGAAGGTAAAAGTAGTATCCAGGAAATAAGTCGAGAACAATAAAATATTTAAGTTTTGTCAGTACAATTACAGGAGAACAGATGCTGTATGGAGCAGATCTCCATGGAGAAGGTGTGATCGGAAGTGATTCTTAAAAAGAAGGACGGGATAGGAGAGGCAAAGAGCTGGGGGAGCCTCCAATAAGAGGGCACTGAAAGAGTCAGTGAGCATGCCGCATGGGAGAGGTCAGGGAGTAAGGCAGGACAAGTGGGTGAAAGGAAACTGTGCCAGACCGAAAAATCCAGACAGAGGAACTCGACTGTATGCCAATCAAAAGCGGAAACACTAAGGCTGACATCTGATCCTCTACCGTCCTGTTCCATAGTCACGTCTCTCCATGGGACACAGATCTCAGATTTCTTTAGTTTGAGATGAGAGCTATTGGACTTTTCCAAATCCTCTGAAAACAGCCCAGACAGGCCATTTTGGTAAGCCTGTCCCTACAACTAAAACATGTTTCCTCAAAGTACAGTGAATTCCATTCCACTGTTCAGATTTCTGTCCGTTATAATGAGTTTCTCCTTTCTGTTAGTTGCTGCCCATTTCACCTCATACAGTCAACAGTAATAAAATTCTTCAATGATATCCAGCCTGCAACCTTTGAGCCAGTCCTGACTCAGACATAAGGTGTCAGAGCCTAAATCTGTCCCTGAGGTCAGGGCCCCTAGGGTGTTCCCTCTGATGTGCAGCCTATTTCCCCAAACCTATGATCTTTGTCCAGACCATACAACTATCCTTCTACCTCAGCTTCCAGAAGGTATTCTAGCTCCTTGGTCTCTCTTTTCTCTACCGGGGCTTGGAGTCCTGCACTGAACTTCAGCTTCTCTGCTTGGGGCCTGGACCTGGTTCTCTGACCAATATTCTGCTCCTGGTGTCTGGACTCTTCTGTGCTCACAGTCCCTCTTTCAGTACCGCCAGATCTTTCTGGAATAATGATAACTGCATGTATTGCCATTCATAAGATGTATGTCAGAGGTTCTTGCTGCCTCAGCCTCTCATCCAAGAGATTGGATTCCATGGGTATCCTTGCCAGGTGGGCTGTTTAAATTCCAGTTGGACAGATGGCCTGACCTATGTGGAGAATACTGTGAGGTGCCATCCACACCCCCCTTTAATAAAGGACAAGTTGTCCTAACTGCAGGGCGTGCTGTCAGCAGACAGTCTTCAGTTGTTAGCCTTTCCAGGGTTCACCCCACTTGCAAAGAGTGGCCTTACTCAAGTTCACTCCCCTTCTTGGAGCCGTCCACATAAAATGGATGGTCACTGTGAGACCAAAATATCTGCCCATCCTGGTCCAACTCTGAGAGGCCATCCTACCTCGATTGGTCTCTCTCTCTATTAAGTCATCTGAAGTAGATATTAAGCCTGGATACAGCTTGACCTTTCTCTCTGCTCTGTCCTGATTGCACAGGTGCTGATCCCCGGGGCATTCTCTGATAAACACCCCATACACTAAACACTGCCTCAGAGTCTACATCCTTGGGAACCCAATTTATACCATGCTGTGATTGGGTTCTCCCCTCAGCACAAGCCCTGTTCAGTTTCTTCTTACTGCCCTTTTCACTTCAATTCCTAGGTAAGGCATGCCTTTTAGTGGAGGTTATGACCATTTCTTAGCTAAATTTGGAGGGACTTTTTTGAAGTACAATTCCCAATAAAAATAATTTTTCTCCTGAAAACTGCAAATCTAGAAATGGTCACAAGCTCACCATTAGAAGATCATTATAATTTCAAGGACCTTAAAGTCCCCAAATAAAGCTTTTGATAATGATCGTATTTTATAGCTGCATGATTTCAGCCTATTTGCACACTGTGATTGAACCCAAATATGAAAGACTCAAGGATACTTAGCTTGGAGTAGGGGGTATTTATCTCTCTCCTTTATATAGGCTACGGCAGTGTTCACTAGCAATCATATGGTTCTCAGTGGAAAGCCCTCGAAGCTGTTTGGGAAACGTGGGGATATTTTTGGTAGTCATAATGATGCAGAGGGTTCTTTTGGCACTTAATAGGTGGAAGCCAGGGATGCTAAGTATTCTTGCAATAAGTGAGTCAATCCAATAAGTAACAAAAAACTAACCTACATCCTGAATACTTTTCTGTTGTCTTGCGCAATATTCTTGTTGAAAACCCACTGTAATTCTTTGAGCCTAAGGTACCCTTTTACACATAAACACAAAGCTTTTCTCCCACAAATTTAACAGAAACTGAAATTTCTGGGAATGCAACTACCACATAATCAAGGGAAGATTATGCACTGTTTTGTTCTTTAACTTTACCAAGTGTTATTCATTGTTTGGTAACTCATTTCATAGATGGAAACCCACTCCTGCGTCTGAGTAGCCAACACATCAGAGCTCTCCCAGCCATGGTCAGTCATGGTGACATACATACAGGCAAGCTTCAGCCAACTTTGTTCCATCTTCTGGTGTAGTCCTGCCAAGCATTCACATTCTGAGATACATATTACTTTATTATTGATCATGTTCCTTTTTCTACTTTTTAAAATTACAATTAGAAAATTGTGTTGCTTTTTAAAAAAATTTTATGTGTGTAATAAGTTGTATTAACTATGTATTTCATCCCAGAATAATGAGAGTTATAAAATGTTTATAATAAAGAGATTATTCGCTGAGATAAGGTTGAGAAAAGCCATGCAGAATATTTTCCCAGTTGTTTTATTTATTTATTATTATGTTTTTCTTTTAGCTGCACCGCACGTCTTGTGGGATCTTAGTTCCCCGACCAGAGAACCCAGGCCCCAGCAGTGAAAGCACCAAGTCCTAACCACTGGACCACCAGGGAATTCCCAACTTTGTCATTATTTTTTTTTTCTGTCCACATATTCTCAGGGAGAAGGCAAAGGTATCTCTCTCTAGAGTCAATGTTTTATTTCTTAAGTTTCTAATTAGAAACTTACACTCTATAAAATGGTTTTAAAAAGACATTAGTAACAGAAACCTTATCCTGTGTCATCAGATTAATGACTTTTATCTCAAAAGTTATTTGATAAGACAAAGTTCCAAAATAAACACAAACACTACCTGTGGTTACCAAGTCATTGAAAAGGTGAAAAGAGTTGCATTCCCAAGATTTCCTTATCCGGGACTTCCCTGGTGGCACAGTGGTTAAGAATCCGTCTGCCAATTCAGGGGACACGGGTTCGAGCCCTGGTCCGGGAAGATTCCACATGCCGCGGAGCAACTAAGCCCCTTCGCCACAGCTACTGAGCCTGCGCTCTAGAGCCTGTGAGCCACAACTACTGAGCCTGCATGCCACAATTACTGAAGCCTGCATGCCTAGAGCCTGTGCTCCACAACAAGAGAAGCCACTGCGATGAGAAGCCCGTGCACCCCATTGAAGAGTAGCCCCCGCTCGCTGCAACTAGAGAAAGCCCACGTGCAGCAATGAACACCCAATGCAGCCAAAAATAAATGAGTAAAATAAGTTTAAAAAGAAAACAACCTCAGTAAATTGAAAGGTTGGGATTGACGTATACACACTACTATATATAAAATAGATAACTAATAAGGACTTACTGTATAGCACAGGGAACTCTACTCAATACTCTGTAATGGCCTATATGGGGAAAGAATCTAAAAAAGTGCCTATATGATATGTATAACAGATGCACTTTGCTGTACACCTGAAACTAACATGACATTGTAAAGCAACTATACTCCAAAAAACTTGAAAAAATCAACCTCAAAAAAAAAACCTTAAAAAAAAGAAAAAGATTTCCCTATCATATTACCACACTTACACTACTAATAAAAAGTCAATAAGAATAATATATAATTAAAAGTTGCATGCTTGCTCTTATTGTGCCAAAGAACTTTGTTGTAGCCTTGAACATTTCTTTCTATGCTATCAATTTCAGTTAATATATAGTGATCAATCATTTAAAAGTAATTTTAAACAACAGTTATAATACCTTTTATTTAAAATAATATTTCTGGAAGTTTAAAGTAATTCTTTCCTTTAAAAACCTATGATGTTTGCAGTATTTATTGCAATTTTAGAAACAAGGTTAAGAAGGCTGCCCTGGGCATTAAAAAACAAACCAAAACCGAAACCAAAACCAAAGGCACAGCTAGAGGCCATCCAAGCCCTGTACACTCAACTCACTTGACTTGCTCTCATTACAGCTTTTGAAAATTAAGAAACACTGTGCTTGAAAAGTATTAGCATTTTGGTTTAAAATTCAAAAAGAAAGAAAAGTTAATGGTAGATGAAAAACTATGTAAAAAGAGATGAAAAGATGGTTGAAAAAGAATAATTTCACCCTCCTAGAAAGCTTCTTGTATTCTTAACATGCCACTTTTAACCTCAGAGTAATCCATGGTTGCAATACTGTCAAATAACATATATTTGATCATTTGATACATTCTTTTCTGTTCTTCCTTTTGTACCCAAGAGGGTGCTCATATGCGTGAAGAGGAGACCAACCTCTAGGAGACACCCTTTTACTCTTGATGGCCTATTATTCTCCCTTAAAAGCGGGATTATTTTGATGATGTATAAAAGTCTTTTAATCTCACCTTGACATTGATCAGACATTTTTTTCAATAAATCACAGAGGAAAACACTGTAATTATTCTTAAAATACTATAATTCCCTTCTCCAAGTCCCCTATTGTGAGCATTCAAACACAACACTTCTTATCACCATCTCCAAACCCCCCTGCCTATACACACACACACACACACACACACACACACACACACACATCCCTTCTTTCCTATCTTTACTAAGAGAGGAGGGAACTTAAGTATTAATCAAGCAGCAATATATGGTTTTCATTAAATTATGTGATTCTTCCTTTCTTTAAGGAAGAAAAGATCCACTTGGGTACTCAGTAATCAGAGGCAAAGTTAGTTGGTTTATGCATTTTATTAAATGCTCTACCTGCTTTCTGCACTTCCTAATGTTCTTTAAAAGGGGCAGGGAGATGATTAAAGCAAAAGGATGGTTCAAGGTGGTTCCATAGTCAACACTCATACTTTATTAAACAAATATGTACTAGGTGCCAGAAACTCAATTTATTATTATTTGACCCATATTGCAGAGGTGAGCAAAACCAGACTTAGTCACTAGGCTCATAGACACTGATCAACTAATTAAACAAGTAAAGGCATTATAAAACTATGGTACAAGGTGTCAGGTGAGACTATAGAAGAGCAAGATGTGCTTTGGAGGAATCAGAGAAGGCTTTCCAGAGGAAGTGAAGAATAAATGGCCAACTAAGGTTAAGTAAGAGATGACCAGGTAAATGGGGGGGGGAGGATGATGGAGGGATAGGGTTCCTTGCAGAAGAAACAGAAACCAGTTTTCAATGGTCACGTAGTGGAAAAGAGAAATGACTGGCTAAAGAACTGAAATATGTCCAGTGTGGCTGGAGAGCAGCATGTGAGTGGGAGTGATGGACCTGGAGGCCGATTAACTGGACATCAGACTACACAAGGCCATAAGGGGCTGGGAAAGGAGGCTTTCCATCTCTATTCTTAGAGCACCAGGAAGTCACTAAGGAGTTTATTTACATGGAAATGATAAAACAGTAGCTTAAGCAGAAAAAAATCTGCCCAATTTATAAAAGTAATTAGAAATATGGCACTTAAAAATATTCTACAGATATGTGCAAGTTGATCTTTGTTGGAAAACATAATAATTATCCACCTAATCGTCACACTTTACAGTTCAATGTCAACAGTCATGATTCCATAGACTAAAGAGAGAAGAAAGGAAGACGACTGAAGAAAAATCTGAATATAATTCAGACATGAACTGAATTAACTGAATTGAGGAATATATAATATACAATGTAAATAAATTATGCATATGTATTTTATATGAATAATTTGGTACAGGAAATTATTTAGTTTAACAAAAACTTACAATTCTACATTAAAAATATAACAGAAATGTATAAAACCAAAAATTTCATACGTTTATAAGCTAATACCCACTACACAGAATAGACGGCAGATTTGAAAACTCAATGTTTAAATTCATGAAGTTTCCCTAAGTTTTTGATGTTATCACTTTTATCTTTATCTAGACCAGAATCGTTCATAGTAGCACAACTGAAATGGACTTATTTGTTGAGTGAATTAATGAACTTTCTCAAATGTTTAATATACAATAAAGCAACCTAGGTAATTTAAAAATATTGTGCCTGTTTATAGTAGCTGCTGTTAATAACAAGTTGAAACAGAAAAGCAATGCGCAAATGTTTGCCTTTTCTCTGCCTCGAAGCATATCAAGAATCCACATTTAAGAAGGGAAGGAGGGAAGCTCAGTTTCATTCCACTATTGATCTATCAGACAGGAACTTAATCAATCTTCTTTATAAGCTATTAAAGCTGAGCTTGAGAAATGAACTCACCTGATGCATTCAACATTGATTGCCTCTTTCTAAAGACTGAATGCGTCAGTCTTATCTACTACTACAGCTGTGATTCAATTTTTAAGGGGCAAGATTTTCCTTTCATTAGTTTCCCCAAAATGCTCCAATTAAGAAAAAGCAGTTTTGATAGTGGTCCACAGTGAATGACAAAAACAAAATGAAGACCATCACCCTCAATTTCAGTCACAGCCTCCAGAGAAAATGAGAGACCAAAAGCATACGTTCACCAAAGGAAATTCAGCACTAGTCCCAAGACCCTGCTCTCGTGTGAATTCTGGAGAATGCTTTGGCAGCATAAATTAAAGTTGAGACCTTAAGCTCAAATAAATCTTGGAAATTCAAAGGGAAACTCAAGACAGCTATAAATCTGTCTTTACTGCATATACATTTCAGCCAGGGGCTTCTATATGTAGTATTAGGTTATGTGACATCCCATTCAGCATCTAACTACCTCATAAATAGAGGCAGAGAGGTCATTTTATATTTACAGGGCACCCCCAAAGTGCTAGATGCTATACACTGAGGGTGGCAGGAGGTGGGGGGGGAGGTCCTACGTTTTCAGTTTATTAGGAAAAGTTAATAGCACCAATCCTCAATGACCAAAGAGAGTTCCCTTCGGCTCAGCTTTCTGGTTTCCATTTCCTCTTTCTAGGTCCCCTAACAGTCAAGAAATTAAACACTGGGAGCAGCAGCAATAAAGAGTTGTCTCTTGAGGGTATCTGCCCAGTCCAATATGGAAATATTGCCAACTCCCTGATATAATAAGAACAACATTTCCCCCGGATTTGTTGTTAGCTTGTCTTCCTGTGGTAGATAAGAGGGGACAGAAATATCTAGTGCAAACCCCGACTTCTCCTGCCTTTCTCTCTCCTCTCTGCAGATGTATCACAGCTCCATCACAGGCTTTTGGGTGGCTTTGACAAGGTCTGATTTTCACTGGCTCCCCAGTCACACTCACCTGAATCCTTTCACAACATTCCTAATGAATTCACCCACAGGCAGGGGCTGGAGGCAAAGTACAGAGAGAAGCCAAGAGCCTAGGGCAACATTCCATATCGGAACTCTCTCCTGTGCCCTCCCTCCCAACTGTCTTCTGGAAGCAGGTTAGGAAAGGGATTAGATGGAGCCATGGCTAAGGGCCACACAGCCACTGGCTAGTTGAATCCCTTCCTCAGCATCTTCACCCAGCCTCAGTGCTCTTCAGCTTCATTCTCAGTAAAAGAACCAACCTCTTTGCTATCAAAGATGCTGTTCTATGTGTGAATTCCCCTAGAAATCCAAGGAGTTAATGGCCTCAATATTTCTAGAATACCTAATACATTCAGGAGGATGGGATGCAGTATGGGGTCTAATGTTTATTTATTGCAAAAGTCAAGAATAGCTGGAAGTCCATTAAGAGGATGTTCAGCAGATTATATTAATTTGCAATTAATTTTCAGTGGTATTTATGAGAGAACCCTTTAATCAGCATAATTCAGACTTTGGAAATTATAATATTAACCAATATTAATTAAATAATAATCTATAAATTTCAATAGTTTTAATTATCTTTTGATTAAATTACCTGTTAGTCAATTCCACACTGCTTTTGATATTAATTAGCTAGCTTAAACATGATCTACTGAAACTACTCCCCCGTGGATTAAGGCATATTGTCTAAACAGGTCAACACTGAGATACTTAAGTGTGACAATTTAGATTGCCTGATTAGGGAAATTAATTGTTTAAGGCACTGGCTTGTTCATTCTCACTTTGCCAGCAGGTAAGGTCTTTAAAATATGCTCTGGGTTTCCCTAGGCCCGAATTCTGAGACAACCACATTCTGTTCTTCCCCCTCTCGGCCGTCCCCCACTCCTTCCTTCTCTACCCTGTTACGGAACATTCCAGTCTTCTGAGACCTAAATTAGTGTCAGCCTATTAATCAGCCAACAAAACATGTCAGAGGAAAATGAAGTTGCAATCCCACCTCCCTCTACAGGCCGATGGCTCTGCCCCTCTCAGCGGGCTGGCTCTGCCCGTGGAGCTGGGACCACAGGGCCACAGCCCAATTTAGGCCTCCTCTGTGCAGTGACAACCAGCCCAGACCTCATTTTTTTTTTAATGTTAATATTTAATTTAAAGCCACCGACCCTCAAGTTCTCACAAATGAGCGTGGCGTCCCTGCACGTGTTGCCCTCTCGCGTTGGCAGAAGCCCCAGCACCCCCTGCCTCCACTGCCCAACCCCGCCTCCCTCTTCAGAAGTTCAGATCTTCTGAAAATGGGTCTTCAGGAACCAGTTATCAAAGTGACAGTTCAGATTACTCATGAGTGTCACCCAAAAAGGCAGAAGGATATACACTAAACAAATAGTAAGAGAGGGACTTTATTTTTTTTGCCCCCTGAAACATAAAAAAAGCATACTGGTTTCCAGAAGCTCCAACTGACCATCTCCTCTGAGGAAACACCAAGTGAGTACTGAGGCTCACACCAGCTAAGGGGACATAACTTTGGTCACAGATAGTTCCGATAGAGGGGAAGAAAATCCTCACCAAGAAGGTGTTACAGTTTTTACAAAACAGAAGGTGCAAGTGGTCCTTTTAGGTTATTCATATTATAACATGTTTTATATGCTAAATAATTGCATCCCAGAACTCATTATTTACAATGATTTATGAGGATAAATTATATTTTAGAGCCCTGCACTAGAGCTGAGAATAGTATAGTACTTGCACATGAAAGCCACAGCAGCACATGAAGTAAAATAAAATTTCACAAACAAGAAAAAAAAGAATTTGTAATTTCCAAGTGTTGGTTGTTATTTCTGACTTATGTCACATAGTTTTGCCATTGATATAAGCTAAGCCTCTAAAATGTATATATGATATAAGAAGGGATATATTACATACTTCTGAATTATTTTTATATCTATTATGGTTTTCTGTAATTCTGGGTCTAGTGATTTTCTTTTGGCTTTACCTTCTATTGCTTAGCCTATTCTTAAAAAAAAAAAAAAAAAGAATGAGTTGTTTCCACACAATATAGAAAATTATTCTCTCTACATATTATACTTGGAAAGAACATAGTTATTTGTTTGTTTTTCCAAAAAGTGATTTTAAATGACTTGTAAATTATTTGAACAGTGTTAAACTTATCTTCATGGTGTATTTCT
The DNA here is from genome assembly GCF_964341445.2 of Mesoplodon mirus. NCBI lineage: Eukaryota > Metazoa > Chordata > Mammalia > Artiodactyla > Ziphiidae > Mesoplodon > Mesoplodon mirus. The sequence continues at coordinate 73,357,499 of NC_138990.1, read as the reverse complement.
GGATGGATGACAAATTGTTTAAATGACAGGGAGTTTTTGTATAAATACAAATGACAAATTCTGTTAGTTATTTTGATAAAGGGGACAGGGAGTGGCAGGGATAGGGACGAATGACCATAACATGAGAATTTTAGAAATATATAATTTTATATTTATTAAATTCATAAACATGAACTCATGAGTTATGGAAAAAGGAATTGACTGTCTGAAAATACTTGCTCTAACATGAACTCAAATCTTCAGTTACACAGCACAAAGAGAAAGCTAACTACAGGTGGGGCTCATTGGGAAAATAGCACTTAAAATAAAGCTACATCTCAATTGGAAATCACTTATATATAATGCGTGAAATACAAAATACCTGAAAATAACCATAATGAGAAAGGTCCAGAAATGAAAAAAAAAAAAAGAAAAGCTTTACTGATCTATAAAAAAGACTCAAATAAATGGAGAGACATATTACTCTTGAATTGGAAGACCCATCATTGTAAAAAATGCAAAAAGATTTCCAAACTAATACATAGTTGTACATAATTTCAGTTAAGATCCAACTTTTTTGAATTGGCCCTTCAAATGCTCATCTGTCAAAACTAAGTAAGAAGAATGGGCAATAATCAATAAGAATTTGAAAAGAGTATTGGGGAGGGAACTGACACTGTCAGTTATTGAAACGGATCACAAAACTATAATGGTTAAAGCAGTATGATGCTGGTTCCAAAACACCAATCATATAAAGGGATAGAATAGAAATCTCTGCAAACAAATGCAAAAGGATACTACTGTTCACTGTTACAATGATGGCATTTCTATCAGTGAAAAAAGAAGCAAGGTCCTGGGATCTTTGGTAAACTATTTGGGAACAAAAAATGTGTCACACTTATGTCACATTATATTAAAAAGAAAAATCATTCCTCCAGTAATCTTCCAACAAAATTTTTATCAAGTGCCTCTATATTCTAGGCACTAGTTGCACTTCCCAGGTATATAATAGTGAAGGAAGGTAGGAACAGAGGTGGGAAGGTAGGAAGGAAGGGGAAGGGAGTAGGGAAGTCCTTGACTTATATGAGTTCATGTTCTGGAGCAGTCAGACATATTGGGGCAACCAGATAGTTAACCAAGCAACCAATTAACTGGTAATATCATTTTAGATAGCAATAAGTGCTTTGAAGAAAACTAACTATACTCTAAGAGTAACAGGAGGGTCAGACCTTCGGATAGGATGGTCAGAGAGGGCGTTTCTAAGGAGCCGATATTTGAGAGGAGACCTAGATGAAGTGAAGGCACAAACTGTGTGTTTGGGGGCAGCGCTTTCCAGGTAGAGGTGACTGCAAGAACAAAGGCCCTGAGTAGCGAGCATGCTTACATGTTCAACAGCTGCAAAGTGGCCAGTGTGGTTGGAACCTGGAAGCGGGGTGGGAAGCAAGGAAGCCTGGAGCCAGGTCATGCAGGCCATGGTGAGAACTTAGCATTTTGTATGTGTGATGGGGGGGCGGGGGGGTTGACATGATCTAATTTACACTTTGAGAGTATTACTTTTTTGCGAAAAGTAGACTATCAGAGGCCTGACTGAAAGCAAGGAGACCTATTAGGAACCCTTGCTGTGATCCAGGTGGGAGTTGTGGTGACTTGGAGATAAGGTAATCATAAATGGTTGGATTGGGACTTCCCTGGTGGCGCAGAGGTTAAGAATCTGCCTGCTAATGCAGGGGACATGGGTTCGAGCCCTAGTCCAGGAAGATCCCACATGCCACAGAGCAACTAAGCCCATGTGCCACAACTACTGAGCCTGCACTCTAGAGCCCATGAGCCACAACTACTGAGCCCACGTGCCACAACTAATGAAGCCCGCGTGCCTAGAGCCTGTGCTCTGCAACAAGAGAAGCCATGGCAATGAGAAGCCCACACACCACAAGGAAGAGTAGCCCCCGCTCGCTGCAACTAGAGAAAGCCTGCATGCAATGAAGACCCAAAGCAACCAAAAATAAAATTAATTAATTAATTAATTAATTAACTTTTAAAATAAATAAATAAATAAATAAATGGTTGGATTCAGGACACTTTGAGGGCAAAACCAACAGGATTTGCTTATATATTGGATGTGGGACATAAATTATCTGCATGATGCAAGAAAAAATAATCAAAACAATATCATCATATTGATAATATATTTTAGTCAAAATGAAAACCTTGGATAGAATACAAAATAAAGGCTTTTCAATAAGCAGAAAAAAATAGTTTTTTCACTAGTGGAAGAATGGTGGATGATTCCATAAATCATGTATTCAGAATCTGAGAGGTAGGTGGACAATTACTTTAAGGTTCTGTAGGAGGCGCCATTGTCTATTTAACTTTAGTTTCCTCTTCTGACCTCTGTCCCCGCTAGTAGTTGCTACTTGATGCAGCATTAGAATGGAGTTCATAATAGGAAAAAAAAAATTAAATCCATAGTCCCCAAAGTCTCATTTCAGTAATTCTTTTCAACCTGAGCAACCATCAGCTGCTTTGCCAGGGTTGCTGACAAGGTGACACAGTTGATGATTTAAATTTCTACTCCTCTTATTTCCTCTGCTCATATTCTAGAGAAGGGGCTATATGCTGTGAACTGGTCAAAAATTAACCATCCAAATAAAAAATAAAGATGTGATGGTGGCACATATTCACATGATAAAATAATTATATTGTGCTTAGAACTAGCTAAAGTCAAATTCAGCAACAGTGCTAAAGTTTTGTCACAATTCCTAGAAATTTTTAAAGAAATTGTGATATTTAACTAAGGATAACATTACATTTGGTTCTTTGAGTTTGCTGACATAATTATTTTTATTTGATTGAGGTAAAGATAATATGTAATATTATTACACACAGTCTGACTTACCAAATGTTATTAGAGAGATAAGAAATAAAAATTGATCTTCAAAACTGAGCTAAAGGGCTTCCCTGGTGGCGCAGTGGTTGAGAGTCCGCCTGCCGATGCAGGGGACACGGGTTCGTGCCCCGATCCCGGAGGATCCCACATGCCGCGGAGCGGCTGGGCCCGCGAGCCATGGCCGCGGAGCCTGTGTGTCCGGAGCCTGTGCTCCGCAACGGGAGAGGCCACAGCAGTGAGAGGCCCACGTACAGCAAAAAAAAAAAAAAAAAAAACTGAGCTAAAAATACTGAATTTGAAATACTGTCCTTTATTTTCAAGCATATGTCTATATTCATATCCTTACATATTTCAAATGTTCCCACAATATCTAACTAGTAGATGTGAGATATACAGATTTTTCTCCTTTATCTAAGATTTTACACAGCTCGTAATAATATGTCAACAAAATTGGTGATTGTACTTTGACTTGTAAAATAAAACTCATTTTAAGAGTATCATAAATCTAACAGAGCATGTCTTGTGTTCTGATTGGTAGAAAATTGGATATTAAACACAAGGGACAAACTGATCTTCTAATTCTGGTACTTGAGTAAGTACTAAAAGAAAAAAGAAAAGGAGAGAAAAAATCATTACCTGGAGTTGATAGTTTAACTGATCATGATCAATTTGAAGTGCTTATTGCTTAAGTAAATGACCTTTGCAGTGATTTCATTAGCTCCACATACTGCAAAAGGTTATATCTGAATTCAATTTTATGACTGAGTCTAGGCATATAAAATCTCCAAATAGTTTGAAAGGGTGTAAAAAAAGAAAAGAAAACAAAACAAAACAAAAACAGATTCCTTCTGAGACAAAGACTGGACTGTGAAATTCCTGCTTGCTTCTCTAATTACTGGCTTTTTGTGTGAGTAAATATTTGAAAGAGGAATGACAGTGCTCTGATACCGTCATCACTTTGATGTTTGCGGTTAGGGAATGACTTTAAAATTAGCTACCAGTTCCAAATTTTTAATACTGTAAATTACAGATTTGGTCCCCCTGGATCTATTTTATTTGTTTGATGAAGTCTCTTCACCTTTATAGAATTGTAATACCCTATGATGGTTTGATAGGGTTCTACCTTCCTTACCCTCTTAAAAGTGCTACAAAGCATATGCTTATTATTTTGTTAAATTAAGATATGTCTTAAATGCTTGTGGAAAGAATTTTGCACGCTTCCTTGAGACATACCAGGCAGAAGGACCAAGAAAGGATGTTTGAAAGAAAGATGAGGCATAGAAACTTCCAATTCTCACATGTTATTGGTAGATGAAATAGGGCCAAATGTTGTATCCCCAAATTAGGAATAATAGGGTTGGAGAAAAACTGAAGAAATTCATTTTTTTAAATGAAACTCTATTTTTATCCAACTGACCTTGAAACCAATATAACGATTCATTTTTTTTGATGTTTCATTCTCTTCATATTTCAAAAACACTATGATAGTCCCCATCTTTCATATGAGCCTGTTTCCTAGTGAGTCTCTTGCTTCAGAGTTCAGGACCACTTTTGTACTCCTTTCCGCTCTTGTGACCCCACCCCCACCGGCCACCTTCTTCTCTGTCCCCACCACAGGCCTTTTCACACCCAGGGCCGCTTGCTACAACCTCAGTCTCAGCCTCTTCCAGAGTCTCCCCTGTGGTCAAGGACACGGTCTGTGGCAGCAGTGGTCAAAGGGGAAGGGAGGAGGAAAGGGTGTGACCCCCTCAGTGGTCCCTCTTTCCTTCCTCCTCTACCTCACTCTGGCATCCACATAAAGGAGTTCACTCCCTAAGTCACTAGACACATGACTTAATGCAATTACACTGCATCTGTGAACCACCTCAGCTTTTTCACCCAGTAAGACTCAAAACTTCTGCTCTGCCTACCTTAGTAGGGCTGCTAAGATAATGCTTATCCATACACTAGAAATGAAATCCTCCTTTGAGGTCTAGCCTTGCTCTTCTGAAGCCCAGGAATTTCTTATTTAATCAAGTTTCTCAAGTCCTTCTCTGAGACATTTGCCTGTTTAGGAATAGATACTGCTAAGAGGTCCCCTGAATTCAAAGCACCTGGTGAACTATTTGTTACTTTAAAAAGTTAAAAGACGGCTACTAAACATTTTATTTTAAAAGAAGCAGGAGGATCAAGCAGAAAGGGCGGGAAGCAGAGACCTGACTTTGAGTCCCAACAGTGCCACTTCTTCCTGGTTATGTGCTCCTGGGCACTTCACCCAACCTCTTTGCACATCTGTAAGAGTAGTAATAACGATATTAGCTCGTCTGTCACCCATAAATCTCCTATTTCCTCATCTGTAAAAGGAATAATAATGATATTAACTCGTCTATCACCACTAAAAGGTAGTAATAATGTTTACCTTAATTTTATTGCAAGAATTGAAAAAATTATCTCAAAAGTCCTTTGTACGATACAAATAGAATAGAATAGTTGTTAAACTGACCCCTAGCCCTTGTTAAATAAAGTATCGGACACTCTTCCTTAATGAAGAGCAATGATCCCTGAGGAACAAACAGTATAACCTTTTTTTTTTTTGAAACACTGGTAACTTTTTAATGAATTTTATTTACGAACCTAGCACTGCACAGTATGATTCTGTGATTATTAAACTAGTGAGTCAGTGGACTGACAGTATGGAGTAAAACAATTTTTAGGCTTCTGTGGTTTGATGGATATTTGATGATTTTAAAAAAGAGTTAAAAATAAAACTGACATAAGGATAGTGGCTAGCTTTAGGGAAAGGTATGGGTTGTGACTGGGTTGCTAAATGGATGGAAGGGAATTTCTGAGGTGTTGGGGTGTCCTTTTCTTGACCAGAATGAGAGCTGCATGCATGTTCAGTTGGAAATATTCATTAAAGCTTTATGTTTTATATGCTTTTACTAATTGTGTGATATAATTTAAAAGTTTTAAAAATTGAAAAAGAAAAATGTCACTGACAGTTTTGACAACTTTCCAAATTTACAGTGCTCCATGGAAAATAGGGGTTCAACATTCTTTTATACATTTTCATTTATTTTTTAAATTAATTTTTATTGGGGTAGAGCTGCTTTATTATGTGTTAATTTCTACTGTTACAGCAAAATGAATCAGCTTTACGCATAACATATATCCCCTCTTTTTTGGATTTCCTTCCCATTTAGGTCACCACAGTGACTTTTTCACTTATTTTAATGGCAAGTCTCATTCACACTGAATTTTCCTATATAGTGAAGGATGTATGAACATAAAGAACCATGGGTCCTGCGTGTCAATATTGTCATGACACACAACAAGGGGTTATTCATTTTGCACTTAATAACTTGCACTAACCCATTCCTCAGAGTTGATCTTTCCATAGGACTGAACATACAGGATATGGGATAATTAAGTTCCATACATTTTGAAGATTTAGGAAAATAAATGACTACTTTGGCCAGGTCTAGAATTTTGGAAATTCTACTTTTCCCTTTTTTTTAAAAAAAGAAACATGCATCCTCTTCCTGCTTCCACCCCCATTTCCAGGAAATCTTTCCAACTAAACATTAAAATTAAAATAAGACTGTTTCATATAGTGTAGTAGGTAAGATTCAGATTCTGGAGCTAGACTGCCAGAATTCAAATCTCATGTGCCCTTTTTATTCGCTGTGTGACTTTGTAGAACTGTGCCTCAGTTTCTTCATCTGATAAATGGGTATAGTAATAGTACCTATGTCATAGGGTTGTTGTGATTTAATACATGCAAAGTGCCTATGACCAGGCCTCACACACACATGGTAAATGCTTATCCGTATACTAGAAATGAAATCTTCCTTTGAGGTGCAGCCTTGTTCTTCTGAAGCCCAGGAATTCCTTCCTATTTAATTAAGTTTCTCAAGTCCTTCTTTGAGCCATTTGCCTGTTTAGGAATAGATATTGTTAGTATCATTTATTTTGTTGCATTTTCTCTGGTCACTTGTTACCTGAAGCAGATCTTATAATGTGTTTTTCTTTCATGATATGAAACCTAAAACATTTTGGGGTGGATGGTTCATTAAAATATCAATTATTTTCTGCCTTTGAAAGGCCAGAGGGCTTCTCATTCGTCATCATCCCATCCCACCCTTCCTCCTTCTCAGGCAGTGGGATTCCACAGTAAGTTCTAAAGTTCTCTTTCGTCACCCAAAGAGAACAACACAAACAAGTGCTTTTTAAACCGTATAGAAAACATTTCAAAATATTTGGAATAAACCACTTTGTAGCCAGGCTGATGTGTTTGCTTTTTGGTAGAGATGGAGAAAAGGAGGAAAGATGAGGTGACTAAGAATGTAGAGTACCTAAGAATGTAACCATTCCTACAGTATTCCTTCAGATGCTACAAATCATAAGCTGTGATTGCTAGGAGGAAACTAAACAAATTACACCAGCCCTCTGCTACAGGTAAGGACACTGAGTTTATGAGAGGCCACCTCCTTCCCTAACGCAGTCAGGAATACACACAGAATAGAACTAGGCGTCATGCCTCGGGCCCAGCATCCTTTCTTTCCTCGAGCACATGGTGTCTCTCAGCTGAAGTGTCTATGCTGTGATATCTCAGAGAAAAAGCAATTAAGTATAACTATCCACACAGCTGAAAACAAAGGTACATGGCTTTTATACAGCAAGGTACAATCTGGTGGAAATACCACTTCCACCTTCAGCTGTTCAGATAATTAACACTGTTAGAGTGCTTAAATCATACTCACATACATTTAATAATTCCAACAACCCTATGAGAAAACGTACTTTCTCTTGCCCAAAGCCACAGAGCAAGTAAGTAGTTAACTCCCAGGCTCAAGCTCAAGTCTTCTTTAAACACTGACTTAACGTTCTTAAACAAACCACTCAGCAGTTACAGAGGCAGTATTAAGTGCTTGGTGCAGAGAAGACAGAGATTAAAGAGCTCAAACCAGGTAAACAACTACACAAAATCAAGGTAAGCACAGCGATAGGGGTATGCGTGGGATGCAACGGAAGCCCAGAGGAGAGGGTCAGAGAACTTTTTTGGAACATGTAATGCAAGCTAAGTTTTAAAGAAAGAGAAGATGTTAGCTAGACCAGGAAGTAGGAGAATGGCAGTTGAGTGACTAAAGAATGTGTGATAGAAATAATAACAGCTCCCTTATATTGAGCACTTGCTATTCTTTATGCTTCACCCATTTCAACTATCCTATATTGTAGATATAGTTGAAAAACGCCAGGACCAGAGAGATTAAACCATTTATCCAATGTCACACAGAGCCTAGATTTCAACTTAGACAGTCAGGCTTCAGGAGTCTGCATACTTAATCACTGCCCTACACTCCACCACTCACATCGTGTGAAAGAACAAGACAGTGCTTGTTCAAGGACAGACCAGTTGTCTGGATTACAGAAACACAGAATATGCATGAAGAAGTGTCCTCCAGTCTCCTAAAGGCTGGAGAAATGGGCAGGAACCAGGACTTAAATCTGCATTCTCTGCAAGAATGCTCCAGTGCTTGGTGCTTGGTGTTTGATTCTGCCCTGAAGGTGATGGGAATGCATGCACCTAAAGGAGTATTTACCATGGAAGAGGCATAATTCCATCTGTGATTAGACAGGTCCTTCTAGAAAACACAAAGGTGATAAATTAGAGGGGGTGAGAATGGAGACAGAGAGACCACTTAGGGGTTAATAACAACATAGGCAAGAAGTAGCAATTAATGCAACTAAGATAGTGGTACTGGGTATGGAGAAGAACAGATGGATTCAGCAGATAGTTAGGGTGTAATAGACATAAGACTTGGTGTTTGAAGGAAGAATCGGAACTCACACCCAGGTTTTATTTATTTTGCAAAAGGTAAATGGTGGTGTTATTCATTTAGACATCAAATATAGAGAAGGGGAGAAGACTGGGGGCTTTGTGTGGAAATTAGTTCAGCTTTGGACATGATTTTGTGGTACAGTGAGAGAGAGACCTGAGAATTATCTAGCAGTTAGGTACATAGGTTCGGCACTAAAGTTTGCAGAACAACATGTGGTGTGTCGTAGGGAGGGTTATGGATGTGAATAAGAGTAGCCAGGCAGCAATTTTAGAGTCAAAGCACACCAAAGAGGGAGCCCTGAGAAATGACCATTTAAGGAACTTGTAGGAGAGCGCCCAAGAGGCTGCTTGAGAGAGAGGAGAAACCCAGGAAATTCTGGTGTCACCAAAGTTCAAGGGAGAAGGAACTTCAAGGAGAGAGGACTGGCCCATAGTATTAACTGTTACAAAAAGGACAAATAAGACAAAAGCAACCTGGAGGTAATTATTGACACTCACCATCACATTTCTTCAAACCATGTGAGAGCAAAACACCAGTAAGGAAAAATGCAATGGCTCCTTTGATAATTCAATTTGTTTATATGTGGAATCTCCACTGTGTATATAATTATTTACTGCTCCTCAAAGTACAAGAGAAATTAAGCAGGAATATAAAACAGTACAACTTACAATTTATTTGGCCATGCTATACACAATTAGAAAACAATCTCAACCAACAAGTTGGATATAACAGAGCCATGCAAAATTGCACTATGGAGAAAAAGATATGAGTTAAGAAAGGCAGATTCTGAAAGATAAACATTTTATAACAGGTATTAAAGAAGTATATTGTCAGACAGAAGTTTAAGAACTGGCCAGCAGCATCACAGGCAGGGGTGCTCTAACAAGTTAATCCACCAATGCATCTTTGTTATGCATCCTCTGGGCTCCACACTGCCAGAAGCACTGTAGATGATGCCCCAGAGTATAAGACAGGGTCTTAGATAAGGGGACAGGCAAGCCTAACACAGAGACAGAAACAGGGAAATAAGAACAAGAGCTTCTCTGTCAGACAGACCAGGGATGGAGTTCCCTGCTCCACCCTTACTAGCCTTTAGGCAAGTTAGGTAACTATTCTGTGCTTCAGTGTTGTAATTCATTACATAAAATATTCTATTGTTTCCTGATAATATCGTAAGAAAGTAATACCTAACATCTATTGTGTACTTTTTAAAAAAATTTATTTATTTTTGGCTGTGTTGGGTCTTTGTTGCTGTGCAGGGGCTACTCTTTGTTGCGGTGCGCGGGCTTCTCATTGCAGTGGCTTCTCTTGTTGCAGAGCACGGGCTCTAGGCGCGCAGGTTTCAGTAGTTGTGGCACACGGGCTCAGTAGTTGTGGCTAGCGGGCTCTAGAGCGCAGGCTCAGTAGTTGTGGCACACAGGCTTAGTTGCTCTGCAGCATGTGGGATCTTCCCAGACCAGGGCTCGAGCTCGTATCCTCTGCATTGGCAGGCGGATTCTTAACCACTGTGCAACCAGGGAAGCCCCTATTGTGTACTTATTATATGCAATATAACATGGACTGTTCTACCTCATTTATTTATTTTTTAATTTTTATTTATTTATTTATTTTTGGCTGCATTGGGTCTTTGTTGCTGCGCGTGGGCTTTCTCTAGTTGCGTCTACTGGGGGCTGCTCTTCGTTGTGGTGCACGGCCTTCTTGTTGCCGTGGCTTCTCTTGTTGTGGAGCACGGGCTCTAGGCACGCGGGCTCAGTAGTTGTGGCTCGTGGGCTTATTTGCTCTGCGGCATGTGGGATCTTCCGGGACCGGGGACCAAACCCATGTCCCCTGCATTGGCAGGCGGATTCTTAACCACTGTGCCACCAGGGAAGTCCCTGTCCTACCTCATTTAATCAGCACATCTATCCTAATTGGTATGCTACTATTATTATCCTCCTTCTCCAGATGAAGAAACTGAGGCACCAAAGTGTTCAGAAATGTGTTCAGGAACATACAGAACAGTAAGTGGCAGAGCTGGGATTTTTAACCTAGACAGTCTTAGCCTGGAGGACTTGTCTCCTGTAGACCATATTGTCCTGACTCTCAATAAGCATTATGTAGGTTCCAGTAAACACAAATGTCTGTTTCATGAAGGCAGAGGGATGGGATTATGAGACAATGGATTTGAATAGGCAGAGAGTGTTCCTAGCAAGCCTGCTGTCCACCAAGCCCTTCCCAAACCCAGGCACATTAAAATTCCTATGGATATATATATCCATAGATATATATATACACATATACATATACACTCACACATATATGTACGTATAAGTAATTCTATTTTTATACGTGTGCACATGTATGTATAAAATAAAGCAGTATTTTAAGAGAAAATATACTCCCGTGACTGCAGTGAAGCTTTTCCTTGCTCAAGTGAAAGTGTTGGTGGGAGTGAAGTTTAAATTCTCAGCCTCTTCCCCTGCTCAAAAGCAGACAACCTGTCAATCAGCAGGGAGGTGCCCCACCCAGGAGTAGAAAGGCAGTCACCTAACTGTTCCCTACCAATTTAGTTAGGGATTCGTTCTAACTCTTATTTGAAGTGCCTAGAAATTAATGTAATATTTCCTGTACTCATTTGCATTGCCTGCGGGCTGGAAGAGCCTCCTGTGAGGGCCACCGAGTTAGGCAGGGAGCTGTATCCAGGGCAACTCAGCACCAAGTTAAAGCAGGAGGAGCCCTTGTAGAGTGAGGCTGACACTGGGATTAGGATCTGTTCTATGAGACCGTGCCCAGCTGATAAATTGAAGTGGTAATTTGGGATTTAACCAGATAGAGCAATAAATGTATTAGAATGAGGAAAATCCAAGGGGAGCAAAGACTGGGGGAACCATACAAGTTGGTGAGTGAGGTTTTGTTTTGTTTTGATTTTTAAATTACAGTCTCTCCTTTTGGCTTTGCATTTGAATCCTGAATTTGAGCATCTCTTCTGCTACAGCAAATTATTAGTAAAGTGGATTGCCTTTGTTAGTCTAAATTGCTGTGTGTTTGCAAATACATTTCGAGAGAATGACACTCCAGAGAAAACTTCTCTTGGACCCAAATCACAGTGTCTATAAGTAACTCTTGACCTTGATGCATCTATGCCCTGTGTGTAATGAAAGTAGGTGCAGAAGCAGTTGAAATTTTCCCAAACTATTCATCTCTTATTGATTCACTTGTTCTATTGTGAGCAGAGAGACACCTACACACTCGTTTAAAATTAGGAGCTTCCAAGACTGTGATGAATGAAAGAGACATGATTTGCCCTCTGGGATTTAGAAGTACAGAATTTTCTCAGCCAGGAATTGTTGGGGGCCTTATTATCCTGGCACATCCTAAACACATTCATTAATTTATTTCTTTAGTCTACAGACCCCCAGTCATTTCTAGAATCACTATTTTTTTAAGCCCAATTACTTAGCAATACTTCAAAGTGCTATATAATTTTTAAATGAATAAAAAATAATTTTTGAGAATTTGAGTTAATTGGGGGAATATTATGAAGAGTTGGCTGGGGGAAGGCAAAAGGTTTGGAATTCTTTTACTAAATTAGAATTTAGTAACCCACAAAGGATATTGCTGCATACCCACCAGGGAAAAACCAACCCATTCACATAAACAGTTTGTGAAAGCATCATAGACCACTTTAAACATATATAGAGTGTCCTCTATTTCCACTGAAAATATTTCTCTAAAATATAAAAACTGGGTAAAATAAACATAGTCAGCACCATGCTCATGGGAAATTTGTCACCTCACTTTCAGAGCCAGGGTTTATTTTCAAGCTTCTTCCCTGGAAATTGAAAGTTAGTAACATTTGGAAAAAGCCAGATGACTTATCAGTTCCTAAACCCTAAGAAAGACCCATAAGGCAGGGGAAAAGTTACAGGGGTATGTGGCATGTGGCAATAAGTTTTCATTCTCATTATCATCTTCTTTGGTCTTCTGTACACACAGTTCTGTAACCCCCAAAGCATTTCGACCCTGCCCCTTGGTGTACAGTGCTCTATCCACGCAGAATGCCTTCCTAGAGGCAAACAGGCCAGGAAGCATTTGCTTGAGCCCCTTACAGGTTCCCAGTTTGTATTTATAATTTGCACTATTTATCTTAAAAAGTGACCCAGCAGTGTACCCATTTCAGGCCCCACAAAACCTAGATTCTTCCTAGGCCTGACCTATCCTCTCTCTACTTTTTCAAATCCTATTCACCTCCTAAGACACTGGCCAGGTCCTGCTTCCCTCACCTCACTAACTCATGCCCTGAAAGCCTTGCAACAAAATAAGGAAAGAATAAAATCTGGACTGCAAAAATATCAGACTGTCCTTTCATTAGCTTAGCCTTCTCTAAATAGTATAAGATATATAGGGCTTCCCTGGTGGCGCAGTGGTTGGGAGTCCGCCTGCCGATGCAGGGGATGCGGGTTCGTGCCCCGGTCTAGGAAGATCCTATATGCCGTGGAGCGGCTGGGCCCGTGAGCCATGGCTGCTGAGCCTGCGCGTCCGGAGCCTGTGTCCCACAACGGGAGAGGCCACAACAGTGAGAGGCCCGCATACAGGAAAAAAAAAAAAAGATATATAATGTAAAGAATGAGAACCATTTTAATTTGCATTGTGTGAAAATACTACATAAATACTAGGCAAACTTCATGTTTACTTTAAAGTCACTGATCTACATTTCACTGAGGTAAATGTTTTGTCAACAGAGGTCATTTGCTTACATACAAATATATTACTGATTTTGTATTGTCTTCATTTGTCTCTAAAATTTTAGATACAAAATTGATTTTCTTTTGAGCTTTTCGCACTGATATCAAAAACCTGGATTGAACCTAGAGGACCAAGCCTTACACAATATAAAGATAAACCTGAACTCTTCCGCGTTCCAAAAAAGAAGGATCCTTAACATCGTGAATAGCATGTCTATAATGTATCCATTCATTTATTTTTTCCTAAAATGGCACTTTATAAACTCCTGATATCTGGCATATTTTATCTACTCCTGACATCTGGCATATAGAGAACAATTTTTTAAAATACAGCATTTTATAATTCTGAAGGAGAGATTTATTCCAGAGAGTTCTAACGTGTTAGAGAAGAATTTGTAGAAGCCACTTCCACTTTTTCAAAAAGCTAAATCTTGGGCTTCCCTGATGGCGCAGTTGTTGAGAGTCCGCCTGCCGATGCAGGGGACACGGGTTCATGCCCCAGTCTGGGAAGATCCCACATTGCCGCGGAGCGGCTGGGCCCGTGAGCCATGGCTGCTGAGCCTGCACGTCCGGAGCCTGTGCTCCGCAACGGGAGAGGCCACAACAGTGAGAGGCCCGCGTACCCCCCCCAACCAAAAAAAGCTAAATCTTGACAACTTGTTACTTAAAGACATTTTTTTGCATTAGAAAAAAAGAATTGATGGGAGAAAAGCAAACAAAAAATTTATTCTCCTTACTCTGTTGATGTAGAGCAAAGCTTCGCAACTATAAGGTGCACACACACCATATAAGGATCTTGCAGATTCCTGGTCTGGCCTGGAGCTGGAGAATCTGCAAGTCTCACAGGCTGCCTGGTGATGCTGACGTTGCAGGTCCCTGGGTTACTCCGTGGAGCAAGGGCCTAGAACACATCTCCATTTTCCTTCTTCTGCCTCTTCCAACTTACTTTTTCTTTTTTGAAACACAGATCAGAAATCCTATGACATTCCCATCTCATTAATGGGAGCTAGAAAACTCTTTGTAAAGAGCTCCAGTTTTTCAATGATTTGGGTAATAATTAGTATGTGAATGGGAAGATATGGCTAAGGAGAAGATCTGAATCCTAGGCTGGAAGTAAGGAAATTTGAATTTTTATTAGTGAGTCTAAGACTAATAACAGTATGACCCTGGACAGGTCGCTGGGTTTTTCCAAGCCTTGGTCTCTTCATGTTTAAAATCAGGATGTTGGAAAAGGTCCTTGCAGAGACCTCTCTCCAGTTTCTAGATTCTATAACATTCGTTGGCCATGTGTTTGCATGTGTCAGGAAGGATAACACATAATTAATCTGTTTACTTTGCCCATTTTAATAATCAGTGCAGATTGCCAATCAACATATCTAAACAACCAATATAATGATACTGGGGCTTAGTATCAATTAGGAAGATTGCTGAATAAATACTTTGTTTATTTCTTTCTTTGTTCATTTGTTGCCAGCTATAGACTCTGCCTTTGTGCTTTACTCATAGTAGAGGGTCATTCCCAAACTGAGAATTAGGAGGTGTGAATCAAGACTTGTCCGTACCACAATCAGCTATGGGGCTTTGAATGAGTCACTTAAACTCTCTGCAAATGGGCTTTTCAACCCCTATCCTAAAAAAGTAATACCTGGCCCTACAAACTCACAGGACCATTAAGAAGCCAGAACAGGACACAGTTTACAAAGCTGCGTTATAAAGTTTTTAAAAGTGTCTTGCAAATGCAGGTTATATTTTTATCATTCCCCACATCTTTTCTAAATAATTTATCAACTAGCAAACAAAAATACACTTTGCATTTTGTTATGCAGGCATTTTCTTTTCATCTGTTTATTGACTGAAATAAAAACAAAGAGGCAGGAAAAACAGAGGGATGAGTAAATGAAAGAAAACATTCTCCAAAAACACACAGAAGTCTATGGAAATAGATTTTCTCTGAAGAAAAGAGTCTATTAGAATATTCTTAATGATCTAATACAAGAAAGGAAAAAGACTCAAAAGTGTCATAAATCATCTTGCACTTATTTTGTTATTAGGAGAAAAGGGAATTGTGTGGCAATACACAAATTATGAACAGAAGAAATTATAAAGTGCACATCTGCATAGGAAATAGATGTGTACTTCACTGGGAATAAAGTTAATAATTATGCCCATACCATTTTACATTGTGTGGAGTAACTACTAAACTATTATGAAAACAAAAAATTTCCTTGACAAAGATGGATTTTTAACAGACTCATAATATGTAGGATTTTTCTCTTTTTCTTCCTACTAGATGAGTACATTGATAATTGTACTAAAAGTGATCTGGTTCCATTTCTTCTCACTGCTCCTCTAATGCTCAAAGTTTATGTAATATATTAAAATATGAAGAATATACTAACACCATCAAAGAACCTAGAGAAATTGTTTTAGGCATTTGTTTGGATTCTTTACAATTCTAATACAAGCAGAAACACAGACCACTCCCAAAAATATCAAGTAAACTTGGTGACTGTGCAGTCTTGCTAATCTGGCTTTGCTGCCCTACCTAAAAAGCAAGACAATTCGCAAGTCCCTCACACATGTAAGTTTTAGTCACATAATTGAATAAAGGTAGAATTTCCATACTTCCTTCTTGACATAAAAGAAACAAGTAAACAAACACAAAACGGGTGTGAGTGTCTCTGGATTCTTGAAGTTAATTGAAGTTTTTGCACAACTAGCAAACAATATTATTGTAAAACCGTATTCTGTTAGCCCTAGTTGAAAGCGTTCTTCTAGATTTGTCCTAGAAAATGCAGTCTGGTTAGCACAATGAATTCTTATTTCATAATTAAATATTTTGCACTACCTCAGGATCATTACTTCCAAACATCGTCTCTCATTGTCCAGGATAGTACACATAAAAGTTTAAGATGTTCACATCTTAAGTATCCCTGGAATTTTTGTTTTCACACATAACATTATTTTCATATGGCTGCTAAAATTAAACAATAATTAAAATTATTAAATAAATAAAATTAAAGAATAAAGAACTGCCCTAGTTAAAACTCTCACCATCTTGAACCCAAACTAGTTTCGCACCCTCCTAACGAGTCTCCTAGCCTCGGTTTCTCCTCTTTCTACCCTCCATCTACTGGCAGAGACATCTTTCTAAAGCACAGTTCTGTTAGGTCAGCCCTTGAACCTTGATTCCAGCTCGAGAAAGCAAACCAAGCACTCATATCTACCTTCCCTTCCTTTCCAAGTCACACTGAAATGGCAGAAGAGGTTGTTTTATTTTGTCTTCCAAAGAATAAAACCCTAAGAGCCCTGGTAAATAAGAAAACAAACCAGAAGCAAACCATAAAGTCGGAGGAAACTGATAAAAGAAAATGGAAGTAAATTAAAGGAGAAAAGACTAGAAAGAAAACTGCAGTCCAAAACTTCAGAAAAAAAATCAGCCCAAGTTGAGTCAACAAGCTCAAACAGTAGAAGAAGGCTGTGAGGCTGTCAGCAGGGAGGGAACTGAATAGTTAACATTCTGAACAGCTGACCCACGAAGATCTTTCTCCCTACTCTCCCTCTCCAGCATGTGATGTGAGTAGTAGCAAACTATAGTCCCCCCCCCTCAAAAAAATGAACAATTGCTTTCTAAAGAAAGTGGGCGATATGGCTGGTAAGTGAGCCCAGTGAGGGAGTTGGACCTGAGAGAGAAACAGGGCAGAGTGGATGTAATATTAGACCTTCTTACCAGCAACCAAGGAGAAAACAGAGATCAAAGTACCCCATGGCCAAAATAAAGCGTCCTATGTGCCAGTTATGGGAGTCCCTGAGTGCCTGCCTGCTCCACACACGCCTCCTTCAGAAAAACCTCACAAATACTTAATGGTGCTTCCATGTGATGGGGAGTTCTGTTGGAAACTTACACAGCTGCAGTGGCAACACATGGAGGATCACCATATTTGATAGCATTTTATTTAATAGCATTAAAAAAAAAAAAGGGCTTCCCTGATGGCGCAGTGGTTGAGAGTCTGCCTGCCAATGCAGGGGACACGGGTTCGTGCCCCGATCCGGGAAGATCCCACATGCCGCGGAGCGGCTGGGCCCGTGAGCCATGGCCGCTGAGCCTGCGCATCCAAAGCCTGTGCTCCGCAACAGGAGAGGCCACAACAGTGAGAGGCCCGCGTACCGCAAAAAAAAAAAAAAAAAAAAAAAAAACTTAAAAAAAAATTAAAAATTATAATTAGTATCTTTAAAGAGATTTGAAAGAACATAATATCCATTAACAAGAGCGGGCTGTTTATGAAAAAATGAGAAAGGAAAAATTCCTGGAGATTAAGAAAAAAAAGACTGCCGAAATTTAAACATATATCCACTGGACTTGGAAGCTTGGGATCCCCTCCTTCCAGCAGTGGGAGTTTAGTGAAATATTATTTACTTTGCCTAAGTCCAACCAAAATACTTTGTCCTGGTTATAAATATTGAAAATATTTACACAACGTAATACTGTTTTATTGGGTTAAAATATATAGTATCATCCTATAGTAGTGAAGAAGATGAGGAGGAAAAAGAAGAAAGGAGTAGGAGAAGGCTTAATTATGACTACAGAATAGAATGTACATGTTATCAAACTTGACAAAAATCAGAAATCTGGAGAAGTAAGAGGATATGGAAGGCAGTGATTGTGTGAAAAGAATTTGCCGTTCATCGTAGACAATCATCTGAGTAGTCGAAGATTGATAACTCAGAAAATGAAAGAATAATTTTATTACCTGACAATGTAATTAAGTAGAAAAACAAAAAGAGAGGGAGAAGGAAAAAGAGAGAGCTGGCTGGAGAGGAGGTGAAGAGGGAAAGAAGCATAGAAGAGTTAAAAGTGGTTTCCAAGAGGAGTAAAGTTGTTGGTTAAGGGAAATGTTCACTTTTCATTTTTGCCCCTCTGGACAGTTTAAATTTTTAAAAAGTTAAGTACAGGTATTATTTTTAACCCACAAATTAATCACAAGTGCCTATGAATTAAGTTAGCTGAAATTTCAGTGTATGTACAATTTTCCCTGGCAAAATGTCACAAAGACGTAACATGTTTTTCTCTCACTAGCCTTGACAACGTTTTTCTCATGGACTTTACTATAAGACTGAAGCCTAAAAGGTTATACTATAAAAACATGGATCCCACAATCATATTTTAGCCTTTTATTTTAGTTTTAAATTTTAAAAAGTCCAGTTTTATATGCAGTAATTACTTAGATATTAGAAAGACTAAGGAAGTTGATGTGATATAAATCATACATATTCAATATTAACATTTAAAAGTAAGCATTACTCCAGAAACCATACCCTTTTTGTGTTTGTTTTGCTTTGCTTTTAATTCATGACTTATACCCAACTTAGGACATCTCTGGGCTGATCCTGATCACACGGAAGACTTGGCCAGTTACACCAGTTTGACACACACACACAGAGCTGTATATTTCACTTTTGATGTTACTCTATTTGCATGTGTGCGTGTGTGTGTGTGGTGTGTGTTTGCATTCATGTGTCTATAAAAAAAAAGCATGTTTACACCTTGGCTGCCTTGGATGAAATTATAAATGATTTATGCCTCAGGTATTTATGGAAATGATAACCACTCAGCAGCCCATCTTTAAAGGATACAATTTTCCCAAAAACATACTTAATAACTGCTGTCATACATGAGGTTGTTCCCAAAAACTGCCCAAGAGGATTTCCTATATTCTTAGCAGTGCCAGAGCCCCTGATAGGAGTTGGGGCCATCAGATCATGGGAAAGGTCATGGCTTTGAAAACCTCACATTTTCCATGGCCTAGAAAATACAAGACAGCTTTCTGAGGATTATTACTCCCATTCCCAGCCAGACAGTTAACAGTGCAGTCCATATTACAGCTGTGTTCCAGGTAGTATGGTATTTATTCCACTTGAAATACAAGAAGGCTTACCTAGGGCTTGAAATCAAATCACCACTTCACTGCTTGGTTAAACAGAGTGGAGGATATCGCTTGGCTCAAACTGAAAGACCCTATTTAAGTCTTTTGAGTTTAGTGCACTTTCTTTCCTACCTGCAATGCAAATGTCTCATATTGGTTGTCACTCTTCTAGGTTAGTGGGGGGCTCAGGCCCCCCATCAAGGATAACTTCTTTAAAACAAGACTAAGAGGGCCTCCCTGGTGGCGCAGTGGTTGAGAGTCCGCCTGCCGATGCAGGGGATACGGGTTCGTGCCCCGGTCTGGGAGGATCCCATATGCCGCGGAGCGGCTGGGCCCGTGAGCCATGGCCGCTGAGCCTGTGCGTCCGGAGCCTGTGCTCCGCAACGGGAGAGGCCACAACAGTGAGAGGCCCGCATACAGCAAAAAAAAAAAAAAAAAAACAAGACTAAGAGAAAAATCTAAAACCAATTGCAAGAATTATAAAACTGGATCCTGATGTCAAAGAGCAATGTGTAGGAGGATAATGGAGGAGAAAGACATTTTTCTCTTTTCTTCATTGCTGGGGAAAAATTTTTTAATTAATCATGTCTACCATGTGTGGTTTATTTTGCTCTGCATCATGACAGATACAAAGTGGTATATGGAGCCATTACCATGGAAAAGGAACTTAAAAACCAGTTGATGAGATAACAAATAAAAATAGAGAAAAATTACTGCAACATGGCAATACGTGATGTGTGCCAAATGAATGGTCCAGAGCCCAGGGGCTCAAGGAGGAAGAAAGAAAATTATTATTTATCAGAGGCCAACCATATGCCCAGCTTACATATGATGCATTTAATTCTTAAAAGAACCATATGGAATGAATATTATAATCTCCTCTTTAAAGTTGGAGTGAGATTACTAAACTGAGGTTAACTAAATCACCCAAGGTCACGTAGCTAGTCTGTGGTATATACCAACAAAATTTGTTTGACTCTATGTTCCCAATTAAAGCACATTTTGTGCAGGTGAGCAGGTAACCTTTTGAAGCAATGGTGACAAGTGAAATTGGGACTTGAAGGATTGGCAGAAATTGGACAGGTGGAAAAGAGAAAGGAAGGATGGAAGGGCATTTTAACCAGGGGAAGGGGGTGAACGAAGAAATGCACAAGGTGTATTTGGAAACACCTGAAGTCGAAGATTTGTTCAGGGGAATGCAAGACAAGAGCAAAAAGCCAGTTTGAAGACCCATCCCTCCAATTTTAAACGGCCAGGAGTAGAGTTTCAATTCTGCCCTTTAGAGCAGGGAAAAGCCAAGGAAAACTTTTAAGGAGAGGGGAAGTTCCAAGCAGTGGCAATAATATAAGATTCTCCTGAGAAGTATGCAGAATGTATTGGGGCTGGCAAAAAGACAGGAGGAGTGGAATGAAGAGGTTCAGGGGCTCCTGTTATTACTATAAGTGTCTCAAAGACTAAGAACTTCAAAGAAGCACTGACACCACTTTAACTTTGTCCCGTGCATGTTCTGTATCTATTAAAATCTGGTTCCATTTTCATTTATCTTTCTATTTTTACTAAAAGAAAAACAGAACTTCAAAACGGAGCCCCAGTTCTAACCAGTACACTTCAGACCCCCAGTGTTAATGGGTCAAGTCCCCGGAGGGCTCCACATTTAGAACAGACTGTTTGCACATGTGAACAGGGCTCATACATTTTGTCCATGCCCCTGAAACAATTGATGTACTCCAGTATATGGTGTATGTTTTTTCTAATTACACCAGAAGAAAGCATTCTTTATGGAAATAAATGTGCTTTTTAAAAACACATTTCTGAAAAGCAGCAGGCAAGGCATTAATAACAAAGTGAAATGATAAACTGAATGGAAGTCTGAGAAAAATTCTATATTTGTATTATACAGGCATTGTTTTCATTCCTGGCACCTTATTTTTCATGTACATAAAGAGAACGCAAGCTACAGCAGGGTGAGACAAAGATCAATGCTGAATGTATTACTTGGCACTGGTCAGATGCAGTTTAATAAGAAAAAAATTGATCCATTAAACTAAACCTAATTTTTGGCCGAAAATGGTTGAAATCTCTTCTTTATATTGCTAGCTTCATAAAGACCTATAATATTTGGAAGAAACAACTCAAGGCTGAGTTTAATAAGATTAAATGTATTGCAAATATACTTAACAAGAATCTATCAAGTTGTTAATGATTGCTATTAATATCAAACAATTTTTGTATAGAATTCTTTATTAGAGCAATTGTAAAATAGAGCCACAAGAAATGCAATATAAAAAGGTTTTCAGGTAATTTGTAACAGCTACAGTTGCAGAACTCAAATTTTAACGTACAAGATATAGTAATTTATTTTATCAATCAGTTTCTAACACAAGCACAATTCAATTTGTAAAGTATTTAAGTGCTGGACTTAGGCCTATGTAGCCAAGTTCAGAGGGACCACATCCACAGCAGGCAGTAGAGCCATTACATGTCAGGAGATTATAAAGTAGAGGATTTGGTGTTATAAGACTTGGAATTAGTTTTGAAAAGGCAATGCTAATTTCAAAGAAATTATTTTAATTCAGCCTCAGATCATTAAAAAAGCAGAAGTTTTAGTCTCAAATGTCATTGAATCATGGAACTTTAAAGATAGTAGGGAATTCATTGACTGGTTCCATCTGCCCATCTACAGATACAGAAACTATAGCTACAGACTGAGTTTGTAAAATAATCTGCCAAGTGTGCATACACTGGAGGAACACTGAATGTTTTTATTCGTGAGATGATAAATGCAGCTAATGAAAACTGAGACAACAGAAAAGTGAAATAGACACTTGTAGCCATAATTACGATATATCAACTGAAGAACACACATACAATAAATACCTTTTTACCTAAATAATAAACTTCGGTTTGAATACTCTAATTCTATACTTTATTTATATGGATATTCACTAACTATTACATTACAATAAATCCAGAAACACACATATGCATACCCACATACACATATACACACTCACCTATACACATTTTGCTCAGAAGTTAAATAATCAGTATTTTAAATGGATCCATGAAAATTAGAATAATTTAAAGACCATGATTTATATAAGCAATTATACTAATAACATATTTTTAAATGACTATTCCTAAAAATTGGGAAGGGAAAACCATGTTCTTGTATCTGTTCAAAAAAAAAAAAAAAAGAAAGAAACACAGTCCCCTAAGGCTGGGCACTGGGTGATAAGCTATGCCCTTTTATCTTCAGGGTACCAATTTAAATCTCCTCTGCATCAGAAAGGAGAAAATATTGTTTCCATTTTAATGGCTGTCCAGTGTTCTATGCAAAAATGGATAGGAGGTTTCAGTTCAGTTATTAGCAGATAGATGCTTACATTATAGAATGGTCACCCAGGAGAAAAGACAAGGACTGAAAGATTATGGTGGAGAGGCACCCTCTCACCCTACATACAGCATATCCCGAGTGTGGGAAGGACACCTTGGGTGCTTAAGAATGCCTTTCAGTTCATGGGAGCTAACTGACTACACCTCATAATTACTGGATTTATTACAATTTGTAAAATCCAAACGTTTGCATGTTCATATGTTTTTACATGCAGGGCACCAGCTTGCAGGATCAATACTGGTGGTCAAATACTCTGATCATGAGGCCACAAGGCACTAAGAATACCGTTTTCTGAATTTTAGCTCCTGAATATTTTAACTGCAAAGTATGATATAAGAACTCTATTGATGATTAATTTGTATCTTAAGCATATCAATCACCTCTTGGTTGCCACGCTAATACTGATTTAGAAAAATACACACTTCAGTTTATATTGATCTGTTGTTCTAATTCTTCATCAGAAGAGTCTAATATGGTTGCGTTTGCAATTTACTTTCAAAGTTATCCTTTTAGGAGATGAAGTAACCAAAAGATATTGAAAATCCAAAGTAAATTACATCGCACCAGTTAAACTTCCCTGAAGGAATGGATACACCCCTGTAATCTGCTCAGCACACAGCTAATAGGCAGGGGATTCAGCTCTGTCTTAATCTTTACTAAACTATGACTCTCTTCTTGGCACACAACATTTGTCTTCAGGACATCTATCAAATATTTAGTGTATCTTCTAACACAATTAAATTTCCTATTAAATTACAATCTGATTATGAATCAGAGCTTTAAAATGTACATACAATCCAATATTATGTTGTGATACTTAGCAAAGCACACCAAAAAGGGATGCTTTGGAAAATATGGTGCCTCATTTTTAAAGCTCTGAACATGTAATTAAAAAAATTTTTTAATCCCTGGTTTCTTGAAACTGGTTTATTTATAGAAGTTGAGTTTATATATAATTTGCTAATGGAGAAAGAGCCTAAACATACACCCCTAAATGAAACTAGAACTTGAATACTGCCATAGGAGAACACACAACAATTGTCATCCAAAACAAAGTGAAACTGAATCATAGCTGAATATATATATATATATATATATATATATATACATATATTCGCACACACTTACAAATCTTGCATGAAGACAGATGGATCAAATATGCATATATTTAATGCCTTTAATACCATAAAAGGAATGTTAGAGAAGGAGGTACCAGATGATAAAGACTACTAAAATTTTTCAAATTAACTAAATTTAACTAAATATAATCTCTAGAGTAAAAATAACGCCAGAATAGGAAAAAGCTTACTTTACTGTGTCTCCTATCCTTCAATGTCATCTAGAGAAAAAAAAATTGCATGTAAAACTGTAAAAAGTAGACAGAGTATCTACAAGTAATCAATGTTTCAGTATTCATTGAACTTTGAAAAGGAAATTAATATAAGAGAGCTCAACACTAAGAAAAATACAATCATAAGAGAAGAGATCTAAAGGAATCAAGCATGGTGAAGGAGCTTTAAAAGGGAAGCAAGTTTTGGAAGTTTCTGTAAAGCTATAGGTTATACCAGGGAACTCGTGGGAGGGCTGAAGGGTAGTTTAGTGCATGGTTCAACAAGGAAAGAAATGTAAGGGAGGAAAACAAAAATGAATATAATTAACCATCTCATAAGATCATTTTCTTCCTTTCCATTCATATGAGTTGCTGTCAACCAACATGTGTCTGTATTCCTTTAAAAATTTCTAACAAACCTATAGAACAAATCTATAACCACATGTCGTCTGCCGTATGCTTACTGCTGTTAGTGTACAATTGTTTTTGTTAACTCACAATATCTAAATCCTGAAGCTAGAAATAGAATCTAGGTCTTTTGATTTTTAGTTTACCTTAAAAGTTAATGTTAAATGCTGCTTTCTATGAGGTTTCCTAATAATAAGCAGTTAGTTTCCAGTTAATCAGGATAATGGGGAGACAGTGGTCATAGATCACCAAAATTATGACTAAGACAAAGCATAAAGATATATTTTAAATGGGTCAATGTAAACTTACTTGGTTAAAATTTCATCCAATTGGCTAATTTAATTATGATGCACGTAGACAATGAAGTACATGCAACTGTTTTTTAAAAGATGAGGTTGATATATTTATATATGTATATATATGTATATATGATTGATTGTATAAATAAATGTATAAACGTATACATATATTGGAATATAGAGGCAGAAATACATTGTAATTCATCTGAAAATTGTGTGTGTGCACATAAAACCTGACTTCATTTTTACATCTGCAAGGATGTACACCAAAACAGAGTGATTGCCAAAAAAATATGTTCAGTATCAGAAGAGTCTAATCTGCTCTTGTTTTTGCTAGCTAGTTCCTCCTGCAGATCATGGCTCTCTGTTCCTCCTCCCAAAACACTCTCACTTCAGTGTCACAAACCCTGGCTCCAACACATCAACAAATTTTCATCCACTTGTTAAACATGAATCCCAGGGTGCTGTTTGCTTCAGGCTAACCTACCAGAATGTTCACCAAAGTTACCTTCCATTCTGAAACCATCAAACAAACACTTTGCCTTCTCAGCCCAGATTCCAGCATTCCCTGTGCCCCATTCTGACTGAAAAGAGCCTAGCAGGTCTTTGTCAAGATCACCATGAGGGAGTGCCCTTTCATGGCTTTAGGGCTTTATCTCTTTGTTTTCCAGTCTATTTGAAGAACTTAATCAAGCCTCAGAAAAAATTCATTTATATTTTCTTAAAATTTTTTCCTCTAAACTAATGCAAATTGCTTAATATTTTCCTTTTTGTCTAATTGTTTGACCATTTCAAGATTCTTTTTCTTGAATGTTAAGCATTATCCTGTTTACGTTAGGCTGACAACATTTTAAGTGCTTGGTTACTCATCTGATGGGTAAGTGGCATACACATTCGCCCATAGCAGGAAACATTGTGTGAAATTTATGAGTTAATACATATTTCTAAACAGTAAATGTCTTCTAATATCTAGGGAGTTTGTTTTGAATCGATTTATAGTGGTTCTATTTCATGTTTAATCACAGTAAATTTGCAAAGTGATTAAATATTAATTAATTATATTTACTTTTTAGCTATTGCCTCTGTTGCACCACCAGCTAGTACAGTGTCACATAACTAAACTGAGTAGATAAATAGTACAAATGCATGAGGAAAGGCATTTACTGGGGTGTTGAGACTCTTTCATTTTGTAGAGTCATCATCCCATCCCATCAGTCCTTTCTGATTCTTCCCCACTGAGAAAAAGAGAAAGAATGAGAGAGAGAGAGAGGAGGAGAGAGAGAGCTTTTTTATTCTTTGGTTTGGGTGTATATTTGCTTCATCTAGGACATTGTTAATTAAGCTGCTCAAAATGTTTGCAAAAGGGGCTTCCCTGGTGGCTCAGTGGTTGAGAGTCCACCTGCCGATGCAGGGGACACGGGTTCGTGCCCCGGTCCGGGAGGATCCCACATGCCACGGAGCAGCTGGGTCTGTGAGCCATGGCTGCTGGGCCTGCGCGTCCGGAGCCTGTGCTCCACAACAGGAGAGGCCGCAACAGTGAGAGGCCCGCGTACCGCAAAAAACAACAACAACAAAAAAATGTTTGCAAAAGATATACTGTTTTACTTAACTAATAATTATTTTACTTAAATTGTCTTTCCCTCAATCACCAAAAACAGATTTAAAGAATGTCAATGGTAAAAATGGAAATAGGATATTGAAACGCTAAGTGTAGACAAAGTCTTAGCAGTGATTCCTCCAGGTCTAGAAGTGTATGTGGAGTGTTTTCAGGATTATTTTACCTATGCTGACCCAGCACTTTTGGGAGAAGTCTAGTCCCTAAAATTAACTGTATTCAAAATGACTACGAATAAGTATATATTAACAACTATGATGTTTAATCAGTAATACCACTCAATTTGATCATTTTAATATAGATTACATATAAATCTGCATTTCAATTACTGAAACACATAGTTATCTCTAGGCCTACAGGATTTTACATATGTAATTTTTTACACATATGTATAGATACCACCTGTGGTGTTGTGAGCACCTATAAAGTTGTCTTTACAATATTTATGATCTTACTTTGCATAGTCATATACCACATGGCCTATGTATTTTAAAATGTTAGAAATAAAAATTACTGCCTTATATTCCTGAGTGGAATAAAAAGTATGTAAAGGGAAAAAAGGAACATTGGATCCACATGTTCCTTTGAAGCCCTCACAGAATGAAAAATTAAATGGAATAAAACAAAGAGATCAAATGGGAAAAGCAAGGGGAAACAGAGGAAACTAGGTTATAAATTCCTCCAGAGAATTATCTTTATTTTTTAGTTCTTTTGTAACTACCCTCAACACCTACATTGCTGTTTAACATATGGTGGGCTCTCGCTAAATATAGCTGACTTGCTGGGAAGATAGAGCAGTAAGTGTATCCGTTAAGGAGAGAGGAAAGGAATGTCTGGGCAAGATGCAAAGTTATCGTTATTCACTCTCCATATTACCTAATTCATATTTTCACCTCCCGTATCACTGATGACATTTATTGGTTTTCATTTTTTATACCCTCAAATTAATATCTTAATCATTAAGGGAGGCATATTCTCTCTAACATGAACATGCCTAAGTTTCCAAAAGAAAACTTTCTCAGGATCCTACGCAAACACAAAGGACCAAAATAAAACAAAACTACAGTATAAACATAACGTGCAAAAATGTTATGTCTGGTGACACTGGCCTTAAAAACAAATGCTTTTACTATATTGGATTTTAGACATTCCTATAGTCTACAGGCTGAAATAGAAAAGGTCCAATTTCAAAATACTAAAACGAGCTACCTGTCCACCCTTCTTTTCTCTCTTTGCAATCAGAATTGCAGAATTCTCATTGAAGGAATTAAGATTATATTTTCCAGCCTTGGAAATAGAAGACACTCTCTTCTTAAAGGGAACACACAAAAGTTGAGGCTCGAGTATTCAGACAACAGAAAAACCATTCACCAGAATATGTGGCCTTAAAGACGGTTAAAAATATGCATCTCTTTTTTCCTATGACTATTTCCTGTTGTTCTTCTAGGAAGGTAGGAAAGTGAACCTGTCAACCTAGTCTGGCAACAAAGACGATAGGAGAAATTATCCTTCAGGGAAACAGTCCTAATACAATTTTTTTAAAAAGTAATCAGCTCCAAAAATCAAAATTGCAAAATATTCTGAATTTGTGGAAACATAAAAAATTTTTAATTCAGAGAAGTAAGCTTGTGTTTACTTTCATTACCATAGAGAGCATAATATTTCAGAGGTGACATCTCCATTACCAACAGGTACAGTAACAAGGTTTGTAAAAGCATGGAAAAAGAATTTATTTTAATTCATGAAAAAAGAACACTGTTATATATAAGTAAGAGGCAAAGTCATTTAGGAGACAGTCCAGTCCAGTACAATAAGGGTGTGGGTTTGAATCTCACCTGTGCCATTTGCTAATTATGTGACCATGGGCAAGTCATGTAACTTCTCTGAAACACAATTCAGTAAAATTGGATTATTACTATAAGAAAAAATACAGCTACCTAGAGTTTCTATTTCAGATCTGTTCAGTGGAGAAAGCTAGTCCTTGCGATTCAAGTTATTTCTTAGCCCAATGCCATAAATATTCTTAAAGTAGAAATATATGCAGGGAATTTCAAAGAACAAACGTCAAGCACTTTTGGTGCATAAGACCATATCTTTGTGTGTATGAATATGTTAAATATACATCAAAAATCTCCCAAAGTCTACATAAGAAATGGTTGGTAGTATTTCTCTCTGGGAAATGAGACTGGGAGTTTTAAGGGGGAAGAGCTCAGGAAGGGAGATTTTAACTTTAATTTTATTCCCTCCTGTAATGTTTAAGCCTTTAACAATGTACATATATTATTACATAATTCAAAAAATAATTTGGAAGACAAACAAATTATCTCAAACATCAGCAAGAGGTAATATATCTTTTTCAGTATATGAAAGTAATTAATCCATGCTCCTTTTCTCACAAAGACTAAAGATCTATGAAACTTAAAATTATAAAAATTACCAAAAATAATTCATTTCTAACAGGAGATTCAAACGGCAATAAATGATTTTTTAACAATGCCTTGTAGGTACATGATGCCTTTGGGCTAATGACTAACATTTGCATTGCAAATAGTACAAAATATCCTCAACATATGGTCCTTAAGATGTAATCAACCACTATTACTATTACCACCACCATTTTCATAATGATGACGACTACAAACACCTTAGAAAAAATGGAAACACTTTCAGGACAGGGAACAGAGTCATTCTTATGTGTCTTCATATCTCCGCTGCATACCACAATACTTAGCACATGATAGATTTTTAATAATTAGTTGTGGAATAACTAAACAAATGAATAAATTTTAAAATGAATGAATAAATGACACAGAAGCATACCAATTCAATACTTGCTCCAAACTCTTAGTGACCATACTGGAGATGGTCCACTCTTTCATCCTCAGCTCCATCTTGCTTAGAGAACCATCTTCTTAGAGTAAATCTTCTCTGTTAACTGGCCAAGGGCTCCTACCTTTGCTCTAGGTTGACAGGACCAGAGGTGGAGACTGACATGAGCTAAGCTCCTAGATTCTCTTATTTTTCATTTGCTTCTTTCTGCTGGACACTTGAACAAGAAAGCTGAATTTGGGTCATGTGAAAATGGAGGAACAGAAGTCAGTATCCAGAGGTGGAGAGGAACATATCTAAAACTCAAGAGAAAAGAGATGAGTCCCCTCATGAGGCTCAACTACAATTAGCCTGGGTTTTCTAAGCCACCACTATATTCTTCCAAAAATTGATTTTTTCAAACTTTATTTATTTATTTTTGCGGTACGCGGGTCTCTCACTGCCGCGGGCTCTCCCGCCGCGGAGCACAGGCTCCGGACGCGCAGGCCCAGCGGCCATGGCCCACGGGCACAGCCGCTCCATGGCACGCGGGACCCTCCCAGACCGGGGCACGAACCCGCGTCTCCTGCACCGGCAGGCGGACTCCCAACCACTGCGCCACCAGGGAAGCCCAAACTTTATTTATTTTAAATGAGTTTCTGTTCCATGCAAATAAGCATTGAGACTCCCCGTACAACAACTACCTATAGATTTTGACTACATGTTCTTGCTTCTCCCACTATTAACACAGATGAATGATAAATATCTATATCTAAAGCCAATCCCTCTATTTGTGCACTGGATCATATTCCTTCTCGCCTACTCTGGGAAATGTAATCCAGCAATTCATCCCTTTCCTGACTACATCAACAATTTTTAGCTATCTACTGGATTAATCTTTTCAGGATGTACAAAGTAGCTTTTATTTTCTCTCATCTTAAAACAAAGCAAAACCTCTGTTGAGCCAGTGGTGTGACAGAGCTGGCTCATGCCAGCTTTCAAGAGCCCGTTGTGCACATCTGTTCTCAACTCTTTATTCAGTGAAATCAGCCATGACTAGGGGGTATTTACACTACTGAAGTTGGCAAAAGCTACAAATCAAACTTGTTTTTTCCCAGAGAACCGGTTGTTAAGTACCTACCAGCATACCACTTTCTTGACCTCATGATCTTCACCAAGTATCATCCGTTGTCTTTGCTACCCTTTCCAGCAAAATATATAAAAAGAGTTGTGCATAAACATTTTCTCCATTTTTTTCACTTGAACCCATTACAATCAAGCTTCTGTCCCTAATACTCCATGGAAACTGCTCTTATCAAGGTCTTCAATGACTTCTGCATTGCTAAATCCAGTGGTCAATGCTCAGTCCTCATATGACTTCATCTATCAGCAACATTTGACCCAGCTGCTCATTCTTCTCCCTCACGAGTCATTTCTTCTGTCTCCTTTGTATGTTCTTCCTCTCTGCTCTGACCTCTTTGTGTCAGAGTGCTCCAAGGCTCATTCCTTGGCCCTATTCTCTCCTCCATCTACACCCGCTCCCTTGATGCCTACTTTCAGACTCATGGCTTCAAAGCTCGTGGCTTCTCAATCTATATCTCCAGCCTAGACCTTTCTCTTGAACTCCACACTTTTAGATCCAACTGACTACATCTCCATTTGGATATCGAAAAGATATCTCTAACTCAGCAAGTTCAAAATTGCACTTTTAATCTTCCTTCCCAAAACCGTTTCACTAGCAATCATACATCTAAGACAATAGCAATACCACCTTTCCAGTGGCTCGAGCCAAAAACCTTGGAGTTATCTTTGATTTCCTTCTTACTCTCACACTCCACACCCAGTGCGTTAGGAAATCTTCTTGGTTCTACCTTCAGACTAGCTCCAAAATGTGCCATTTCTCACCCTACTCCATTACTGCTAACCTGGTTCAAACCTATAGCCCGGATTATTCTAAGAGTCTCCGGTAAAGCCCTGTATTGTACTGTTACCACAGTGCCCATATTGTTAAAAAGCCAAATGACCCCTTCAAAAGTAAAATCAGAAGGTGTCACTTCTCTGCTCAAAACCCTTGGATTACATCCTAGTTTGCTCAGAGTAAAGGTCAGAACCCAGATAATGGCCTACAGGCCCTTCATGATCTAGCCTCCTGTTAACTTCCTCAACCATCTCGTAGTTATCTCCCTCTCACTCATCCTTTTCTGACCACACTGAGGCTGCACCTTGAATATGCTAGACATGCTTCTGCCTTCAGGCTTTTGCTCTACCTGTTTGCTTTGCCTGAAACTGTCTTCTCCCATCTATGAACTTGGCTGACTGCCTTACTGCCTTCCAGTTTTTCCTCACATCTTCCCTATTCAATATATTGCAATTTATCCACCAAACCTCTACCCTCAGCACCCTGTTCTTTTTCCATTTTTTATTGCACTTACGACCTCTTAATCTACTTTATAATCTACTAATTTAGTATGTTTATTGTCTGCCTTTCCTCATAGAACATAAACTTCACGAGGGCAAGGATTATTGTCTGGTTTGCTGATGACCTGAGTATTTAAGGTGGTCTAGCTCCTAGTAAATTCTCAATAAATATTTATTGAAAACAAATTAATAAATGAACAGCAAAGAGCATGTGGCAAAGACCTTACTACATTATCACACAGAAATAAATCTGTGGTTATAAAAATTAGAAGTTTTAGAATTGTTTCCCTAATGAAATTTTCGCTTCTACAGTTTTCTGGTTGAAATTTAAAATTTACAGAAGAAATGCAGCAGTATTCCCACAACTGTACCTAAAGCTCTCTCATATCTGGGACTCAAATCCTGGCTCATATAAGAGTTCACAGCTCCTATAGGAGTTGTGCATTTATCAGTGGTGACACAAATGTGCCCATGTAGTATCTTGTACATATGGTGTTAACTTTTATGCTTTAATATATATGTGCAATATGTCTGAATTATACTTGCTCTAGGAACCATCACTTTTATTTTACTGACTTTTGTGTATTTAAAACCTCAGGCATAATACAGTATTGAATTAAAGTTTTTTGGGCTGTTTAATTTCCACAGAAGTAAGAAAAAGAATAATTGTTTTAACATTCAATTTTCTTCATGGCTTATACAATGCAAAATTCTCCAAAGTTTAGGAAGTGCATGAGACCTAAATATTGGAAAATGGA
Organism: Mesoplodon mirus; assembly: GCF_964341445.2. Lineage (NCBI taxonomy): Eukaryota > Metazoa > Chordata > Mammalia > Artiodactyla > Ziphiidae > Mesoplodon > Mesoplodon mirus. Next base: position 73,325,130 of record NC_138990.1, on the reverse strand, counting down.
TGTGAAGTCCCCAAACATCTCTGAGTCAACTTCAAGGAGGTTTCTAACACATGCTTATTATGCCTAAGTCATCTAAAATATGTCCAATAAAAGAATAATGTGTGGAGCTATAAATATATTGATGGAATACACTCATTCAAACATGAATTAAAAACATTGTAGCCAAGGACACAATCGTTTCAAACTGAATCTTACTCTTCAATTTAATCGTATAGTTATGACAACACAAGAAAATATCTGAAAAAGAGTGCTTAATTAATTTTAAATGTCATACGCCCGTCCCTTTAAACGAAGACAACAAAAAAGAGTGAACACAAATATAAGGAGGCTAAAAAACTAATTTAAAAGAAAACATAAGAATCTCCAACACAAAAGAATAAAAATTAAGAGTATATATTATGAATATATCATGTAATTTAGTATTAACTAAATTAATAACTAGATTGGATAGCTTTTAAAAACCTATATAACTAATTGATATATAAATATTATATAAACCCATAGATATACCTACGAAAGACTTCAAAAAATTTTGCAAACACATAAAGTGAAATATAATTCTACAAAATAAAAAGATCAATCGAATAAAACATCTTCAAATACTGTATGGATTGTATTCAAGCTTACTTTCATCTATATTTATCAGAAATTTTATCATAATTGAACTACATCACATTCTTGGCCTATGGACATGAAGAAATAGGGCCCAGGCTATAACCAAAGACAACTATTATTGGCAGGGCAGTGGCATGGCCCAGATTTTCTAAAAAGTTTTAATTTCAAATATTCTCTCCCTACTTATCAGTTCAAACGTGAAGTTTGAAAATTCTCTTTGCCTATTGTAATTCTAAATTTATAAAAATTAAGAAACAATTTGAATTAACATATATCCATCCAAAAAAATAAGATTTTAGGGAGAACATATTATTAACCCTTTAATTCAATACTTTTTTTTAGTACTTTGGCATCATCATTTGTATATAAATAATGTACTAGTAATAACCAATTCTTGTCTTTTTGATCTGGAGGATCTCTACTTGAAAAATCTTATTAGCTGCAAGTTTTATTGAGTGAAAATAAACTGTATTTTTTTAAATTTCACAGTTTATTGGCTTATAAAACCTAGACAGTTACTTAACCAAATAACAAATACCTAAGTAGGCTGCTTGAAATCCTGTTCACTTATACACTCACAGTCAGGTCCAATAACCATAGAATCACTTTGCCTTTGCTAGAGGTAAAGGACTCCCCCAGGGGGGAACAGTTTTTCTAGAACTTTCTGCATAGGTCCACTTTGATATTACTTACAACTCTCCTTTGAGAATTTCCTAACAGCAAATAAACACAAAGAACAACCAAAACATCCGGGAAAGACTGACCCTAAAGGTAGGACTGTCCTAGTTGTTCAGCCTTACTTGTACCCCAGTGGGCGAGAAACCAAAAGAGTGTGCTGTAATTACTTGTCTATCAGCTCAGAAGCCAGCACAGGAGGAAGGTGAGCAGACCATAAGGTGAAGTGGGATGATGGCGAAGACCAGCCAGGAGCCCAGGTACCAAATGCCCCCCTCTCTCTTCTATGGTTATTGATGCACAGATGTTTGTGCAGCTCACCCCTGCTTACCATCTTGCTTTCATTTCTCACTTTTTTTTTAATCTTCATAATTATCTGCTAACTTCCTATTAACATCTATCAGAAAACCTGGCTCCAGTTTTGACCAGCCTACGGGCATTAGGTTGAATTGGGTCACGGAACATATGAAATAACTGATCTAGTTTCCACAAAGTCTTTCATGGACTGAATGGAAATTATTCAGAAGGCACTGAAGGAAATAAATACTCATATTTTGTCTTTCTGTCTGTATTTCTCTCTTTCATGGTCTTTTTGTATTTGTTTTTGATGGGAATCTGTATCTCTAAGGAAAGTTTAAAAAAAAAAAAAAAGAAACTGCAGCCAGTACCTGAATTATCTTAAGCTAATGATAATATGCCAGACAGAGGGTATGAATGGGTCGAGATTTATAATTTTCAATGAATATTTTCAAAGTTTCTCTGTATCATCTATACTGTCTTCTGGTTAATATAATTTTTTTAAAAGTCACCTTCAAGGTTGAAATATGACATGTTTCTGATGAGGAAAGCAGAAACAGAGAAAACAAAGGAGGCAAAAAATAAATAAAACCAGGCTTAACAAATACTTTATATTTATTCAACAATTATTCATTTGCTCCAAAAATTATTGCGTGCCTACCATGTGCTAGGGAACAGGAAAGTAAATAAGTTCCTGCCTTCATGTTATAGTATTGAGACAGACAATATACCATAAAAATCAATTAATAGTGATAGCTGCTGTGGAGAAAAGCAAGGCTGGGAAAGAGAGTAGAGGGGGGTGCTGGTTTCAGTGGGGTGGGCCAGGATGTTCTATCTGAGCTGGTGACCTGGGGGCAGTACAGGGAATAAAGGGAAGCAAGTCCTGTACCTGGCTACCTGTAGGGGATGGAGGCATTCCAGGAAGAGGGAGCAGCAACAATAAAGGCTGTGCCACAGGGGGTCTGAAGAGCTGCAAAGAAACCAGTGGGATGGAGCACTGGGTTTGATGGGCTGTGAGACAAGCAATGAGGCTGGAGAAAGAATCAGGGGCCAAATCATACGGGGCTTTACGGACCCTGATAGGTCTTTTTTTTTTTTTTTTTGCGGTACGCGGGCCTCTCCCGTTGCTGCAGGCTCAGCGGCCATGGCTCACGCGCCCAGCCGCTCCACGGCATGTGGGACCTTCCCGGACCGGGGCACGAACCTGCGTCCCTGCATCGGCAGGCGGACTCCCAACCACTGCGCCACCAGGGAAGCCCCCTGATAGGTCTTTGAATTTATTCTAAGTGTGATAGAAACTCATTGGAAAATGTGCCATTATTTGATCTACCCTTTTGAAACTTCACTGGTTTGCTGGGTTGAGAATGCATTGTAAGGGGCCAAGAGTGGAAGCAGGAAAACCAGTTGTGGGTCTAATGCAGGAGGACCTCCCAGAGACGATGGTGACTAAGACTAGAAATGGGAAGTCAGGGACTGGAAAGAAGGGTCGGCTTTGGGATACACCTTGAAGGTAGAGCCCACACAGGTTGCTGATAGGGCTGGATGTACTGTGTGAAAGACACAGAGGAGTCAGGGATGAACCAAGAAATTTGGGCTGAGCAACTGAGTGATGGTGATGCTAATACTCACTGAGATGAAGAACGCTGGGGGGAGGAGAGGTTTGCAGAGTTGAGGCTAAATGAAACCAAGTGTTCTGTGTTAAGCAGGTTAACGTGGAGATGCCTCTTAAATGAGGATAAGCAGTGGGAGCTTGGAAGAGGCAGGTGCTAGAGATTAACACTTGGGGTCATCAGCACGTAAAGGGCATCTGAGCCAGGGGAGTAAAGTGTGGTGGGCTCAAGAGTGCCGGTCCAGAGGATGACACGTAGGAAGACCGGGCCCTGGAACACACCGGGACTGCAAGGTGGCAATGAGGAGGAAGAGGAGGCTCCAGCAAAGAAAGCTCAGGAGACAGAAGTGAGGTAGGAGGGAAACCAGAGATGCGATGTCCAGGAATACTAGCCACGGAAGTGTTCCAAGCGTTATCAAATGCTGTTGCGATGGCAAAGGTGAGGACTGAAAGTTACAGTAGAGAGACAAGTATAAAAGCCTGACCGGAGTGTGGTCAAGAAAGAGGAAGAGGCAAGTGTGCAGAGAAAACCAGCACCTTAGCAACAGTCTCTTGCCAAATTAGCAAAGTTATCGCCTGGAATTGTGTTTCAGGGTCTTCCTCAACTCTTAGCTGCTTAGTTTTCAGCCTGGCCTCCAGTCATTTTAGTATTGAACTCCTGAGTTCAGTGTTTGATGTTGCAGTTCGAGCTTCCTTTTGAGCAGTTTAAGTAAGAAAAACGAGAAGGCAGAAACCACGCAGGCACTTCAATTTAGGATACTTCTATAAACCTGTGTTGTTGTTAGCATTATATTATGTTAATTATCTGATGTTAATATTTATGTAGTTATTTTTTCTCTATATTTGCCTAAGAGAAGAAGTTAAAGAACTACAAAGCATTCAAATGACAGAAGTATTTAAAGCCTATGTTGGAATTAACGAGTGTTTAGTTAAATAGAAGTAGGCTTTGAGGACATCAGGTGTCTGAGATTATTTTGAAAGAGTAGCAGGAAAGTGATAGACTTAATGTGATTACTGCGATTTTTCTTTTATTTTTCCTTTCCTTCTCTTACCACAAAACAAAATGAACCATTACACAGACAGGTGAAAAGTATACTCTCATACCCCAAAGAATTTTACAGCTGTTTTCCTTTTTTTTTTTTTTCTGCGGTACGGGGTCCTCTCCCTTTGCAGAGCACAGGCTCCGGATGCGCAGGCCCAGCGGCCATGGCTCACAGGCCCAACCGCTCCGCGGCATGTGGGATCCTCCCAGACCGGGGCACGAACCCATGTCCCCTGCATCAGCAGGCGGACTCTCAACCACTGCGCCACCAGGGAAGCCCTTCCTATTACTTTTTGAACTTTATCCTTTCCTCAGTGTACCTCTTATTGACTTTAACAAGAATATTATGAATAAGAATTACAAGACAATATTAAAGGAAAAAATACTTGAAACAATGAGCAAAACAGTTTCACTTTAATGTATTTGCATGTATCCAAATTTTCCTCCTATATCAAGATCCAACTGAAATAAACCTCCATTGAGACCTTCCCAATCCCCTCCTCTTGGAATAAACTTCTCTCACCTGTAAATTTTAATAATATTTTATCTGTAAATCTCATGTTTTTCATTCATCCAACAAATACTCACTGAGTGCTTATTATGGGCTGGCACTCCTCTAGGTGCTTCAGACGTATCAGCAAACAAAAAGATCCCTGCCTTATAGAGCTGAGATTCTAGCGAGGAACAGACCACAAACAACAGACATCATAAACAAATCATCACTTAGTGTTTAGAAGGTGATCAATTCTGCGGTAAGATGAAATGTAAAGCAGAGGAACAAGGTGCAGGGGGTTCCAATTTTTAATACAGTGATTGAAGTAGGGCTTACTAAGAAGGTGAAATCTTAGCAAAAAACAGAGGATTTGAAGGAGGGGAAGGAGTCAGCAACGTGGATATATGAGGAAGAGCATTCCAGGCAGCAGGAGAAGCCAGTGGAAAGCGCTAGAAGAAATACACCTGGCGTTTTTAAAGAAAGCAAAGACACCAGAGTGGCTTGAGGGATGTGAGGTGGGGAAAGAACAGTAGGAGATGGGGCAGAGGCTCGTGGGGTGAGGGTTTGAAGGGCAGATTATGGCAGTGAAATGGAAGCTATTACAGAGCTCTGAACTGAGGAGTGCCATGACCTGACACTGAATTCAAAAGGACCCTCTCGCTGCTGTGTTGAGGATTATCTGGGCTGGATAGGGGATGGGGGCGAAATACGAGTAGCAAAAGCAATTAGCAGACCCCGCAGTTATCGAACAAGAAATGATATTGACTCATACTCAGCGAGGACAGTGGAGCTGATAAGAAGTGGTTGGAGTCTTTTAGCATTGCTTTTTTAAACTTTTGTCATATATATGTGCATATCTCGTCACCACGTCTAAACTCTACGCTCCTTGAAACCAGGATTTGGGTTCATGCTTACATTTCCAACAAGGGGTGCTCAGTCATATGTTTAATGGCTAAATGAATGAAAGGTCACTAGACAAAGAATCTAACTTGCATCCCTATGGCACACCCTGAATTTCAAGGCATATTTATGAATGGACAATAGCACCACCAAGAGCATCAATTTTGAATAAGAAGAGCAGAAAAAAAATCTGCACACTGTGTAACTGATGGCAAATAATATAAAGGGAAAGATGTGTTCATACATGTGAGTTTTACTTAATTGCTTACAAGTTTCTAGAAGTAATCTGCTACTGCATTTTCTCTGCCTTCTCCTTAAGGTAAAATAGTAGCCAAGGGAGAAAGAAATTTCTAGAGAATACAGGTTCACAGTAGGTTTTGTCTTGGAAATATTTATCATTACAAGAGCCAGTCAAATGACATTCCATAATGCTAACCCTTAGTGTAGTAACACTGCAGGAAAGAAATCCATCTCTGTCTTCAAATTCCATTATACATAATAATAAAAAAGAAAACAATAAACACATGTAAAATAAATAACTTCTCCAATACATACATATTTGGCATTACAATAGCCAACCGACGCAATCATTTGGCATTAAATCAAATTTCTGAAACTTCCATGTAGCAAGAGGGAAATTCCTTCAGACAAAAGGACGCACAATGATGTCCATCCATAGTTACAGAATATAGCTAAAGAACTTTTCTTTTTAAATAAAGTGATCCAGGTTTGAAAAACGCAACATCTAATTTGGGTATAGAGTTCAAGAAAAGCTGCTCCAGATAATGTGGAAGTAATTTACTACATGTACATATGAAAAACTGGGAAGGGGGCAGATTTCCATCTCTCCCTTAAAATATGACATCAGAGTGTGGGTTCTAGGCTGCTACAACTCCTGAGTCTGTAATCTGGAGGACTTCATCTCTCTCTAAAATATGTCCCCTAATTCCACTTTCTATAGGAACCATGGAGAAGATTAACTTCAATTTATGATAAATCTAGTTGAAAAATATCATCCTGAATTAAGGTTAATGCTTTGAGACAGTGGTTCTTCCATATAATTATTTCACAAATATTTATTGAGCACTTAATATTTCCTGGAAAAATATACAGTCACTACCTTTGAGAAGTTCAAAGGAGGAAGAGAAACAAACAGGCAGTGAAACAGTTTGACAGTGCTCTGATAATGCTAGGCCCAAGGTGCTGTGGGCACCAGGGTGGGGACACCCTGACAAAAAAACAGGGGAGCTAGGGAACCTTCACCATCGTGTTTTGAAGGATAAGCAAAGTTGGCCAGTGAAAGCAAAGGGAAGGCGAATTTTCAGTAGAGGGCAGGCATAATCCTGAGCTGATTTTTAGAACAATTGCCTCAACAACAGTGCCAAAGATAGACTGACAGAGGCGGGCAGGAGGCGGGAGGATCATTTCAGAGCCTTAAAGGAAAAAAGTTAGGAAATAATGAGGGTCTGATTATAGAAAATGACGGTGAGCATGGAAAGAAGGAGCAAGTTCAAAATATATTTAGGAAATAGGCTGTAAAAGTTGTGGTACTGATGGACTAGGGAGAATGAAGGAAAGTGAGGGGCTTAGGACAACTGTCAGCTCTCTAGGTGAGAGGCTGGGTGGATGGAGGGCTGTGCTCCAAGGTAAGGAATGCAGGAGTAAAAGCAAATAACAGCAGAGAGAATTCTTTTAAAAAATCAAAATAAAAGATCTGGCATGATACATATTTGAGATTATGACCGAATTTATAAATATAAATCTGTGGTCTGAAGATATTCTACCCACTGAGCTTATCCAAAGTCATGAATAGTACAGAGATCACTGAGGAATACTTACACAAATTTCCTTCCTTTTCTCTGGTCTCCAGATGCAAAGTATTGATAAGATAGAAACCAGTAGACAGTATAGATTTTAAATATTTGTGTCTGGTGAATATTTACCAATTTTGGACCTTCTATTATGCAGTCAGAAGCATGGCTTCTTATTTTTTTAATTTTTATAGGAGCATAGTTGATTTATAATGTTGTGTTATTTTCAGGTGTACAGCAAAGTGAATCAGTTATACATACACATATATCCACTTTTTTTTTTTTTAATTCTTTTCCCATATAGGCCATTACAGAGTATTGAGTAGGGTTCCCTGTGTTATACAGCAGGTTCTTATTTGTTACCTACTTTATATATAGTAGTGTGTATATGTCAGTCCCAACCTCCCAATTTGTCCCTCCACCACCATCCCCTGGTAACCATAAGTTTGTTTTCTACATCCATGACTCTACTTCTGTTTTGCAAATAAGTTCATTTGTACCCTTTTTTTAAAGATTCTACATATAAGCGATATCCTATGATATTTGTCTTTCTGTGTCTGACTTACTTCACTCAGTATGACAATCTCTAGGCCCATCCATGTTGCTGCAAATGGCATTATATTGTTCTTTTTTATGGCTGAGTAATATTCCACTGTATATATGTACCACATCTTCATTATCCATTCCTCTGTTGATGGACACTTAGGTTGCTTCCATGTCCTGGCTATTGTAAATAGTGCTGCAAAGAACATTGGGGTGCATGTATCTTTGCAAATTACAGTTTTCTCCGGGTATATGCCCAGGAGTGGGATTGCTGGGTCATATGCTAGTTCTGTTTTTAGTTTTCTTAAGGAACCTGCAAACTGTTCTCCATAGTGGTTATACCAAGCATGGCTTCTTCTTGAAAACTTTTCTTCTACTCTGTCTCCCACAACGAAATCTTAGCATACCATATTTTAGTGAACATTGATGTATAACGGAAAGCAGAGTAAAACAATAATAATTTTCTAAATATTTGACTTTCCCTCCAAGTTAACAGTGGTGATTTTTTCATCTGGGATCCTAATTTCAAATTAACTCACTCATTCAAATTCGCTCAATACACTGTGAAATTTCATCATTCAAGGACTTTCTTACTGTAAAAAGAAGATGAAAAATCTCTCTCTGATTATTTGTCATTTTTGTGTTTGTATTTTCTCTTTTTTTTTTTCTGCTTCCAAATCTGCACTGGAACATCAACAGTGCCCATGAAATGAATCCCTTCTGCAAGCAGGACATCCTCAGTTATAAATATGATGTATCACTCTGCACAGCTCCCATTAAATAATTTCTACAGTTTCAATAGTAACAAAACTCTTGAATAATGCACCCTAGTATTGTCTATTTCAAGACCTTTAACACCAGAAACATCAATGAGAAAGCTTTATATCTTTATATTTCTACACTCATAAATAATCGTAGACTACTCAAGTATGATCCACCAATAGAATGCTTCCATTCCAAATCTACAGATTTTATCAACCTATTATAAAATAAGGAAGCCCTGTATGCCCAGCAATAAAAAGCACTGTCTAAATCAATGTTTTCAAATTTCAGGTCATGACCCATTTATGGATCATGAAGTCAATTTGGTGAGTCACAGCATTTTTTTATATTTAAAATTAAATATAATTCATGGAGTAGATTATATCAGAATGCATTACATTTTATAAGAGCATGTGTGGTTTTGTGAAAGTTTTGTAAATATGTATGTACTAGATCCTAATGTAAATTATTTCTTACCAAAAGTCACATTCAAAGAAATGTGAGAGTCACTGTTTAAATACCTTGTCCATGGGTGTTGTTAAGAAATGTCAGGGGTTTGTAGCTCAAATATGAAGTGAAAATAAATGTTATAAAATGGGAAGATTTATTTTTGTACAACACCCCTTGGAAAGTCAAGCATTCACTTATTTCAAGCTGTCAAATATCTTACAGAATAATACCTAACAAATAGGATCAAAGGTTTCTCCCATACTGTGTTTTATTACTAGGAATGATTGGTCCAACATCACTAAATAACAGATTTTTCACTTGCTTGATTTAGCCTTGCTATTTAATAGTAATTATGGACAGAAGTCTCATTCAGTTGCATTGATCTTATATTTAACTTTAGAATAAATTCAGAGCTTGAAACATGAAATATACCGTATGAGTCTTTAACCCAGGAGGACCCTTAAAAGATAAGAAAGCAATTATAATCCTCATGAAAAACATACAAATGTATATGTCATCATTATTACAACCTATGCACACACACCCAAACATGTTATTAGTATGTACAAACTTTAGAATATTCTACTGTGCTTAAAGAATAAGTAAAGAACAAAAATACAATTCTAATGATTTTGCTTCACTGTAATTTTATGAGAAGTCTAGGAAACATAAAAGTTACATACAATGTCTTATTTATGCCACCAAGAATAAATTTTATCCATGGAGATGGTGAAAAACTTAGCTTAATATCACACCACCCAGTTATTCCTTGCTTGTGATTCTTTAATTTATATTTTTGCAAATAAGTTTTTGATCAGTTGTTACCAATAAAATATCAGTCATGAGTTTTACCTTGAGATAGTTTAAACTTGAAACAGTCCTCTTGTGAGAGAGCTATAGTAAATACGCAGTTCATACTTTATTTCATTCCTATCATTCCATTCCTTAGGTTCTTTATGGTGTTTTTAAAAATCCATAATATAATTCTATGAGAGTTAACATAATAGACTGTAACAGCTGTTATGGTCTATTGTGTAAATAAGTAATTACAGAATTTACAGACTATCATGTAAATATGTAATTATGGACTTTTTAAAATGTGCATTATTTACTCGATAGTCTATCGTTTACATATGTAATTATGGACTTTAAAACATGTATTATTTACTCAGTCTGTAACAGCTCCTTGGGACAGAGTCATTCTGGCCTATCGGGTAAACATGTAATTACAGAAATTTTTTAAATATGTATTATTTATCTGATAGTGCTGCTTACAGATTATCACATCCATACGTAATCACAGATCTTTAAAAAATGGTTATCATTACTTTGTATAATGCTTCTGCAAGTCAACTCAGAGACTTTCAGTTGATGGATCAGTTATCCAAAACTATGCAGATTATCCAAAACTATCCATCATATAGAATATTTGCAAAGAATAGTGGTTTTCTGCAAGTCACCTAAGTAAATTTTCAAGTTTCCCCCCAAATGTTAAAGAACTGACCTCAAAAAGAGTAAGTCATTTGATAGAAAGGATGCTTTTATAATAGTCTCTAGCTCAAGGTTCTATATTTCATTTTTCCACAGTTATCTACACTACCATAATTATTTTGAAATGCCAAAATTTCTTAGTAGATTTGATTTCTTTCAGGTAGGGTCTGGAATGCATTTCACCTATTGTCTTCTTTCATATTCAGTTATGAACATCTTACGGTCGTAGTCTATTTCACCACACCACTGCCTCTTAGGCCATTTCAAATTTCAATTATTGACTTAGGTACCTGAATCTTATTTGCCATAAACTCTGAAGGAGTCAGAAACAAAAGCCCAAGTGTAAGGGCACCTCAGGAATTTAAAACTTAAAATTCAGTAACACACCCTCAATTAAGAGTCAGTTGTGGGACTTCCCTGGTGGTCCAGTGGGTTGAGACTTCGCCTTCCAATGCAGGGGGTGCAGGTTCGATCCCTGGTCAGGGAGCTAAGATCCTACATGCCTCGCAGTCAAAAAACCAAAACGTAGAACAGAAACAATATTCTAACAAATTCAATAAAGACATTAGAAAAAAAAAAAGTAAAAAAAGAAAGAGTCAGTAGTGACCTCTGTAGTGACCTCTTCCTTGGTTCAGAAGATGCCTCAACTCCCTCTTAAGTGTGTTGAGCAGTACTCTGAGGTTGAGGGGTGGGGAAGGCATTGTTCAGTGCATGGGATAGAAGACCAGTCTTGGGATGACTCAATACAATTGAGGTACACCTACAAAAATGGTTTGGCAAGAATGTTTTAGAGGTAATTTAAGTATCAGTTGGTGGTTAGGCTGGAGAACTTTAAGATCTCTTCTAATCCTATGATTTTATGTTTTTGTAATTGAATAAATAAGTGAGATAAATGTTAAATATATCACATTTCAAGAAGCCATCCATAGTTCAACAGTTGTATAGTAACGGATTTAATTGCCATTTTTGACTGAGTAATAAGTTGTAAGCTCAGCTAGGCAACTCTGGAAGATGGACCTTTAAGCAAGATGCCATAAAAATGAACTTCAGACACTGCTGATACCAAAACTAAGGACATTAAAGATGTGCCTTTTATTTTAATAACAAACTTAAACATTGTTCTGAATTGAAATTCAGAAACTGAAATTTTTTAAAACTTCCCTACTTGTTTACTCCAGTTTTTTAAAATCTCTGATTGAATATTCAAAGATAAATCATAAAGGCGCATAGTATAACCAGTGGTTATTAATTATTTCAAATACTCCTCATTTCAAATTTAGAGGAGACTAAACTGATCCCTTTATAGAGTACAGACAAGGGATCCGCGCACATATATATGATTAATTCTCTCTACAGTAGTGTTAAACACATCATACTGTGTGGTCAATATACTAGATTGCTAAGATGAAAGAGCTTTCAGGGAATTTCCAACCAAAGGGAATGAGAGAGTATATACATTTGTCTAAGATGCTTATAAGATTTTGTTCATTCACCACTCAGAACACCCTGTGGAAGACAGGACCTTCCATGGACACTAAATTTTAGTTGTGTGGAACTTAATCAAGACCTGACACCATGGGTTGCATACCTTCAGGGAGAGATTGTGTTCCACAATGTTTAAATCCCCATGTAGAGCAAAACACAAAATATACATTACATTACAGTATCACATGGCCAATGACTGACTAGAGAGCATGTCAGGAAGAGGGCAGGTGCTGCCTGCCAGAGGCTGCAATTTAATATCCTGCTATAAAAGCAATAGGAGGCTCCTGTTTATCTGAAACCTAGAACAGTGAAATAAAAATAATAAAAACAGTGAACAATTCAAAATTGGCATGTTACTCCTACTGGCTGTTTATGTGCCTGGATCTTCTACCATGCCAGAGTTGCAAACTGTGTCCAGTCCTCTGAAACAACTGGGCTCTTCTTATTTGTAAGGTGGAGTTTGGAGTAGTGAGGGATTTACTGTATAGGAAATTCTGTTTTCTTTGTCTTAAAGAAATGAGTGTAATATATGTCCCAATGGTTATTTGAGGAACTCGCTTATTCTGGATTTATTAAAAGGCCGAACTACATAATTTTAAAGACTTCAACAGTTAACAACCTGAGGCATAGAAATGGGAAAGGTAAGTCAGAATTTATAAATGTTCATTTCATCCAGGTACACCTCACTTTAAACAATAAATGCATCCCAGAAGTGAAGTGAAAATAAAATACTTATAAATCGAATCGTATTTTAAATTAACTAGGGATATGGTTACATAAAGGAAGCTTCAGCTGGTTCTTTGCTAATGTGGATGGCTGATTTGCAATTTGTCAGTTTCGGATATATGAATTTTCACATGTTAAATTTTAAAGCAGAGTGCATATATATATTTATATACGTGTATATACTTGCAACTCTATGTCCTTTCAAATATTCTAAAAGTCATACAGTTAAGATCAAAATACAGTAAAGGCATACAGGAAAATACATGTTTAGCTTGATCCATATGAATTTTCTGGGTTTAAACAAACATGAAATATTTGCTTGAACAAGGATGTGTTAGCAAATGAAAAACAAAGGTTTTCGTGATTGCAGTTAGTTATCTGTGAAGTGGGAGCGCCAAGCAGTAAAACTCCGTGTCCACTTTGGCTGCAACAATTAATATGGAGCTATTTTCAAGGTGGGATTATGGGCAATGGAACCTCTAGGGATGGGCTGTTTTGCCCATGCGTTAAATCCTCATTTTTGTGTGAACTTAATGAAAAGATTGCAATATGTTCTGTCAGTGGTTCCTAGAGCACTGAGTTGTCTCTTTCTTTTTCCCCTGAGTAAATACAGTGCGATTTGTGCTGCATTTTATGGATGGAAATGTAAAGAAAGTGTGTGCTTTGAACTTTGTTTAAAAGTCTTAAAGATAGACTTAAAATCATGTAGGGAAATGCAGTTGTAGCATTGACTGGATACACAATCAGTACATTTGGAAACTTTGCTGTGTTTGGGGGAAAACTCTAACTTTGTAAAATATCAAGGAGAAAGACGAGTTTTTCTATAGCATTTTAAATTAAGCAGTAGCTATTTTCAATGGAAGCTTGTTGGTCTGCTCTAAAAAAAGTTTTTATTTATTATTCTAACTAATTTGAATTCACAAGTATGATGTGTTCCAGCCAGGATAAAGACTGGCTATGCACAGAAATGTTCAGATGTTGTAATACAGTCAAGTGTCTGCTTATCTCATTTTGATAAAAGAGACTATTTATAGGATAGCAAACAAATGCACAGTGCTAAGTAACAAAAAGCCCAGAGCAGAATGGAAAGGGACAGAAACCAACAGGTCTCTCACAGTTACTATACATGTCAGTAGGTATCCAGTCAGCTTTCAGGCTCCCCTAGCAAACCCTCCATACCCTAGGTACATCATACCTCCATACCCTAGGTGCCCTAAGGAGGACCTCTTAGAGCTGAACTGATACTCAGATATCTCTTTGAAGCCAAGGGTCACCCAGAGATACCCATGCAGTCAGCTCCTTCCCTCCAACCCTCCTCAATCCAGGGCTGAGATAGAACAAAACTTGTTTTCCTTCAGGGTTGTTGAAGAGCACATCACCTTGGGATTCTTGGGACTGCAAAATATTCAGGGGCCTAGCAACAACTCAGAAAGGCTCGTCAAAATTAGCACCAATGACTCAGCTACCTACTCCCTGAATACCGTCCTTACCTAGAACCCAGGCCTCAGAAGTTGTGGAATCTAAACAGCTCTTGATACAGCAGGCCAAAGTTTTTTTGTTTTTTTGTTTTTTTGTTTTTGCGGTACGCGGGCTTCTCACTGCTGTGGCCTCTCCCGTTGCGGAGCACAGGCTCCGGACGCACAGGCTCAGCGGCCATGGCTCACGGGCCCAGCCGCTCCGCGGCATGTGGGATCCTCCCAGACCAGGGCACGAACCCGTGTCCCCTGCATCAGCAGGCGGACTCCCAACCACTGCGCCACCAGGGAAGCCCCAAAGTTTGTTTTTAACACCATAAAATTCTTAGGATGAAAGGGGATCTTAGAGATAATTTGGTCAAATCCCTTCACTTTAAAGTTAAGAAAGCTAAGGCCCAGAAAATTGACATGATTTGGCACAGGTGATTAGTGGCCCAGCCATAGGTAGACCTTCATTCCAAGGGAAAGGAAGTAACATTTATTAAGCTAAGTGCAAGGTAACACATGTTATCTTATTTAATCCTCGCAAATCCCTAAGAGGTACTCATCTTTATCATCCCCATTCACAGAGTAAAGCAAGTGAGATTTAGAAGAGTGACTAACTTGCCCCAAATCATATTCTTTTAGGGCAATTTGCCACAGATCCCATTCATCAAATGGCCATTTACCAAATGATGAATTTGAAGAAGGGCCAATTTGCTGAATTTACCAAGAACTTGTTTCTTTAAACTTTTACTTTTACAGCAATTAATATTATCCATAGTCATTAAAGCTTTGAAGATTATTTTTAAAGTCGACTGTTTTAATTTTGTTGTCATGGCAACATTTTTTAGGAATTTGAATTCACTTTGTATTGGTGATTAGTATATGTCAAATTTGAGGTCCTAATCACATGGTCTGTTATAAAATCCCTTCTGGGCATTCCTACTTTTTTTCTACTGCTTATAATAATGGTATTGCCTTTCATCTCGAATCTTCCTACGAACTAGTACCAAGTCAACATAACAAAGAGACAGAAGGCATAACCTTTCTGCATTTTAAAAACTGTCTAGCAAATTGAGTTGCATAGGCTAGTTTAACAGCCCTAAATGATGTTTAAAATTTTTAGTTTAATATTTAGTCTTAATTTTAGTTTTTTTAAATTTTATTTTGCCCTAGCCATTTAAGCCCAGCAGCTCTGCAGCACATTCATTGGCCCAAAAAAGCTGTCATTTCCTGTATGTTTCACATTTTGGACACCTTTTAAATGTTTAGGATATATTTCATGTAATCCATTTGATTTATCCAGTTAGTAAATCTATGAGTCAAAAAAATACAAAAGAGCATGGGCCAGATTAAAAATGACAGAAATTTACCTTGTCCTTATGATTTATAAAAGTCCTTGATTTTAAGACAAGCACAACACTGTGACTTGAAATACAGTTATTATAATTCCAAAAGTCAGAGATCAATACTCTGAGGAAACCTGGAGCACACTAAATTTTAGTCAGTGCCTATCAACTAGTTAACATAAAATGGCTGCAGCAAAAATGAAAACTAAAAAGGATTCAAACCAAACTAAACTAAAACTTTAAAATATCCCCCCAGAGTTGCTGCAGTCACTTTATACAACAGGATTTGACATAAACTTTAGGAAAGCTTAATAGAAGGAAAATATTGATAATCAATGATTTGGCGAATTGGTCATTTCATGAATTGCTCAATAGGGGAAGTGGGTTTTGGTGAATTGACTTTCAGAGAGGTTATTTTTGGAGAAATAACAATTCAAGGAATGAGTGCTTCAGAAAGTTGTTTTTTGGTGAATTGACCTGCTTCTGACCACCAGAGAGTAAGCCATGGAAAACTTTCTGCTGACTTCAAAACTCAAATCCTAGCCTCTTTACATAGTCTTTCTAATTAACTACATAACCACTGGCTAAAGAATGGAAAGGTTTTTGAAGTTCTCAAAAGCCAGAGAAAATAAACGTGGACTGAAAGTTTTAGACCACTGAAGAAATTTCTTTAAATGTATTAAAATAAGTATACTGAATAAAATCTTGTAGTTGAGTTCAATACAAATCTTGTACTATATGTCCCAGTAGAAGAGTGAGACACAGGGATTTTGACTTGCCTAGTGAGAAAGAGCTTTCCCTGATACCAAGAACCTTAATTTGAGCAAGACTCGAACATTTATATTCATATCACATGGATCTGTCTGGCCACAGTTAATTTGAGCATGTCACTTTATTCCCTGTACAGAAGATCTAAAGCTTTAAGGCAGATTCAGGAAGTCTTTTTTTCTTAAAACACAAACACTTACACAACGCTCTCATTAACTGGAACTTTCACGTCTGCACTGAAGTGAAAATAGGACCTAAAGCTCTGTCCTACCTAGTGTATGTCAAATAACACAGCTTAAAGAGGGTGTATTTGACAATGGCATTTTATTCAGGCATTAGAGGGAAAGAGTTGGACAAGTCATAAACCTGCATAGCCATGAAATAAAAATAACTGCGGTGATGTTTAAAAGACATTCTAAAATGAAAATTTTTAAAATACTCAACAAAGGCAAAATTTTGCTTGTTACTCATTTGACTTTACCGCAGTTTGTCACTACCATTGAAGAGGTGTGTCTCTACAGCTTTAAAGGTAAAACCATTCCCAAGTCATCTGGAGTCACAGATGGACTTGGGAGTGTGTTTACCACGGTGGAAGAGAAAAATAATTATTTGCTGGCATCTTCAGGTTGGAATAATCTAGCCAGTTCTGCCCACAGAAATATAATGTGAGTCATATATAATTTTAAATTTTCTAGTGGCTACATTTTAAAAGGCGAAATTATTTTTAAAATATATTTTCTTTAACCCCAAATGTATCCAAAATATTAGCATTTCAACATGTAATCAATATAAAATATTATTGAGATATTACAATTTTTTGGTAATAAGTCTTCAAAATCAGTGCATATTTCACACTCACCATGCAACTCAATTTGGACTAACCGCATTTTAAGCACTCACTTGTGACTGGTAGTTACTATATTGGATGGCACAGGTCTCGACCTTATTTGAAAAGGGAAAGGTATTATTTGAAAAGGGAGGGTCCTTGAAGGTACTGGAATTGGGTGATTCTGTCTGGATTGGACAGGCCTGCGATTTACTGTTGATATTGAACATTGGAGATCTTGTAATTGGGCCAAAAAGAGCCCAGTTACAAGATCTCCAAACTCTAGACTGTCATGGACTCCCCGGGGAACGTGCAATTAATATTTCCTAATTTTAAAATGTTTGGGCTGTTCCCTGGTTTTCTAAGTATTTTCCTTAACATCTAGAGCCAGGTGGATAAGAAATACAGGAACCCTCTTCCCTTCCCTGCACCCCACCTCCAGTCACTCTAAGTGTTCTACTACATTTCCCTCCACTGGATTATCAAGAGCAGCCATTCCCAATTATAGTTTTCTTTCTATTTAGACACACAAGATAGAGGTACATTGAGCCTTAAAGTGGGCTGCTCCATCTCCTTGTAATGCCCTTTGAACAGTGCTGCCTGCACCCCTACACCTCCAATACCTGGCTGACCCCAGATTACTATCTAGAGTCAACTTTGCTTTCATTTGCTCTTAAAACCTCAAGATCACCCCCAAAGACCATCCTAGACTACCCCCCAAAACCCAGACCCAAAGTTCTTTCTCCCTGTTGCCACACTGAAGGCTCTTATGCCACAATATTTCCATCGTGGCCCTTATCCCAGTATTATCACATCTGTTTATTGACCCTCTCTTGTCGCCAACTAGACGGTGAGCTCCTAGGAAGTATCTCACTTACCTCTGTAGTTACAGTGCCGAGTACAAAGCAGGTACTCAATAAAGGCTCATAAAGATGAAATGTTGAACAGTACATAGAAAGTATAATCAAGGTCATTTATTCAAAGAATAAATTGTTTAATAAAAGTATATGTCTAACACATTTTACAGCAAAAAGGAAGCTAAAATTCAACAAATATAGTTATCTTCCAAGTTCCAGGTATTGTGCTAAATGTTGAGGCTATAGAAATACCAATAAATGAAACTCCAGACTCTCAAAGATGCTGGTTAAGCAGTGGCTAAGATGAAGGCTTCTCAGGAACATGAATACCAATCACCTGGGGAAGTTGTTTAAAAAGCAGACTCTGATTCAGGAGGTCAGGGGTATGGCCTGAGGTTCTGCATTTGTAGCAAGCTCTCAGGTGATGCCGCTGGATCACACTGTAAGTAGGAAAGGACTGTGGCCTAGGAGTCAGGAGACCTGAAATTTAGCTCTGACTCCTGCTATATGGGTATTAGTTATTCCTCTTAATACTGCCAGATCTGCTTGCTCAACTCTTAAATTTCCTGAGAGAGGAGAGCAGATGATTTCTAAATTATCTAAAAACTCTGCCGGTCCACAATATCCACGTTTTCTCACTAGAGCCGTGATTCTCAGTGTTGTCTACTCCTGAGGATCACCTCGTGCTAATTTCAGAATGCTGATGCCCAAAACACAGCCCAAACCTATTACCTTGGAATCTCTGCCCGTGGGGTCCAGGCATCTGTATTTTTCAACTCCCAGGACTGAGAACTACTAAAGAATGTTACTTGCAATATGTGTTGATTATCAACTCAATAGATTGGTGTTAATGAGGTCTGACATAAGCAAAGGATGGTCCCTTGCCAGATACCTTTATTCTTTTCTGTTGGCAATACTGCGATGCCATTCTTGGTCCAAAGAGCCAGAATAAAGTCATTGTGAAATATGATTTCCAACACTAAAAAGGCAACATGAAACACGGGCCTTAATGTGTACAACTGTGCACAGAAGAAAAGCTTTGCTGATACCTTAAGGAATCATCAGCCAAGCTTCCCAGCTTTTTGCAATCACCCCCTTGACTCCTGAGATCAAACGAAAACAGGGACTTCTTTTTCAATGAAAAATAGAAAAACCAGCATCCACTAGACTAGACATTTTGCCTTGCAAGTGCAGTCATATCCAAAGTTCTTTTTAAATTAGTTTTTAAGTTTAAAAAATTTTAATGAAAAAGTCCAAACACTTTTTAACTGTACTTCAGTTTTCAAAAAGGACAAGATTGTTTGTAATTCTCACCCCATCTCTTCAGGCTAGGTTAAGAAGAGAAGGAAACCATCCAAACTTCTAGTCTATACTTTTAAGGTAACTTCGTTTCAAACTTTCCAGTATCTTTAACTTTTTTTAAAATTTGCTTGCTTGAAGTAAGAAAGAATTAGGATCGTTTATCATTCAACTGAAGTAATGAATTGCTTTGTAGCACAGCAGTAGAACGTCACTAAAATACTGATTTTCCCCCCTTTATTAGTTTTCAGTTTGGTCAAAATAAGCAACTCAGACTTTTCCAAAAAAAAGATTTATGTTTCACAAATATATCAACAAATAGCTAAAGAGTACATACAATAACCCAAATATTCTAGGATTTGAGAGGCAAAAGTATATGATGTCCTGTTATCTTTAAGTGCCCATGAACCTGTCTGAGAAGATTAAACTTCTATTCTATGAAAAGATAGCTAAAATTATGGGCAAAAATAATAAACGCTAAAATATTAGCTTTAAAGAGTTCAGAGAAGAGAGATTCCTCACTTCCAGCTGGGTTAGGCTAATAGAAGGCTTAAATAGAGAGAGGAAGGGTTTCATCTGAACCTTGAAGGATGGGCAGGGATTAGATCATTAGCCCAGAAAAAGAAACTCTACAACCAAGAACATGAAGAAAGGAACGCATAAGATGTGTCCCCAAATAGTAATGAGGCAAGTACAGAAAGTAATGAGACAAGAGTGTTTGACCTGGGTCAGGCAAAAAGCTTCATATCATCCAGGCTTAGATCCCAAGGATTAAGGACTACGGACAAAGCCAAAACACAGGTAAATTAGGCTAGTTCTCCTGCTCTCCAGGGACAGGGTAAATGTGATAAACATTAATTGATGTAAGTATAATACTTGACAAAGATAAGTTAACATAGGGCCAAAATGGAAGTACCTGAAGGCTAGACTGAGGATTTTTCATTTAAAATTTTCCTATAGGTAATGGGAAATCGATGAAGACTTTTGCTTACTTGCTTATCTAAGTAACGCAATAAAAGCCATGTTTTCAGGAAGACAAACTTTGAAGCCATATATATAGCACAGGTTGGGGTGGAAGAAAACTTGAGGTGGAAAGAACGAACTAGTAGAGTGATTTAGAGAAACGGATCTGAATCATAACAATAGAGAGAGGAAAGTGTCAGAGAAATTAAGGAGGAATAATAAAAAGTAGAACTTGGTGGTAGATTAAATCTGGGAGGTACCCGCGGAAGCCCCACCCATAAACTCCTGGCACTCACTTCTTCACACTGAAGCCTGCTTGCTGGGAACACCTGTGAACTCTGCTTCAGGTCTTCAGCCTGGATGGGGGAATATACTTGGCCCAAGTGCGGAACAAGCCAGAAGTGCCAGAGAGATAATACCCTTAGAAGCAGCCTGAACCAATAAAGACAGGGATTTGGAGGATAAAGCTGCTGATTAAGAATAACTCACCCCTCCATTAGAGTGACTCTGAATTCTACACTATCCCTCAGAATTACCCCAATGGGGTTAAACTTCAATTTCCCAGTGGCAACTTGCTTAATAACACACCATCTCTTGTCTTTTTTTTAATCCCTTATCTCCTTTCCCCACTCCCTTATCAGCATTTCTTGGTATCACTCCCATATAAACTTGTGGCACTGGGATCCTTGCCTTGGCATCTGCTTCTAGAGGAATCTAAATTAACAGTTAGAAGAGTAGAATTAAAAATAAGGCAGAATAATGGCCCCCCAAAGATGTTCACATCCTGATCCTTGGAATCTGTGAATGCGATACCTTCTATGGCAAAAGGGACTTTGTAAATGCCATTAAGGTTAATTAAAGACTGTGAGACAGGTGTGCCCAATCAAATCACATGGATCCTTAAAAGCAGAGAACTGTGCCCAGGTGTGATTAGAGGGGGATGTGACTGTGGAAGAATGGTCAGGAAGATGCAACATCTCTGGCTTTGAAGATGGAGGAAGGGGGTCATCATCCAAGGAATGTGAGTGGCCTCTAGAAGCTGGAAAAGGCAATATGGATTTTCCCCCAGAGTCCTTAGTAAGGAATGCAACCATGCTGACACCTTGATTTTAGCCCAGTGAGACCTCTGTCAGAGTTCTGACCTACAGAACTATAAAGATGATAAATCTGTGTTGTCTTAGGCCATGAAGTTTGTAGTAATTTTTTATAACAGCGATAGAAAACGAATACATTGTCCTTAAGTTACAGACTACAAAAACTTGAGGCAGTCATAAAAAGTGAAATGAAACAGGAGACTGAGTTTTCAGAATATGTTGGTCTAAATGTTCAATATATTGAGTCCTGTGTGTGTTCTTGATTGTACGATATTCGTAGAGATCCACAGAGCCTCTTGTATATATGCAACATCATTCTTCAGCTAATTATGAGCATGAGAAGGATGTTTGATATTTGTTGTGTTTTATTTTGTTTTAGCCAGGGAGTTGTCATTCAGTCAGTTCTGTTAAGTCATACGTGATGCCCTCAAGAAGATACAATTTTCAAAATGCATTGGTATAGAGGAAACTATGGCAATAAATAACAAAATGCCATGGTCAAACTCACTGTGTCTTTCTGGTGCTCAGTTTCACCTGGGCTATGTTTAGAAGCTTTCATTCAGAAAGGATGGCTCTAGGATAAATGTGCTGTATGAATATATTCTTTGAATTTAAAATTTTCATTGAGTTGTGGCAACACACAAGGGTTGGATACAAGAATTTTGACACATTAATTCAGAGCTAGTTAAAGTGACTTCCAGTGCACTGTTGGAAATATATACTCCCGGACACAGTTTTATTGGAGCCTATGGTTTTTGCTTTCAAACCCTGCACCTTTGGTATATTATGTTCTGAATGTTTCATTATATTCTAATCCTACAGTCTCATTGGGTTACTCCATCTTTCTCAGACCCTGTTTTTTTCCCTACCCTGTCCATGCAATCTTTGCAGCCACACTCAATCCTCAACCCTCCCCACATAACATGCACAATAGGGACACAACAGAATATTTAAAACTCTATAACCCGCTGGTTAGCTGGATTTGGCAAGAGGGTTGGGTCTGCTGCCCCTGTACAAAGAGTTCTGGGGAAATATCCACACCTCCACCTAACCTCCTTCACATGGAGCCTACCTATCTTTCTGACTCATCTTCTGCCTGCTTCCTGGTTTGTATGCTGGTACTACTGGAGCCCAGCTGTAAGAAGACTAGGGCCTCAGTCTCTTAAGGAAGAACTGTAAGCCTCTTATATCTCAAAATTTTGCTTCCACTAGCTTTCCTAACTGGCACAGAACTCTTTGATATATGCATATGAAAGCTGCTGCTTCTTTAAAACGCTGCCTTCCCTTGATGCAGATTCCACAGATTTGGGTTAGCCTTGTTCTATGGCCTTGGTTGTTTATATTGCTGTTTCCTCTGAGGTGGGCTGGAGATCTTTTCAGCTGCTCCACTTTGTTTTCCACAGCCTCTGATTCATAGCAGCCCCTGCTGACCCCCCAGTCCTGCTCCAAGCACATAGCATACCTCAAAGCCACCTAATGAAATCAAATTCTTATTCTATTAAAAAAAAGTTATCTGCGGATTGTGACCTAATAGGCCAAATGTTTTGCCTTTCTCACAATATACCATTCATAATAAAATAAGTTCTTGCCAAACAAATTTTAAAGAACTCATTTTATATGTATGCATTACAAGTTTAAAGCCTGCATTATAGATTCAGTTCAATTTCTTAAGTAGCAGGACAGGACAATAAATGTTGCTGTTCTCTCTGGTAGGCAGTGTAGTCTGGTGTTGCAGAGAAAGATCTGCTCATAGCACATCCTCTAACTCTGCAGATATGATGCCAGATGCACACACCTCAAAAACAAACAAAAAAAAACTTCCCCTAAATACCAAGATAATTTGTAGAAAGGCTGTATGGTTACAAAAGCATTTTGGCAGGGTGTAAGGAAATGAAATAAGGGAGAAAGCAAGTGCACAAGACATTGAATTTCAAGTAAGAATGGGCTCAAACACTTTAAAGCCAAAAATAATCTGTGTACCCTAGAGCTTGGGGACCGTCTGCCTTGGCTGATCACAATCCTGCAGCCATGCGTCACCAAACGACTAAAGAAGATAATTCAAGAGGATTACCTGTTGGTACTGGCTTTTAATGCTGACAAATGTGGCTAGTTTTGAAGGCAGGTGCCTTGCACAGCTTTTATTTGCTGTGGAGTTTTTCACATACGTAATGCTGTTTTAATTTGTTTCTACTAAGATCCTATTATCTTAGACTCGGTCCTGTGAACTGAGGATTTGCCAGTGATAGTGCCTTTCAAGAACATCATCCCAAAACATTCTTCTTTAAAATCATCTACTATAACTTTCTCACCATCTTATTCCTCTTTGCCCTCCAATAATCTTCCCTCTCACCTTAACCCCTCAATCAACACTACCCACCCCAAGGTCATCAATGACCTCCTCTTTGCCAAATTCAGTGGCCTCTCATTCTGGGGACCAATCCTTTGTTTTTGAAACTCGTAGGCCTCCTTGACACCCGTCTTAGCCTCGATTTTAGAGAGATAAAAATGTCCTAATTCTCCTATATTTTTCTGTAGAATACTTCTTGTGTTTGATTATATTTTTGTTTTTGCTTTCATTTTAATAAATGCTTACCAATTGATCAATTCAAAAACCTCTACTGGAAAGTACCGCTCCTTCTGTGACCTAGCTGACAGAACAGACTCAGCTTTGAATGAAGTTCTATAGGAAGCAAACAATCTATACAACTCCTGATCTATTGCATGATTAGGAGTATAAATTTTGCAAGTATTTAAAGCAGTTTTCCCAGCATTATTGACATATTGATTAACAAATGGTAAGATGAAAAGAGTAATCACTGATGATACTCATTCCACCAGGAATCCAACTACCTTGGAATGTTCTACAAATTTCAGGAAAGCCAGGAAAGAAGAAACATGCCAAGGATTTAATAATACCTTATAAAGATTGATTTCTAACGTATGTTGATCACAAATGTGTGCCTCGTTGGGGCCTAAGATTCACACTTCCTGGAAGGCAAAGTCTAGGCTTAGGCATTGACTACAAAGAGCTATTTATTCCTAGCCAGCAATTTACACAAACCATCATTGAAAATCTAAATATCGTTAAACTTGACAGTCATTCAAATGCACACAGAAGAATAAGAGGGCCAGCTACAAATGAAAAGCTTGTCAATTTTAAATCTTTAATGCTTATATGTATTTCTCCCTTTGGAGATGGTGTTTCTAATTGAATATTTTGTATATTGTCAGATAAGATTTTGCATCCCAAAGTCATATACAGTTATAATATTGAGTTTTCTTTTCTCTACAAAAGGGTTTATTTAACTAACCTCTTTAGTTAAAAAAAATTTTAAGGCCATGATGAATATTGATTAACCTTGGGAACCAAAGAGTAAACATAAAAACAATTTCTTATGCTAAGTTCAGGTTTAACAATGTGCTAATAGCCCATAATGAAGATAGCAGCCATCAGTTAATCAACCCATTAAGTTGGGATCAGAAGTGTCAACTCAAGTGCAGTCTACTAATTTACTGACCCTTAATGGGTCAGCAAGATCTATAACCCAAAGACTGATCTTTCTGCTTCTGTTAAAGTCACTTTGGAGGCCAATTCACTTCCTTCCATGATTCTGATCTCTGACCTGGTATGGGCAGGGAGTCAACATAAAATCCATTTATGAGAATGTGCTCGGGGTTACTGAGTAATGGAGTCTCATGCTAACTGGTGAGTTAATGTCTGGGTGGAAGCTCTTTGTGGAAGTACCAACTTTTATTATTTTTTTAATATAAAGTCCACACAACCATGAAAACAGACATGTACAATCTTCAGTGGGAACTTCTGACTCCAGGAAGTTCGGGGTTCCTGAGTTAGCTAAGGCTTGCCACCCACTCCCATTCCTATCCTGCTCTGTGAGTAAATCTTAGTTTTTGAAATGACAATGGGTCAAAAAAGAACTGAAGAGTGAGATGGCAAGGTGTAGGGCTACACCTACCAAATAATAATTATAAAGTAAGTTTTGCTTTATTAAAGATGTAGTGGGCTGGATAGAACATTGCTTTGGTAATTACTAAGCAAAAATAGATATAATTTGGTTGAATCTAATAAGTGAGACTCAATTACCCAGTGTTTGCTACTTTTAAGGGGAAGGGGAGGAAAACAGGAGCATATCTTATTCCAGATGGGCCTTTGAGAGGGTATAATAAAAATTATGAATCAAAAATTCATTCACTTGAATCATATTTGTATAGAAAAGATATAATAATAATTGCCATGATAATACAAGTGTCTTTTTTTTTTTTAAATAGCAGCATTTTCTTTCTCAGGTGATAAAGCAGTTCACTGAACTACAAATTACAATGTCCATTAGCAACCTGTTAGCCACGTGATGTCAGAGAATCGAACATATGCAAGAGGTGCCACTGAGCTTAGTTCTGTTGCCCTGTTCCCCAGCCAACCCTGTGGCAAGGCTACTTAAATGCCACCAACTCTAATCCTGCTCTGACATACAGTCCTGGCTGTGATTTTCCCCCAAACAGGACACAGACAGATAAGATATATTAACTGGGGTTCTGGAAAGGGGAAGCAAGAGGGAAAAAAAACCAACTACTAAATGCACTAAACATAAAAAAAAAGTTTCATGGCAGGAAAAATTGAGATTAATTTAAAAGGACCTAGGATTTGTTTTTCTCTCTACAAAGGAAATATGTCACTTTCACGCCAACGATGCTTGAAGGATTCCCGCAAAGAAAACCATCTTTGCTGGGAAAATAGAGAGCCCCCTCTGTTGTTGGTGACATTGCCCTGTTTTTTCCCCTATTTGTTGCCTTTGTTTTCCGCCCCTGTCATTAGCCAGCCTCCTGGTACCACTGTACCAACCTCAGCACAAAGACAGCTAAAAGCCCGCTCAAAGCCTCTGTAGGAACGACAGAGTTCCTCCCTATGGAAAAAAAGCGAACCCCGGGGTCAAAAAGATGAGGAAAAAGATTCAACCTTTGGAAAAGCTCTCACAGACGTGGGTGGCTTTGGCAAGGTCAGCCTCTGGAGGTGACCTCCGACGCAGGTTCTCAACCTTAGGGCCAGCCTGAGGGACGCAGCGAGGGGAGCAGGAAAGGCGGGGCGAGCGGGAGAGAAAGGTCGTGGGGAACGGGGCAGGAGAGAGGGAGTGAGTACACGTCGGAGACCGCTGGACCAGAGGCAGGAAGGCTGGGGCCGGGCTCTGAGCGGCCACCCCGCCCTCAGCACCGCGCAGCCCGCGGGGTCACGGCCGGGCCCCACCTCCCGGGCTGCTGCGCGCTCCGCCTCTGTCCTCCTCAGCGCGGAGGCGGCGGAGCGAGGCGAGCGCACCCCACCAGGGAGGGCCTGACCCCGGGAGGCCACTGACAAGAGGAGGGGCCCTGCTCTGCACGCGGCGCTGCTGCCCCCACCCCAACGCTCCGCATCCCTTCCCTGCGGCTGCAGCAGCCGCAGCAGCAGCAGCCGAGGACGCGAGCCTCGGCGTCGCCGAAATCTAAGCCGAGCCCAGCTGTGCCGGGGGCCCGAGGAGGAGGCTGGGGCGGCGGGGGAGGGGCGGAGGGCGGGGTGGCGGCGGGGGCGGCGCGCGGGGCGGCGGCGTCACTTACCCGGCCGGGGCGCGGGGGCAGCTCGCCGACTCCTCGGGGGCCGCGGCGGCTGGGGGCCGGCGGTCGCTCGGCCCGGGCGCTGCCAAATGTAAACAATCCGCCATGATTTCTTTGTTTAGCTAATTGAACCTGCCGCCGTCGCGAGTCCCGGGCGCTCCCTCGCTCCCTCCTCTCCCCGGCCCCTCTCGCTCGCGCGCGCTTTCATTTATTTATTTGTCTTCCCCCCCGCTCCTTCGTCTTCCCCTCTTTTCTTTGGCCTCAGTAGCTGCTTCTCTTGGAAGTCGAGGCAGTGGGGTGGTTGGTGCAGGGAGTGCGGTGGTGGTTTTTAGAAATACAGGTAAAAACCTACCCAAATCTCAAGCTGAGGTGCACTTGCTGAAAGAGGAGGAGGGTGTTTCCCTCCCTCCCTCGCTCTCGCCTTTCCCGCCACCCCCCGTTTATTAGACTAGCCTCCGTGGAAAGTGCCAGACAAACGGGGTGCAACTTCCAGTCACCTTTTCTTGCCGCCGAACTCTCTAGTACTGGAATTCTCGGGCGGATTTTTGACTCGGCAAAAGCGCCAGGTTCTTCGTTTACTTTGAGAACCTCGAATATGTGTTGTCCGGCTGCCTAAGGGCTCACAGAATAGTTTCCGCCACGCCAGGGGAGGAATGAACATAATACAGCGCGCTCATCGGGGGAGGGTGACCTGTTGGCGTCAATTCAACGCCTTTAAGAAAACACTGGATTTTACACACTCACCCACGCCCGTGCACACACCATCCACACTAGCACCAACACAGTGGAAAGGTAGAAGAGCGGGACCTTTCAGCCATATATTTGCATAAATTATTGGTACTTTTCGTTGCACAACCCTTTGGGGAGGGGGTAGACTCTGAGCACATTTACCGAGTTTAAAA
Source organism: Mesoplodon mirus (assembly GCF_964341445.2). Classification (NCBI taxonomy): domain Eukaryota; kingdom Metazoa; phylum Chordata; class Mammalia; order Artiodactyla; family Ziphiidae; genus Mesoplodon; species Mesoplodon mirus. The sequence continues at coordinate 73,297,118 of NC_138990.1, read as the reverse complement.
CTTCGAGGAGGGCTTCCCTGGTGGCGCAGTGGTTGAGAGTCCGCCTGCCGATGCAGGGGACGCGGGTTCATTCCCCTGTCTGGGAAGATTCCACGTGCCGCGGAGCGGCTGGGCCCGTGCGTCATGGCCGCCGAGCCTGCGCGTCCGGAGCCTGTGCTCCACAACGGGAGAGACCGCAACAGTGAGAGGCCCGCGTACCGCAAAAAAACAAAACAAAACAAAAAACTTCGAGGAGATAGGTACTGGTAGGAAAGGAGGCTTAGCACCTGTCTATGTGAGTTCTGTGGGTGGAAATGCATTTGATCACCAGTTTTCACTATTGTTAATGCAGGTATCGTTTAAGCCCTGTTTTAGGTGGATTTACGATAAGATTCAGGGTAATCCGTGGCAGAAAAATTTAAGGGCTATGGTCTCATTTATTAGAAAAAAAAAAACTACAACTTCGGTTTCACTTCTTTTTATAGCCACTATGTTGGCTGGACACCAAAAATGTTTCAATATTTTAATTCATAAGGAGGATTGAAAGTCATCTACATATTGCAGAGAAACTGTGCCTCTTATTATCATCAGACTTAATCGCATTAAAAGAAGTTATTGCCTTACCTGCTTAATTCTTCTGGGGAGAGCACTGTTGAATAGAGTAATGTCATCCTTAGAAGTTTGGACCGACCATTTACAGGTCATATAATATATTGATTATAAGTGTAGAAGGGCCATCTGGTCCCATCAAGAGAACTGAACTAAGTAATATTTACACTGTAGGCCAGTCACTGTGGTGGTTTTAACCTCTGGGCCAATTAATAAATAGGTGTTCAAGCATTCTGATTATATAGAAAGAAAAAGGAATTGTATTACCATGCAATCAAAATGACCCCAATCAAATCCCCTGTTTACACATGGCTTTAGTCTATTCCTTCGGGAAAGTTCAACAGAAGTTATAACCGTGTTTTTTTCCCCACACTTGTGATGTTCCTCTCTATAGCAGGATAAATTTTACATGTTTTCCCAAATTTTAACTTAAATCTGACCTTAATGAAACCCGTGGCAATATTTACCCTCTCCTAAATGCTTGTGCCTAACTTCTGTTGGCATCAGATATGAAACTCCTGAGCTTCAGAACTGTGTGATCAAGGCCTGTGAGTAGGAGATTCATATACTCAGTACATGAAAGAATTTCTTATTGCATAAAAATTAGACTGAAGGAGCCATAGTTTCACTTTTAAAACTTAGATGAAACAAATACGTTTTGCATTAATTTATTTAAAGACCTGGCCTGCTTGTATAGAATTGCTGACCCATGTTGACATTAATTTTTTCTAATACGGTTGAATGTTGTACCATTTGCCTGTCCATCCTCAGATTCATTTCATGTGTCACTTGCCGTGAACTGAGATTTGTTTTGGAAGTTTGAGGGAGAGGGTCAAGTGGAACTGCTCTTGAGCCCATTCCAAATTCTCACATATCTTCTTAACCAGGTGTATTTGAAAAACTGAGTCTTCTCCTGGTGTCTCCTTACTCTCATACTACCACACTCACAACACTTCACTTCTGACAATTCTGGTCACCAAATGTGTGGGGTTTTTTCCTACACCAAGCAATTCTCCACGACACCAGCTGGGGATCCTACAATTTAACTCAATTCTGGTACTGTCTACCTGGAGATAGTGTCAGATACCGTCAGTGTAGGGCTCAGTCCTGTATGACTGATCCCAGCTCACTTCAGATGCTGATCACAATAGTAGGTCCACAGGTTACCTACAACTCCTCTCTGACTTGGCTACAAATCATAGGTTCCCATGACCTCTTTCCCCTTTGGATTTAATTGATTTGCTAGAGTGGCTCACAGGACTCAGGGAAACATTTACTTACACTTACCAGTTTATTAAGGATACGATAAAGGATACGGATGAACAACTAGATGAAGAGATACATAGGGTGAGGTCTGGGAGCTTCCAGAACACAGGAGCTTCTGTCCCTGTGGAGTTGGGGTGTGTCATCCTCCTGGTGTGGATGTGCTTGATAACCTGGAAGTTCTCCAAACCCTGTACTTTGGGGACTTCTATGGAGGCTTCAGCATGTAGGCATGATCAATCATTAACTCCATTTTCAGCCTTTCTCCCTTTTCAAGAGAATGAGGGGCAGGGCTGAAAACCCCAAGTTTCTCATCATGGCTTGGTCTTTCCAGTGCAGGAGCCTATCTCCTCAGGAGAACAAAAGTTACTCCTCGTGTTCTTAACACTTAGGAATTTACAAGGTCAGGGAGATGTCAAAAGCCAAATTTTAGAACCAGGGATGCTCCTAGGGCTCTTATCACTTAGGGATTTACAAGGGTTTCAGGAGCCTTGTGTCAGGAGCTAGGGGTGGAAACCAATATATACATTTCTTATTACTTCACACCAGGCAACATCACATTATAGATTTGTGTGTATGTATCTCCCCCCCCCTTACTAAATAGCATTCTTTAAGTCTTCGTACCTAGTAAAATGTTAATCATATACCACACACTTGTTGAAAATATGTTGAAAAAATTGAAAACTCATACATAGCTAGATTTTATTCTTAGGCTCTTACAGTAGACTGTTAACGCTGATGGCCCGCAATCCATCACACATCCCTGTATTCTTGCCCTTGTATAGTTCCCTCACTGACCATGGAGTTAGCCATGTGAATTACCTTGGCCACTAGGAAGTGTGATATAAGCAGAAGCTCAGTAAGCACCTGCACACTGGGGCTTGTCCTTTTCGATGTTCCCTTTTGGAATGCAGCCTCCAGGCTTTAAAGAAGTCTAGATTATCCTGCTGGAGAGAGAGGGCACATGGAGAAGAACTGGGCCATTCCAGCCTAGATACTAGCTGAATTCATCATATGAATGATCTAGCTAACACTGCATGGGGCAGAATAACTGTCCAGTCAATTCTTGGGATCATGGCAATAAATCAATTTTGTTCCAAGCCACTAAGTTTTGGAGTGGCCAGTTACACAGCAGTGGGTAACTGACATAGCAATCACCAAATTCAAGCACTAGAAACATGGTCAGGTTACTACAGAAGAGAAAGATTTATCAAAAGGATGGCAGAGGGGGAGAAGGAAACTGAAAAACTGCTTGGTAGAGCTTCACAGAATTAGAACTTCATTGGTCACCTCTTAGAATTCAATGACACAGTTACTCAAGTGATGGAGTAACCATTCTGGTGACAGTCTTTCTGTCATCACTTTATTTTTTTTTTTACATCTTTATTGGAGTATAATTGCTTAACAATGGTGTGTTAGTTTCTGCTTTATAACAAAATGAATCAGTTATACATATACATATGTTCCCATATCCCCTCCCTCTTGCGTCTCCCTCCCACCCGCCCTATCCCACCCCTCCAGGCGGTCACAAAGCACCAAGCTGATCTCCCTGTGCTATGCGGCTGCTTCCCACTAGCTATCTACCTTATGTTTGGTAGTGTATATATGTCCATGCTGCTCTTTCGCTTTGTCACAGCTTACCCTTCCCCCTCCCCATATCCTCAAGTCCATTTTCTAGTAGGTCTGTGTCTTTATTCCTGTTTTACCCCTATGTTCTTCATGACATTTTTTTCTTAAATTCCATATATATGTGTCAGCATACAGTATTTGTCTTTCTCTTTCTGACTTACTTCACTCTGTATGACAGACTCTAGGTCCATCCACCTCATTACAAATAGCTCAATTTCGTTTCTTTTTATGGCTGAGTAATATTCTATTGTATATATGTGCCACATCTTCTTTATCCATTCATCCAATGATGGACACTTAGGTTGTTTCCATCTCCGGGCTATTGTAAATAGGGCTGCTGTGAACATTTTGGTACATGACTCTTTTTGAATTATGGTTTTCTCAGGGTATATGCCCAGTAGTGGGATTACTGGGTCATATGGTAGTTTGTAGTTTTTTAAGGAACCTCCATACTGTTCTCCATAGTGGCTGTACCAATTCACATTCCCACCAGCAGTGCAAGAGTGTTCCCTTTTTTCCACACCCTCTCCAGCATTTATTGTTTCTAGGTTTTTTGATGATGGCCATTCTGACTGGTATGAGATGATATCTCATTGTAGTTCTTATTTGCATTTCTCTAATGAGTAAAGATGTTGAGTATCCTTTCATGTGTTTGTTGGCAGTCTGTATATCTTCTGTGGAGAAATGTCTATTTAGGTCTTCTGCCCATTTTTGGATTGGGTTGTTTGTTTTTTTGTTATTGAGCTGCATGAGCTGCTTATAAATTTTGGAGATTAATCCTTTGTCCGTTGCTTCATTTGCAAATATTTTCTCCCATTCTAACAGTTGTCTTTTGGTCTTGTTTATGGTTTCCTTTGCTGTGCAAAAGCTTTTAAGTTTCATTAGGTCCCATTTGTTTATTTTTGTCTTTAATATTTCATTTCTCTAGGAGGTGGGTCAAAAAGGATCTTGCTGTGATTTATGTCATAGAGTGTTCTGCCTATGTTTTCCTCTAAGAGTTTGATAGTGTCTGGCCTTACAGTTAGGTCTTTAATCCACTTAGAGCTTATTTTTGTGTATGGTGTTAGGGAGTGATCTAATCTCATACTTTTACATGTCCCTGTCCAGTTTTCCCAGCACCACTTATTGAAGAGACTGTCCTTTCTCCACTGTACATTCCTGCCTCCTTAATCAAAGATAAGGTGACCATATGTGCGTGGGTTTATCTCTGGGCTTTCTATCCTGTTCCATTGATCTATCTTTCTGTTTTTGTGCCAGTACCATACTGTCTTGATTACTGTAGCTTTGTAGTATAGTCTGAAGTCAGGGAGCCTGATTCCTCCAGCTCCATTTTTCGTTCGCAAGATTGCTTTGGCTATTCGGGGTCTTTTGTGTTTCCATACAAATTGTGAAATTTTTTGTTCTAGTTCTGTGAAAATTGCCAGTGGTAGTTTGATAGGGATTGCATTGAATCTGTAGATTGGGTAGTAGAGTCATCTTCACAATGTTGATTCTTCCAATCCAAGAACATGGTACATCTCTCCATCTATTTGTATCATCTTTAATTTCTTTCATCAGTGTCTTATAATTTTCTGCATACAGGCCTTTTGTCTCCTTAGGTAGATTTATTCCTAGATATTTTATTCTTTTTGTTGCAATGGTAAATGGGAGTGTTTCCTTGATTTCACTTTCAGATTTTTCATCATTAGTATATAGGAATGCCAGAGATTTCTGTGCATTAATTTTGTATCCTGCTACTTTACCAAATTCATTGATTAGCTCTAGTAGTTTTCTGGTAGCATCTTTAGGATTCTCTATGTATAGTATCATGTCATCTGCAAACAGTGACAGCTTTACTTCTTCTTTTCTGATTTGGATTCCTTTTATTTCCTTTTCTTCTCTGATTGCTGTGGCTAAAACTTCCAAAACTATATTGAATAAGAGTGGTGAGAGTGGGCAACCTTGTCTTGTTCCTGATCTTAGTGGAAATGGTTTCAGTTTTTCACCATTGAGGACGATGCTAGCTGTGGGGTTTGTCATATATGGCCTTTATTATGTTGAGGAAAGTTCCCTCTATGCCTACTTTCTGCAGGGTTTTTATCATAAATGGGTGTTGAATTTTGTCGAAAGCTTTCTCTGCATCTATTGAGATGATCATATGGTTTTTCTCCTTCAATTTGTTTATATGGTGTATCACGTTGATTGATTTGTGTATACTGAAGAATCCTTGCATTCCTGGAATAAACCCCACTTGATCATGGTGTATGATCCTTTTAATGTGCTGTTGGATTCTGTTTGCTAGTATTTTGTTGAGGAATTTTGCATCTATGTTCATCAGTGATATTGGCCTGTAGTTTTCTTTCTTTGTGACATCCTTGTCTGGTTGTGGTATCAAGGTGATGGTGGCCTCATAGAATGAGTTTGGGAGTGTTCCTCCCTCTGCTATATTTTGGAAGACTTTGAGAAGGATAGGTGTTAGCTCTTCTCTAAATGTTTGATAGAATTCGCTTGTGAAGCCGTCTGGTCCTGGGCTTTTGTTTGTTGGAAGATTTTTTATCACAGTTTCAATTTCAGTGCTTGTGATTGGTCTGTTCATATTTTCTATTTCTTCCTGATTCAGTCTTGGCAGGTTGTGCATTTCTAAGAATTTGTCCATTTCTTCCAGGTTGTCCATTTTATTGGCATAGAGTTGCTTGTAGTAATCTCTCATGATCTTTTGTATTTCTGCAGTGTCAGTTGTTACTTCTCCTTTTTCATTTCTAATTCTATTGATTTGAGTCTTCTCCCTTTTTTTCTTGATGAGTCTGGCTAATGGTTTATCAATTTTGTTTATCTTCTCAAAGAACCAGCTTTTAGTTTTATTGATCTTTGCTATCATTTCCTTCATTTCTTTTTCATTTATTTCTGATCTGATTTTTATGATTTCTTTCCTTCTGCTAACTTTGGGGTGTTTTTGTTCTTCTTTCTGTAATTGCTTTAGGTGCAAGGTTAGGTTGTTTATTCGAGATGTTTCCTGTTTCTTAAGGTAGGATTGTATTGCTATAAACTTCCCTCTTAGAACTGCTTTTGCTGCATCCCATAGGTTTTGGGTCGTCATGTCTCCATTGTCATTTGTTTCTAGGTATTTTTAAGTTTCCTCTTTGATTTCTTCAGTGATCACTTCGTTATTAAGTAGTGTATTGTTTAGCCTCCATGTGTTTGTATTTTTTACAGATCTTTTCCTGTAATTGATATCTAGTCTCATAGCATTGTGGTCAGAAAAGATACTTGATACAATTTCAATTTTTGTAAATTTACCAGGGCTTGATTTGTGACCCAAGATATGATCTATCCTGGAGAATGTTCCATGAGCACTTGAGAAAACATGTGTATTCTGTTGTTTTTGGATGGAATGTCCTATAAATATCAATTAAGTCCATCTTGTTTAATGTATCATTTAAAGCTTGTGTTTCCTTATTTATTTTCATTTTGGATGATCTGTCCATTGGTGAAAGTGGGGTGTTAAAGTCCCCTACTATGAATGTGTTACTGTCGATTTCCCCTTTTATGGCTGTTAGTATTTGCCTTATGTATTGAGGTGCTCCTATGTTGGGTGCATAAATATTTACAATTGTTATATCTTCTTCCTGGATCGATCCCTTGATCATTATGTAGTGTCCTTCTTTGTCTCTTCTAATAGTCTTTATTTTAAAGTCTATTTTGTCTGATATGAGAATTGCTACTCCAGCTTTCTTTTGGTTTCCATTTGCATGGAATATCTTTTTCCATCCCCTTACTTTCAGTCTGTATGTGTCTCTAGGCTGAAGTGGGTCTCTTGTAGACAGCATATATATGGGTCTTGTTTTTGTATCCATTCAGCCAATCTGTGTCTTTTGGTGGGAGCATTTAGTCCATTTACATTTAAGGTAATTATCTATATGTATGTCCCTATTCCCATTTTCTTAATTGTTTTGGGTTCGTTATTGTAGGTCTTTTCCTTCTGTTGTGTTTCTTGCCTAGAGAAGTTCCTTTAGCATTTGTTGTAAAGCTGGTTTGGTGGTGCTGAACTCTCTCAGCTTTTTGCTTGTCTGTAAACGTTTTAATTTCTCCATCAAATCTGAATGAGATCCTTGCTGGGTAGAGTAATCTTGGTTGCAGGTTTTTCTCCTTTATCACTTTAAGTATGTCCTGCCAGTCCCTTCTGGCTTGCAGAGTTTCTGCTGAAAGATCAGCTGTTAACCTTATGAGGATTCCCTTGTGTGTTATTTGTTGTTTTTCCCTTGCTGCTTTTAATATGTTTTCTTTGTATTTAATTTTTCACAGTTTGATTAATATGTGTCTTGGCGTATTTCTCCTTGGATTTACCCTGTATGGGACTCTCTGTGCCTCCTGTACTTGACTATTTCCTTTCCCATATTAGGGAAGTTTTCAACTATAATCTCTTCAAATATTTTCCCAGTTCCTTTCTTTTTCTCTTCTTCTTCTGGAACCCCTACAATTCGAATGTTGGTGCGTTTAATGTTGTCCCAGGAGTCTCTGAGACTGTCCTCAGTTCTTTTCATTCTTTTTTCTTTCTTCTGCTCTGCAGTAGTTATTTCCACTATTTTATCTTCCAGGTCACTTATCTGTTCTTCTGCCTCAGTTCTTCTGCTATTGATCCCATCTAGAGTATTTTTCATTTCATTTATTGTGTTTTTAATCGTTGCTTGATTCATCTTTAGTTCTTCTAGGTCCTTGTTAACTGTTTCTTGCATTTTGTCTATTCTAGTTCCAAGATTTTGGATCAACTTTACTATCATTATTCTGAATTCTTATTCAGGTAGACTGCCTATTTCCTCTTTATTTGTTAGGTCTGTTGGGTTTTTATCTTGCTCCTTCTCCTGCTGTGTGTTTTTCTGTCTTCTCATTTTGCTTATCTTACTGTGTTTGGGGTCTCCTTTTTGCAGGCTGCAGGTTCGTTGTTCCTGTTGTTTCTGGTGTCTGTCCCCAGTGGCTAAGGTTGGTTTAGTGGGTTGTGTAGGCTTCCTGGTGGAGGGGACTAGTGCCTGTGTTCTGGTGGATGAGGCTGGATCTTGTCTTTCTGGTGGGCAGGTCCACGTCTGGTGGTGTGTTTTGGGGTATCTGTGGACTTATTATGATTTTAGGCAGCCTCTCTGCTAATGGGTGGGGTTGTGTTCCTGTCTTGCTGGTTGTTTGGCATAGAGTGTCCAGCACTGTAGCTTGCTGGTCGTTGAGTGAAGCTGGGTGCTGGCGTTGAGATGGAGATCTCTGGAAGATTTTCGCCGTTTGATATTATGTGGAGCTGGGAGGTCTCTTGTGGACCAGTGTCCTGAAGTTGGCTCTCCCACCTCAGAGGCACAGCACTGACTCCTGGCTCCTCAATTTGGGATGATTTGTTTTCTATTCATGTATTCCACAGATGCAGGGTACATCAAGTTGATTGTGGAGCTTTAATCCGCTGCTTCTGAGGCTGCTGGGAGAGATTTCCCTTTCTCTTCTTTGTTCTCACAGCTCCCCGGGCTCAGCTTTGGATTTGGCCCCGCCTCTCCGTTTAGGTCGCCGGAGGGCGTCTGTTCTTCCCTCAGACAGGACAGGGTCAAAGGAGCAGCCGCTTCGGGGACTCTGGCTCACTCAGGCCGGGAGGGAGGGAGGGGTACGGAGTGCGGGGCGAGCCTGCAGTGGCAGAGGCCGGCGTGATGTTGCACCAGCCCGAGGCGCGCCTTGCATTCTCCCAGGGAAGCCGTCCCTGGATCCCGGGGCCCCGGCAGTGACGGGCTGCACAGGCTCCCCGGAAGGGGGTCGTGGACAGTGACCTGCGCTCGCACACAGGCCTCTTGGCGGCGGCAGCAGCCCCAGCGTCCCACGCCCATCTCTGGGGTCCGCGCTTTCAGCCGCGGCTCGCGCCCGTCTCTGGAGCTCCTTTAAGCGGCGCTCTTAATCCCCTCTCCTCGCGCACCAGGAAACAAAGAGGGAAGAGAAAGTCTCTTGCCTCTTCGGCAGATCCAGACTTTTTCCCGGACTCCCTTCCGGCTAGCTGTGGCGCATTAGTGCCTTCAGGCTGTGTTCACGCCGCCAGCCCCAGTCCTCTCCCTGCGCTCCGACTGAAGCCCGAGCCTCAGCTCCCAGCGCCGCCCGCCCCGCCGGGGGAGCAGACAAGCCTCTCGGGCTGGTGAGTGCCTGTCGGCACCGATCCTCTGTGCGGGAATCTCTCCACTTTGCCCTACCCAGGTACATGGGGAGTTTCTTGCCTTTTGGGAGGTCTGAGGTCTTCTGCCAGCGTTCAGTAGGTTTTCTGTAGGAGTTGTTCCACATGTAGCTGTATTTCTGGTGTATCTGTGGGGAGGAAGGTGATCTCCACGTCTTACTCTTCCGCCATCTTTCCCAGAAGTCCCTGTCATCACTTTAGAATTAAGCACCTTTGAGGCTGTGAACAACGAGGTCAGAAGACAGAGGCTCTGGAGTTGCTTTCTTGCATTCAAATCCCACCTCTGCCCCCAAGTGACAAAGTAGCGTGAGGACTTCTAGAAATTAGGTATATATATATATTTTTTGTTTGTTTGTTTATTTGTTTTTGCAGTACGTGGGCCTCTCACTGTTGTGGCCTCTCCCGTTGCGGAGCACAGGCTCCGGATGCACAGGCTCAGCGGCCATGGCTCACGGGCCCAGCCGCTCCGCGGCATGTGGGATCCTCCCGAACCGGGGCATGAACCCGTGTCCCCTGCATCGGCAGGCGGACTCTCAACCACTGCGCCACCAGGGAAGCCCAGGTATATTTTTAAATGTACATTTTCCCCGGGAAATTGTTCAAGTGAGACCAGGAATGAGAAGAAATCATGAGTAATGCTTGGAAATTTAGGGCTCAGATGTAAACTTAATAGATGAAAGTGGTTGTCTGGTTACCCGTAAGTCATCTCCCTGAATAAAATAGTACTTGGTTGTGAATTAGGCACCTAAGGTCTTAGGTCCTGTGACCTTGATTTGGTTTTCTGTATTTGCTGCTGATATAAACACACACACACACACACACACTCACACACACAGAGGCACATACACAGAGGTCAGTTATCCAGATTATAGATGGGGGTGAGGATGAATAAAAGTGTATGGATGTCTCAGTGTGGCAAAGGATGGAGTTGAATGTTCATAAGATGAATTCTCCCAGGCCCTTAAATGCTCAAACGTTTTATAAACCATGAAATAACGTACATTTACCTATTAATCAGATCTATAAAGTCAATAAGACCTAAATTAACCAATTATTTTAAAGTGATGATGTTTTGCCTAAAGTAAGTTACCGCTAGCCTTATGAATATGGCACTGGTGATTACTGACATTCCTATGCTACTAAGTGCCAAGTAGTCAAGCCATTAGCCCACCATTTTTGGTATTCAAGGTTCTGTGACACTTTCCTTTGCACAGCTCTCCCTCACCTCATTTGGCTGTCACTTGGGATGCATCAAGTTCTTATCTGTTTCAGTCCAAGATAAAGTTGGGCTAGTTAGCACCAACTCTAGACACAAATATAGGCATTAAAATGATCATGAATATACTTATTTTTAAGGTTATCAATGAAGTTAAAAATCCCAATTTGAGAAAGATTACTATCAGTTAAATAGCACTGGGGTGGCAGAAAGGAGACCTGGGTTCAAATCATATATTTGACACTAATCACAATGTAACTTGATGAGGACTCAGCTATTTCAATTTGGGAAAAGGAAAAATCTGAGAGTAATAAAAGGACTTTTGGTAGAGATCAGAAAGTAATGCTTTGTCATAGTGGAATCTCAGCAGTGTGGCAGAGACAGGGAAAACTTTTTGTGGCAGGGGGCTTTTCTAGTGTCTCTTTTCTAGTGTCTCTCCTGCAATGTCTGGCTTTTAATTCCTCCTAGACATAAGGCTCATCCTCATCTCTCGCTCTTTGGTTTAATTTTCCCTCCCTCAATTTTAATTCTATTAAACTATTTCTCCTAAAAATTAGGCATAAAGTAGTAGTATTTTCATGGTTTTCTTAATTATACTGTCTACTTGCGAAATATGTCCATTTGTGAGGAAAGAAACAGCTCTTCTATTATAGCTCCCAAATGTTCATTAGGTTTTCAGGAAATAAAATTTCTTTCAGTCTTGGGAAAGGTTTTGGATTAAGATTATTTTTCAAATCCGAGGAGGGTAAAAATTGGAAAACTCATGCATTCTGTAGTTTTGGGGATGAATATAAGGTTCTAATATATGGCAGAGTTAGGAAAAGATCAAATTCTCCTAACAGTTTTATTTTTCTTTGTTTTCTGGAAACCTGTAGCTATAGCATCCATGGCAAACCCAAAGAGAAGAATTGCAGGGTCTTGACAATGCTTCTCCCTGCACTTGGCACAGGTAGTTGGGAAACAAATTTCCCACTTCTAGCCAGGCACTTCTTGGAATGGGTGCAGGATCATCTATGGGCACAGCTGCTGCTATACTTGAGGGGTCCCAGAACCCAGACACAGCTCTTTGAGCAGCCAAATGGGTATCTTCCCAAACCACTACCACCTCATTCACTTTTTTTTCAGCCTAAAATATTAAAATTAGCCCAAAGTGTTTTTAAAATATAATTACACCCTTTGGAATCTGGGCTTTGGAAAACTGTTATTTTTCCATTAAATAAACCAATATCTGGAACACATACATACATACATACATACATACATATGTAATGTATATATTAAAAATATGCTTGGAAAACACACTTTACTATAACATACAGCTTAGTAGGAAAAATAGAGAAATTCACAGTTCACACTTTAATTTTTTTTAAAGATTTTCTGAAAATACCTAGCAAGCTGTTGTCTGTTCAGTGATGCATACACTTGAGTGTGAAGCAAATCTTATCACTTGTCTTACTAGTAACCTTATGGGGGTGGGGAGAGATGAAAATGATTGCCACTTTTGTATCCTTATACTGTACACTCTTTAAAGGTGGGTCTAGTAATGTTCTCTATTCTACACAGAAGTAATAAATACTGTCTTTAAGAAATGGTGATTATGATGCTCCCTTGCCAAAAAAGTAACAAAGGTATTTTAAATTGTATTTTTATCATGATAGAGAGATTTCAAATAATTTAGCTAATTTTAACTAATAACTACTGAGAATTAACATTATTATTTAATGCAATCAGTACTTGAATAGAGCATAAATCCAAGGAGTGAGCACTAGGGAAGATGTAGAACAGATAAGGCTTAGAGATTTGTAATTCTCAAGGACTGAAAAGGGAGAAGCCAAAGGAAATTAAGTGCTGGTTTTCTCAAATAAGGAATTAGATTTCCTTATTTCTTAAAATTACCCTGCAAGCCATATATCTTATGACATATGTATGTCCTTATAATATTCCAAAATCTACAACATAAGTTATATGCATTTTCTACATTAAGACATTATTTTATTTCTAGTTTCTGTTTCTTTCCTTGAACATCAAAATAAGTGGTTACTTTATCTTGTTTTCATAGATTATTTGAAAAAATAAAATATATTTTAAATGTTTATCTATTATAAGTACTCTATCAACTTGTTCACTTTAATAAAGGCACTTAGCATTGTGGTTGCATTTGAGAAATAAATAAGCACAATAAAACTTCACTTGATATGCTCTAGCATTTCTTCAATAAACATTATGAGGTCAAATTCCTATGTAATTTAACAGTTGCTAGTAGCAGCACTCTGTGATACTAGTTGAAAATAGCTACTCTGAATCAGGAAGCACAAGGCAGAGAAATTATTCTATAGGTTTGCACATTTCCCAGGGTTCTGTCCAGATTGAACCAACTGGTGCAGAAGCATGAACTTGAGAAAGAGCAGTATGAGCAAGCTCAGATGTTGAGCTACTTTAGCTGTTTCTCTCTCCTCCTCCTTCTGTTCTTTCCCTCGGGTCACTTGAAAACACAAATAAAAGTGACTAGCATTTTAAAATGCCAAATAAAGTGGAAAATTATATAAAACAGTAGTCTCCAAAATAGAATGCAAGAAAAATTTTTAGAACTTCTACCTATAGGCACTTATTATTTTGTTATTACTTTTCATTATTTTCATCTAAAAATAAAAATAAATTCTGCTCAACATTTAACAAATGAATGGACACCAGTGCTCTCAATGATCTGTATGGCCAATGACCACCTGTCAAGTATGGTGCACTTGAATCCTGATGAAAGAAATGTGTACACAGGCAGACATCATTTCAATAGGTGTTGCAGCTATTCTGACTATCTGATACCCTGGATTTAGCCCTATTCCTTCGCTGATTTAGAGCAGGAACAGATGAGGATACAGAGGGTTGAGCCACATTCAGGAGGAGCCACATGCCCTCTGTAGGTACCGACCAATCAGAGGAAGGATTTCTGAACCTCTAAGGGTCTTCCACCTTGGGGACAGTATTGAATGGATGGGAAGCTGGACCTTTGGGGCCATTGTGGTATTTTCATTTTTGTCCATGTACCATTTGAATAGGTTTCCTTCCTTTCTTCTCTCCCTCCCTCCTTTCTTTCTTTCTTCCTTTCTTCCTTCCTTCCATTTTTTTTTTTTTTTTTTTTTTTGCCAATATTAGAGTCCTTAATTTAGTTAAACTATGTCTGGGGAAAAATGAAACCTGCCCTCATAAGTCACATAAGTTATTCTCTCATGCTGTTTTAACATGCTTCTATCATGAGTTGTCACACAGCAGTGTCCATAACTAAGAAAAGATGCTAATGGATTGTGAATATTGTTGGCATTATAATGACATTAACTAAATATACTTTTATATAGAGACTCCAAAGTTTTCTAATGACTGCTCCATCAGTAAAAACAGTCTTTGAGAATGAATACCTCGAAATATATATTTATATACATTTAAAAATATCAATGTAATATATATTTTATATAATTTATATATATCTTTATATATGATACATATAAATGTATACTTATATAGTACCTAAATATTTCTTAAATAATTTATAAATACAAAGATTAAATTATACATTATATTTAATACACTATATATTTACTTACATGCCACTATACTAATAAATTATGCATTTTGTAAAACAAAGTTTTTAAAAGTAGAGTAAATAAACAATATTATTAAAGTTTTTCATTTTATTATATTCATCAATGGCAATTCAACCTTTTATTCTCTCATATGATGAATACATTCTCCCCCTAATATCTGAATATATAAGTTAGGATCTAAGCATGAAAATAGAGGCCTATCTAAGGATTTTTTTTTTTTTTGGAAAAGGAATTTAGTACTAGGGGTTGCTTACACAGGAAATAGAAGAGCTAAGAAACTAAGCAAGGGATGGTGAGGAGGTAGCTCAGAGATGAGCAAGTGCAGGGTACCTGGAGAAGAGGGGGACCAGGGGCCAGACTTGCCTGGCAGAAGCTGACCAGGAGACATAACCACTGCTAGGGACACTGCGTAGACAAGAGAAGCTAGAAGAAATGCTCCAGCCTCTTCCTGCCTTCTGGTCTGCAGTGTGTGGCCAGAGCCTCTCATGGGCAAACCTAGCCTCAGGCAGATGTCTGAAAGCACATCCCACAGGGGTAGCTCTAGCTGCGATACAGAGTAGATCAGGGAAGTGTGAGGATGGAAACGAGACAAACCCACCCAGTTCTGTGCACAGAACTTCTCACAGTCCTCTAAATAGTCCTTGTTTTTTCTTATCTCTACATATTGGCACATTTCCATTCATCTGCCAGGAATGCCTTTCTTTCTTTTCTTTGCCTATCAACCTCCTGAATGACCTTCAAGAACCAAGTTATTTCACAAACATTCATGGAGGTACTATCACAGGCAATGTACTGAGTGCTGGGTTATCAGAACTATCAATTTCTTTGGAAATTAGTCTATTTCCCAAACTTTTCTAAAAATTCAATATATATTGAGTTAGCACAGTCTGATAGTTCTGAGTAAGGATTCAGGATCCAAACTATCTGGGTCAGATCCTGGCTCTGCCCCCTACCAGCTGTACAATCATGCCTCAGTTTCTCATCTCTAAACTGGGAAGGATAATAATACATACCTTGTAGGATTATCAGATGGATGAAATGAGTTAATATTTTATAGCACTTACAACAGTTTCTGGCAATAGCACATAAAACAGTTTCTTACACAGTTTCTTTATCTGTGTTTGTTAAACTAAATATATGCATACCGAGTCACTCCTTTTTCTGGGCTTCCACAGCCTTCCATCCATATTTCCATTATAGAATTCATTATACTGAGCTATAATCTGCACATCTGTCACTTCTGGTAGACATGAGCTCGTGCTAGGGAGTCCATGATTAACCATCTTTGTATTCCCAATGCAAAGAACATAATAGATGCTCAATAAGTGTTTGTTTAATTAATTAATCACCTTATCTAAACCTCCCCTGTGTCACAAATCATGAAATGCAGTGATGAGTGCCAAAGGAAAGATATTTGTAAGAGTTCAGAGAAAAGAGGGATTAGTCTACTGGACTTGACATTCACGGAGGAAGTGGCATCTAAGCTTTTTAAAACTGGCTAAGGTTAGACACATACACCTAATCAGAAGAGCTGAGGGAAAATATGAGCAAAGGCCTGGAAGTGGGAAAGCATGGGGGCATGTGCGGAAGCAAGGAGAGAAAGGAACACAAGTAGAGAGGATTCAAATGGTAGATGGGAGTAAAATTGTGAAAGGCTTGTAGGAAGATCCACTTTATACTGTAGGTCAAAGGCTCTCCATCTCTGTTTCACTGTGATACCCTGCAGTGTAAACCCTGACAGTTTTTTGGTTTTGGTTTTCTTTTTCTTATAATGCAAGTGCCCGACTTAAGCTTTGATTACCAAGACACCCACTTCAAAGAGGCACCCACTTCAAGAGGGCTATCTTGAAGAAGCACATTGGCAGCCACGCAACTAGATAAAGAATGAGGCTGCCTCCCCCATCTGAGTCTCCTTTGTTTCAGAGATCTTGGCTGATTTTGATAACTGACCATTTCGGCCACATGTTTTTTTCTTGTCCATGCTTTAAATTACCAATCTTAGGTTTCAAATTCACCAATAAAGAGTGAACCCAAAAAACCATTGGCCCACCCTCAACCCCGATAAAAGCAGAACCCCAGGCCCATGCACTCACTCTCTCTCTCCCCACAACCTCACTGTGTGGCCCCAGGTGTACTGTGTAATTTCCAGATTCTGTAAATAATAAAGTTTTTTTTTCAAAGTTTCCTGATGATTATTGCTGAAGGGCATCTTGCAATCATAATAAGAACCACAAGAGCTAGTCCAACCACAGCATTGGTTATTGATATGCTTATCAATACCCTTAATAGCATGCCCTTAATAGGTAAAAATTACAAAGCATACCCTTAATAGGTAAAAGTTGCACCTTTATCACTCACCTAAGCTTACTCAAGATTAAGTATGGTCCCAGTACTTCCCTGGCAGTCCAGTGGTTAAGACTGCGCTTCCACTGCAGGGGGCACAGGTTCAATAGGTCCCAGCTGGGGGCACCCTGGTCGGGTGAACGAACATCCTGCAAACCATGCAGGGCAGCCAAAAAAAAAATTAAGGATGGTTCCTTTCTTACCATTCAAGAAGGCACATCTATCTCTCTATCCAACTGTCCATCTATCTCTCTATCTCTCTGTCATGTATAACCTGAACTGTTTTTAGTATCAAATGTACAGATGTCCCAAATTATTCTGTGCTTAAAATAGTTACTTCAGGTAATGGGAAACAACTGGAAAAATGAGTATGTTTAGGTTAATCTTCAGGGAGACTATTGTGACAAAAATCTATAAAGTGCTTGTTGATAACAGTGTCTGGGGTAGTATCATGTAGGCAAATTCTCCAAAATGATAGATGAAGAAAGAAAATCAAACTGGAGAATAAAAGGCATGGCCAAAGTTCTTAATTCAATAATTCATTACGTATAAAAGCATTATTCTGTACCTCATTCCAGCTAGAGAATTCATTCTAAAATCCGAGAATTAAGACTCTTCCGTAAGCGGCTTTGTTTTTCTTCTTTTACATGCGTGGTACACTGCAAAGCTCCTGAGAGCTGTCATTCGGCTCTGACCTACTTTGAAGCACGTTTCATTTTTGGCTGGGAGCTGTGAGAATGTATACTTCCTCAGGATAGTTAGAAATGCCCATCTTTGGGATTGAATCATGTTTCCCACAGAGGCACTCGATGGTGAATTGGTCTCAAATAGATTAAATCCTTTGTCTTGTGTGATGAGGTTGTTTTTATTGTCCGGTTTGGTGGTGAGTAGCTTCAGGGATCTCTAGGTGAGGTACAATCCACCTTTTGGTCCAAATTACCTTTCTGCCCTTTTACAAAATTCATACATCTCTCTGTCCCTCTGCCTCATTTATGGAACTTCTTTTCTCTATCTAGCAAGTGAAACTTTGTGACCTCCCCTGGCTGTGTTATCAGCATCTCTCTATGAATTGGTCAGCAGGATGGAGATATTTTCAGAACAATTCGGCCGGCGTATATAGTCCATCTGAGTACCAATCACCTCAAACCTCACACATAAGTCCCTTGATACTAGAAAAGAATGTTTTTCTGCATTTTATGCTTCGGGATTGTGCTTGGTTTTTGCTTATTTGTTTTTTTGAACTTAAGCTGAGAAATTTTAATAGTTTCTTTGCTTTACAAAAGGGTTTTATTCATACAAAAGGGTTTTATTCATACAAAGAGCTATGTAGAATTCCATTATGTTGTAGTTCATCAGTTAGTGTAGGTACTTTCTTTGCACTCTGATCTCAATGTCTACTTGCTTTCGTGGAAGGGAAGAATGTGATCCAGGATAATCTGGTGGCCAGGCTCCAGTATGGTTCCCAATGGGTGTTTATTGGGACTCCTGGCATTTATGCCTTTATGTGATCCCCTTCCACATTGAATAACATCAAATATCATGAAAATAATGGAGTGTGGCTTCTGGGATTATGTCACAAAGGATAGTATAGCTTCCACCTTGCTTTCTTGGAAATCATTCGCTTTGGCGAATGCCAGTCATTCTGTGAAGACACTTAATCAACCCTACTAAGAGGTCCACATGATGAGGAAGTAAGGCCTCTTGCCAACAGCTGGCGCCAGGCATGTGAGTCAGCCATCTTGAAAATGGATTCTCCAGTTGTAGTCAAACCTTCATATGACTGCAATCCCATTTGATACCTTGACTACAAACTCATGAGAGCAGGACCACACGGCTAAGCCACTTCTGACTTCCTGATCCTTCACAATAACTGCATGAGACAATAAGTGTTTCTAGCCCACAGAAACCGTTAGATAATTTTTTATTGTTGCTTCAAGTCTCTAAGCTTCAGGGTAATTTGCTTGATATAAGGAGGGGAGCTTCTGTTCTTAACTGCAGCTCTTTTACCTCTCAAGAATCTACATTTAAAAAAAATTTCTCCACTGTGAGAACAAATTTTCTCCCCAAAGCCTTTCTGCTTTATGTGTGAAAATGTTATTCCTCCTATTACCATGCTTTTGACGATTGCAAAGTATGTAATGTTAACTGACAGTAATTGATACCCATGCCCCACACTTCTCTTAGTTACTAAGTTCTACTCTAACCTCTGTGAGGGGTGAGCAGATAATTGATACGGAGGAAATTTAATCTCAGCCTGCTGCAAAGGAAAAGCAGTACACACAGTATGTTACGGCAAAGTTGATTTTTTTTTCCTGAGAATAAAAAAATTTCTTCTAGAGACCATTTTTGGTCTTATCCACTATGCCATCAACACATGGATACCATATGTCTTATATTATCTTCACAACTTTCACTGTAATTAATGGATTGAGAGCTAAGAATCTGGGGTTCAAGTTTTAATTGTGCTACTTTGTAGTCTGTGATTGAACAAAGTAATTTTTCTAGTCCTTAGTTTTCTTGTCTGTGAAATGAAACCATTAAAGTCCATTTGTTCATTCAGCCCAAATCTACATGTTTTGTTTATTTGTTTGTTTATTTGTTTATTTATTTATTTATGGCTGCACACTCTGTGGCCTGTGGGATCTTATTTCCCAGACCAGGGATCGAACCCAGGTCCCCAGCAGTGGAAGCATGGAGTGCTAACCACTGGACCGCCAGGGAATTCCCAGTCTACATGTTTATTTTGCATCTTTTATATGCCAGGCCCTGCACCAAAGATGAATAAGAAGGGCATGATTTCTGCCTTCTTGGACTTTACAACTTACATTTGACATCACATAATTTCATTTTTTGGGATAAGTTCAGGCTGGGAAAGGATCTACAAAAGGAGGCAATTCAATACATATTTTTTAGCATCTATGATATTAATTATGAGGTGCTGATTCTCTAGAACCATAATCAAATGCCCCCAAATTAATAATGCTAGATCATATGTAACTCTTTATACTTTGCAAGGCACTTTCTAATTATCATATGTGAGCCTCTCAAAAGCGATTTGTGATGGCTAGGTTATTACCTGGACTATCCACCCATCCTCCTCTAACTCTGCCTTTGATTATATTAGATTTCCCTGCTGGGATATTCTTTTTTTTTTTTTTGCGGTATGCGGGCCTCTCACTGTTGTGGCCTCTCCCATTGTGGAGCACAGGCTCCGGATGCACAGGCTCAGCGGCCATGGCTCACGGGCCCAGCCGCTCCGTGGCATGAGGGATCTTCCCGGACCGGGGCACGAACCCGTGTCTCCTGCATCGGCAGGCGGGCTCTCAACCACTGCGCCACCAGGGAAGCCCTGGGATATTCTTAAATGCATTTCTCCAGAGCATTTATCCCTCCTGTAATTAAATAGTGAACCAGGGAATTTATTAAAGTCTGCTTCCCATTCTAGATTGAACCATAATCTAGCTCATTGCTCTATCCTAGTATCTAGAACAAAGAAGGTACTCAGTATTTATGTATTGTGAATAAATTTATTTTTAATTTTTTAATGTTTATAGATGAAGAACCTGAGTCAGAGAGGTTAAATGACTTACCTAAAGTCATACACTGAATTGCATAAGCATCAGATTTAGGCCTACACCTACAAGGAAGATTTCAATGCTACTTGGGTTAGACAGGATGTTTATTTACATCATTGGTCCTATGCCTCCTACTTTGATTCTTTTTTGGTTTTTTAAGACTTTAATTTTTTTAGAGAAGTTTTAGGTTTGAAGCAAAATTGAGAGGAAAGTCCAGATATTTCCCATATACCACCTTCCCTAGACATGCATAGCCTCCTCAATCACCAATATCCCCTAACAAAGTGGTACATTTGTTACAACTGATGAACCTACATTGGCATATCATAATCACCTGAAGACCATAGTGTACATTATGGTTCATTATTCTTTGATTCTTTTTTGTTTTGGGTCTCAGCTGCAGCAGGGATAACAGCACACTCTGACAGAGGTGTTAAGGGGAAGACAAGAAATAACCAGGTACATAATCCCTGTTGTTCAGGGGTCTTGCTCATATGGCGGACTCTCTCAGTAAAAGAAATTTTGCTAGTGAGAAGAAAAAAAAAATTGAACCCCAAATTTTAAATTTTCAAGTGGAAGCATTTTTAATATTAAATGTAAATTAACTTAGCAGATAATTAATTCCTTTGTAAATTAACTGTACATTAATTTTGTATCCTGCTACTTTACCAAATTCATTGATTAGCTCTAGTAGTTTTCTGGTAGCATCTTTAGGATTCTCTATGTATAGTTTTATGTCATCTGCAAACAGTGACAGCTTTACTTCTTCTTTTCCAATTTGGATTCCTTTTATTTCCTTTTCTTCTCTGATTGCTGTGGCTAAAACTTCCAAAACTATATTGAATAAGAGTGGTGAGAGTGGGCAACCTTGTCTTGTTCCTGATCTTCGTGGAAATGGTTTCAGTTTTTCACCATTGAGGATGATGTTGGCTGTGGGTTTGTCATGTATGGCCTTTATTATGTTGAGGGAAGTTCCCTCTATGCCTACTTTCTGCAGGGTTTTTATCATACATGGGTGTTGAATTTTGTCGAAAGCTTTCTCAGCATCTATTGAGATGATCATATGGTTTTTCTCCTTCAATTTGTTAATATGGTGTATCACGTTGATTGATTTGCATATATTGAAGAATCCTTGTATTCCTGGAATAAACCCCACTTGATCATGGTGTATGATCCTTTTAGTGTGCTGGTGGATTCTGTTTGCTAGTATTTTGTTGAGGATTTTTGCATCTATGATCATCAGTGATATTGGCCTTTAGTTTTCTTTCTTTGTGACATCCTTGTCTGGTTTTGGTATCAGGGTGATGGTGGCCTTGTAGAATGATTTTGGGACAAAAAGAATAAAATATCTAGGAATAAACTTACCTAAGGAGACAAAAGACCTGTATGCAGAAAATTATAAGACACTGATGAAATAAATTAAAGATGATACAAATAGATGGAGAGATATACTATGTTCTGGGATTGGAAGAATCAACATTGTGAAAATGACTCTACTACCCAAAGCAATCTACAGATTCAATGCAATCCCTAACAAGCTACCACTGGCATTTTTCACAGAACTAGAACAAAAAATCTCACAATTTGTGTGGAAACACAAAAGACCCCGAATAGCAAAAGCAATCTTGAGAACGAAAAACAGAGCTGGAGGAATCAGGCTCCCTGACTTCAGACTATACTACACAGCTACAGTAATCAAGACAGTATGGTACTGGCACAAAAACAGAAAGATAGATCAATGGAACAGGATAGAAAGCCCAGAGATAAACCCATGCACATATGGTCACCTTATCTTTGATAAAGGAGGCAGGAATGTACAGTGGAGAAAGGACAGTCTCTTCAATAAGTGGTGCTGGGAAAACTGAGCAGGTACATGTAAAAGTATGAGATTAGATCACTCCCTAACACCATACACAAAAATAAGCTCTAAATGGATTAAAGACCTAAATGTAAGGCCAGACACTATCAAACTCTTAGAGGAAAACATAGGCAGAACACTCTATGACATAAATCACAGCAAGATCCTTTTTGACCCACCTCCTAGAGAAATGGAAATAAAGACAAAAATAAACACATGGGACCTAATGAGACTTAAAAGCTTTTGCACAGCAAAGGAAACCATAAACAAGACCAAAAGACAACCCTCAGAATGGGAGAAAATATTTGCAAATGAAGCAACTGACAAAGGATTAATCTCCAAAATTTATAAGCAGCTCATGCAGCTCAATAACAAAAAAACAAACAACCCAATCCAAAAATGGGCAGAAGACCTAAATAGACATTTCTCCACAGAAGATATACAGACTGCCAACAAACACATGAAAGAATACTCAACATCATTAATCATTAGAGAAATGCAAATCAAAACTACAACGAGATATCATCTCACACCAGTCAGAATGGCCATCATCAAAAAATCTAGAAACAATAAATGCTGGAGATGGTGTGGAGAAAAGAGAACATTCTTGCACTGCTGCTGGGAATGTGAATTGATACAGCCACGATGGAGAACGGTATGGAGGTTCCTTAAAAAACTACAAATAGAACTACCATATGACCCAGCAATCCCACTGCTGGGCATATACCCTGAGAAAACCTTAATTCAAAAAAAGTCACGTACCAAAATGTTCATTGCAGCTCTATTTACAATAGCCCGGAGATGGAAACAATCTAAGTGTCCATCATCGGATGAATGGCTAAGGAAGATGTGGCACATATATACAATGGAATATTACTCAGCCATAAAAAGAAACGAAATTGAGCTATTTGTAATGAGGTGGATGGACCTAGAGTCTGTCATACAGAGTGAAGTAAGCCAGAAAGAGAAAGACAAATACCGTATGCCAACACATATATATAGAATCTAAGAAAAAAAAATGTCACGAAGAATCTAGGGGTAAGACAGGAATAAAGACACAGACCTACTAGAGAATGGACTTGAGAATATGGGGAGGGGGAAGGGTAAGCTGTGACAAAGCGGTAGAGTGGCATGGACATATATACACTATCAAACGTAAAATAGATAGCTAGTGAGAAGCAGCCACGTAGCACAGGGAGATCAGCTCGGTGCTTTGTGACCACCTAGAGGGGTGGGATAGGCATGGTGGGAGGGAGGGAGACGCAAGAGGGAAGAGATATGGGAACATATGTATATGTATAACTGATTCACTTTGTTATAAAGCAGAAACTAACACACCATTGTAAAGCAATTATACTTCAATGAAGATGTAAAAAAAAAAAATTAACTGTATTAAACTTAAATTTCTTTTAAAAATATTTATTAGAAAATGTGAAACATGGGAGAAGTTTGCCTTTATGTCTTGTATCTCTTACTATTTTCCCTTCCTCAATTACAGAATCATAATGAGTGGATTTGTCCAAATGGAAAATGTGTCTGTATAATAATAAAATTATATTTCTCTTGCTGCCTTCAAAAGCTGGCTTCTTTGTTTAGAAAATTGTAGTATATGCTCACTTGCATTTTGTGTTTTTGCTCAAGTGTCAATTTCCCTGTAAAGTCTAACTCTATTAAAATATATTTGCCTGTGGCCATGCTGCCTTTAAATTTTCCTTAATTTGCATGCACTTCATATCTCAATGCAAAGCCTAAAATGTCTGACACAAGGTCTATACATAACAATACTTTTGATTGACAGGAAGGTTTATTATTCATTGATATGACACCACATTTATGTATAACAATGACTTTTTGACTGACAACTAAGCAATGATAGAATTCTGGACACCTTCTATAACCAATTTTTTTATAAGACAAACTAAAATATCCAGATAATTGGCTGAATTTTTCAGTTTTCACCAATTGCTTAGCATTGAGTATGGGAAGACACAATGAGCTAGTGTCTCATTCTTTGCCTTTTCCAGTGGTGAAAGATATTTTGTCCCAGTAGAACATCACATGGTTCCACTTCTTTTTTTTTTTTAATGATTTTCTGTGTTAAAAGTTGGCAACTCTGATATTAAATGAATTGATTTTTTAAAAGAGGCATGCTTACAACTGATCTGTGGAATATTTTCAAGAACCTGCTGGTGGGCCTCCCTGGTGGCGCAGTGGTTGGGAGTCCGCCTGCCGATGCAGGGGATACGGGTTCGTGCCCCGGTCTGGGAGGATCCCATGTGCCGCGGAGCGGCTGGGCCCGTGAGCCATGGCCGCTGGGCCTGCGCATCCGGAGCCTGTGCTCCGCAACGGGGGAGGCCACAACAGTGAGAGGCCCGCATACCGAAAAAAAAAAAAAAAGAACCTGCTGGTAAGAAGAGAAAAATCTTTTGAGATTCTGCATTTTGGTCTTATGAGAACGCTCGTTCAGGAGGCATGGTCCACATTAGTACACACCAATGCTAATCAATTAACTGGTCTTTCTAGAACATCTAACATACAGTCAGCATTCAACACAAGAAGGACTTAGGGAGTGCCACCCGGCAATACATAATGAAGTGTTAAATAATGCAGTAGTCTGTAAGAATCCAGAAAAAGGCAAAGCCAGAGTGGGCTGGGAAATATGGTGGCCTGCACTGTAAGAGACTCTGTGCCACCTGAACTTTTATGCTAACCAGGTGGATGACCTCAGGCAAGTTGCTTAACAGCTTCATGTCTCAGTTTCCTCATCTTTAATATGATCTGGAGTGATCTCCCAGCTCTATTGTTCTACGACTATATAAGAAGTTTGCCTTTATGCACAACCAAGCAATTTGTGTGCAGTAGTTATTTATAACGCACAACTTGTTTTCCTTTTGCCAAATAAAAGCTGCTTTAGAATAATTCTGCATTATTCTACTTGGAAACATTAGGCTCCCATCTAACTGTGGTTATTGGCACTCATAGTTCATCTTCAATAGTAATTAACAAAGAACGTGACTTTGGCCTTTTTTTCTCAAGAGAAACTAAGTCCAGTATTATACTCCAAGAAAAGACGATGTAAAACAGGTTCCATTTTATGTATCAAGGAAATGGATGGGATGAATAGATGAATATCTAAGGTAAAAGTCATGATGTTCAAGGCTATTTCTATAGGCTAGGGAGTAAAATATAAATAATTACCACACATTTTTTTGTTTTTTCCCATGGGTTCTAATCAACATAGTTTGGGAGGTGCTGGGTTTCTTTTTTTGTTTATTGCATCTGCATCATGGAAAAAAAAACATTTGATGACGCTGAAGTTAAAGATTCTATATATAAATATATATGTCCTTCAATAGCATGGGCTGAAATTTCCCCGATTCTGGAAGCTCATATTTAGGAGAGACAAAATGAACTTAGCGCTTCAGAAATATCTGCTGCCATTGTCTACTAACGTAAATTAAACAACTGCAAGCAAAATAATAACATTCTACAAACCTAAATTTCTACAACCGGCACCATGGGAGCCCTTGTGAGTGCAGTGGCAGAGCATCTGTGTCACTGCGGGCTGAGGGCCCCAGGCAGCAGAGGTGTGGGTGTGCGGCAGCCAGCAAGCACAGACCAGTTCAGACACCCATGAGACCCCTTCCAGAAATACTTCACAGAGGAACCTTGCCAGGTGCTGGCTCCTGCATGACCAGGTTTGTTGTTGTGGTTTCGGTTTTTTTTTTTTTTTTTTTTTTTGACAGTGTGGGGTAGATGTGGGTATCAAATGTCCAAACAGCAAAATTTGAGTATACATTCTAAGAAAACCTAATTTACTT
This sequence comes from Mesoplodon mirus, assembly GCF_964341445.2. Classification (NCBI taxonomy): domain Eukaryota; kingdom Metazoa; phylum Chordata; class Mammalia; order Artiodactyla; family Ziphiidae; genus Mesoplodon; species Mesoplodon mirus. Next base: position 73,271,066 of record NC_138990.1, on the reverse strand, counting down.
ACACAGGCTGTTGAACTCTGGGACAGTAAAATAACACTAATGAAGCTTAGAATATCTTCCTAGGCTGGAGGGACTCCAATTGGCAAAAGCGGTCCTTTCAAGATAGAAGGTCAGAAGAAGGCAGAAGAAATCGGTTTGAAGGCACACATTACTGGGAAGGCACATTTTTGAACTGTGAAGGATGTCACTTTCATTGAAACTGTGGGGTCTTTTAAAAAGTATATTTGGAAATATGATCTCATACTCATGTTAGACACATGGAGAGAAGCAAGTAGGAAGAAGGATGTGGCTCAAACAACTTGTGACTGGAAATCATCTTCAATTTACGTAAGGGGAATCCACCCATAAACTCCACCGATGGGATGCTGCTGAAGGAAGTGGAAATGAAGCTCACAGTAGTACAGGCCTTGGGAAATCCTAGGAGTATTCCCTCTCTGCACTTCCATGCAAACAGCCTTTCCTGATTGCCAGGCAACACAGTGGGCAACCTCCACACTGCCTTCCAATCAGGGACCGAAAGCTCTTCAGGACCAGTGTTGTACATCATTCAGTCTTCTCCTTCAGCACCGTGTCTTTGTGCTTCAAAGAGGCTTAATACCTACTTACGGGACCAAAAGAAAAAGAAAATGGCACTATCCCACTCGCTTTCAAGTTGTTTTATCTCTCAATCCTAAACTTTTCACTGTAAAACAATCTCTGTAACATTTTTGTTCTTCCTAATTTTCATACGAAGTAAGACTATATATTATTCTTTTCCCAGTTTTCCTTCTCCCCTCATCCACGCTCATTAGTTTTAAATTAAGAACAGCCCTATAGGGAAATGCCTTCATCTTGCCGTCTTTCATTGATCTGTTTGTATTCTTTCTCAACTTAATAACTCAGATCTTTGGTGTCTATGTATTCCAGTGAAATAACTTGGTTATTTCACAAACACACAAACAAATACATAGCCACATGCGTGTACACATGCACACACTTGGAAATTAGTTCTTTTCTTAACGAGGCAAATTAGAATCACATCAAATTTCAACTCACATATATGCTTATAAAATTTTTAAAACGGATATAAATCATTCTGAGTTCAAAATGGAGAAAATGGTCAAAATGATGGAAACATATAGCCCCCAGAGGCTGAAATATTGTGATAATAATTTTCATAATTCAAATGAATACATAATTGTTAGACATCAACAGGAAAGATTTACAATTGGCTCAACTAAACCAGAAAATCAGTAGCAATCAGTGTAGGAAAATGTACCCTCATATCTGAGGTAAATTAATTTTGTTACTGAAATGTCATTATGTTGTCACATTTCCACTCATCACTTATTCAAAGATATCCATTTTTCATTCCTAATGTTTCATTGCTAAGATGATTGAACTTTGCAGTTTTTATCTCAAGCTTATATTACTTAAAAATCTTTGTGTGCATTATTACAATGAAAGGGCAAAGGCAGAAATGGGACTTATTTAGCTCTCATGGTTTATGATTGCATGGAAGCTCACAATTGATTATAGCTTTCTAACCTCTCTTTTCCTACTCATTACCCTCTTCATTTTATACCAGTATTTCCAGCCATTAGACTATCTTTATTTAGAAGGCACAAAAGGAAAAGACCAAGAAAAATTTGAAAAATAATATATTTTTTGTTTTGATGTTTCAATTTAATGCAGGTTTGAAAATGCTGAACTGTCTATACTAAATATTCATTAGGCAGTTTAGCTTTTACTAAGTTCTAAATGAAAATGACCCAGCAAAATCAAATTGAAATTTCATAGAGTACTTTTCAAGTATGGTTCTAAAACATACATTAAACAAAATGCATTCATTTGAATGCAAGTTTCTCTCTTTCTCTAGGATACATACACACCCTAGGGTCTATTATGCTTTCAGTTCAAGGCCTCCAAAATGTGTGTGGTGTGAATCAAATAAATAGTTCAACAGCTTTCATAAGCAAACAATCTCATGGTCTGGTGTACCTACAAACCTCTTGTGCTATTTCTTTATGCTTCCCCACCTATAAAGGTTAATGCAGATTTCACTTGAATTCAAGCAAAATATCCTGCATTATTTTCTACATAGTTAAATCTGTACAGAAAGAGCCCATCAGAATTTGTCCATGTGAATCTAACAGCCCTTTATGGACCTGTAGAAGCATAGTAAATGTGCTCACTTTTAGAACTCAGACTTGCCACTGGCCAGCCCTGGAATCATAGTACTTAGAGCAGGCGGGACTTTAGAAATCATGTAGCCCAACCCTCCCATTAAAAGAAATGTAGAATTTAGTATACATTCAAATAGACTATTTTGTCATTTCAAAATGTCTTTCTTTACCTCACATTCCTTGTCTTGATGCATGCTTTATTTGATATTAATATAAGCACTTTAGCTTTCTTATGCTTACATATTTCATGGTTATATCTTTTTCCATCTTCTTACTTTCAATCTATTTGTGTCTTTATGTTTAAAATGTATCCATTTTAGAGAACCTATAGATGGGTCCTTCTTTTTGAGCCAGTCTGACAATCTCTGCCTTTTAACTGGAGAGGGTCTATATAAACTTAATGTAATTAGTTTATTTTTATGTTGTCTGTTTGCCCATCTCATTTTTTCAAATCTTTTGTTTCTCTTTTCACCTTCTTTTGGTTTAATAAAACATTTTTAAATAAACATTTTATTTTAGAACAATTTTATATTTAGAAAAAAATAAGTGCAAGTCTCTATCTTCCATAATTTATATTTAGAAAAAAAATTGTGAAGATAATTCAGAGAGTTCCCATATACTCACACCCAGTTTTCCCTGTTACTAGCATCTGCATGTGTTATTAATGAACTGATATTGATACATTATTATTAATTAAAGCCATAGTTTATTCAGATTTCCCTAGTATTTACCTAATATTCTTGCACTATTCCAGAATCTTATCTAGGACACATTACATTTAGTCAGTCATCATGTATCCTTAAGCTTCTCTCTTGGCTGTGACAGCTTCTAGACTTACCTTGTTTGGCATGACCTTGACATCTTAGAGAAGTACTAGTCAGGCATTTGGTAGAATATTCCTCAGTTGGAATTTGTGTAATGCTCTCTACACATGGTTAGACTGGGGTATTTTGGAAGGAAGATCACAGAGGTAAACTATCATTTCATCACATGCATCAAGGTTACGTTGTATCAATATCAACATGACTTATCACCATTGATGCTGACCTTGATTACCTGCTTGAGGCAGTGTTTGTCAGTTTTCTCTACTGTAAAGTGCTCCCTTTGCATACTGCACTCTTTGGAAGAAAGTCACTGTGTGCAGCTCACTCTTAAGGAGTTAGGAATTATGTTCCACCTTCTTGAAGGGAAGGAGTCTACATAAATTATTTGGATATTTTCTGCTCAGATTTGTTTATTCTCTCCCATTTATTTATTTATTCAATCATTTATATCATTATGAACTCATCGATATTTATCTTATAATTTATAACCCAATACTACTTTATTTTGTTGCTCAAATTGTTCCAGTTTCCGAGCTCTATCATTTGGTTCCTATGTCTATTTGGCATGCCTCCATCATTCTGTGGTTATTTTTGTTTGTTTGTTTGTTTGTTTAAGCATTTCCTTACTCTCTGGGACTACAAGATGCTCCAAACTCATTTTGTATATTTCCTGCCCCAGTCCTAGGATCAGCCATTTCTCTAAGAAGCCCTGCTTCTTTTTATTAAAGAGTGGTATTAGAAACCAAGATCTGGGTGCTAGGTGTGCTCATTACTACTGGGGTATCATTGTTCTAGGCCCTATCAGCTGACATGGCAAGGAAATATATAACCCAGTATATATTATACATACCTATAATATTTCTGTGTGTAACTATATATATATATATATATGTACACTAAGCTAAACATGAGTTGATACGGATGTCTCTAACTCTAATCCATTACCACATGGATCATCGTAACCTCTTCCCCTTGCTTTGTGTAACCTCCTACTCCAATAGTGAAAAATCTGGCTCCCACCATTCGTCATCCAGTTACTTAATTGTTCAGTTCCAGTATACGTATGTAGCAGTATCAGAATTGTTTACCCACACGCTCGTGGGAAATGACTTGATCAACAAGAATATAGTGCTTACGTACAGATTCTTTTGCCTTTTGTCTTACAGACCCTACTCATTTCCAAAGCTACTTAGGTCAGCAATTTTTTCCTGTAGTCCCTTCAAGTAAAGATGTTTTAAACATTTTTAATAAAGATATATTATTTTGTCACATTCTGCATTTTATACTGGGCTCCCACAACCTCCTAAATGATTTTTAAAAATCTGCATATGTTAAAATTTACTCTTTGTGCTGTAAAAATTCTACAGGTTTTGACAAATGCGTAGTGTCATGGATTTACCATTACAATATTATTCAGAATAGTTTCACTGCCTGCCCTGTGCTTCACCTATTCAGCCCTTCTCCCTCCCCCACATTCTTGGCAAACACTGATCCTTTAACTGTCTACAGTTTTTCCTTTTCCAGATGCATATAATTGGAACCACACAGTCTCTAGCCTTTTCAGACTGGCTTCTTCATGCAGTAATATGCATTTAAAATTCACTCATGTAGTTTTGTGTCTTGATAACTCATTTCTTTTTATCATGGAATAATAATATGTAATATGGACATACCACAGTTTGTATACCATTTTACCTGTTGAAGGACATCTGGTTTGCTTCTAGTTTTTGATAATTATAAATAAAGCTATTATAATCATTCACATGCAGGTTTTTATGTGGACATGTTTTCAGATCAGTTTAGTAAATAAATAGGAGTACAATTACTAAATTGTATGTTTAGCTTTGTAAGCAACTGCCAAACAATCTTCCAAAGTGTCTGTATAATTTTTCATTCCCACCAGTGAAGAATGAGAGTTCCTTTTGCTCATCCTCAGCAGCAATTGATATTGTCAGGTTCGGGTTATCTTGTTGGTTGGTTGGTTTGTTAGGTTTTTTGCTCTTTTAATAGATGTGTAGTAATATCTCCTTGGAGTTTAATTTGTAATTCTTGAATGACAGATAATATTGGCCATGTTTCATTTGCTTATTTGCTATCTGTACATCTTCTTTGGTGAGGTGTCTGCTCAGATCTTTTGCCCATTTGTCAATTGGGTTTTTTGTTTTCTTTTTGTTGAGTTTAAGAGTTCTTTGTGTATCCTGGGTGCAAGTCCTTTATCAGATAGGTGTTTGCAAATACTTTCTCTCAGATTGTGGCTTGTCTTTTCATTCTCTTGACAGTGTCTTTTGCAGTGCAAAAGTTTTAAAATTTCATAAATTCCAGTCTATCAGTGTTGTCTTTCAGGATTCATGCTATTGATGTTGTATCTAAAAACTCAAACCCAGTTCACCTAGATTTTCTCTTATGTTTTGTGAAAGATGTTTCACAGGTTTTCAGTTTACATTTAGGCCTATCATCCATTTCAGGTTTATTCTTGTGAAAGGTGTAAAATCTCTGCTAGATTGACTTTTTTGCATATGGACATCCATTTGTTGAAAAGATTATCCTCTTTTCATTGAATTTCTGTGATAGAATAATGTGCCCCCCCGCCGCCCGCCAAAGGTGTTTTCACATCCTAATCCCCTGGATCTGTGAGTATGTTAGGTAACATGGCAAGGGGGAATTAAAATTGTTGATAGAATTAAGATTGCTAATCAGATGATCTTGAGATGGAAATATTATCCTGGATTATCCAGGTGGGTCCAATGTAATTGCAAGGGTCCTTAAAAGTAGAAGAGAGAGGCAGAAGAATCAGAGTCAGAGAAGATGTGATCATGGAAGCAGTATCAAACTGATGCAATAAGAGAAAGATTTATTGGCTAGTTCTGGCTTTGAAGGTGGAGTTGATCCATGAGCCAAGAAATGCAGTACCTTTAGAAGCTGAAACAGGCAAGGAAATGGAGTTGCCCTCTAGAACCCCTTGAAAGGAACTCAGCCCTGCAAACAACTTGATTTTAGCCCATTGAGACCCACGTCAGCCATCTGAACTACAGAAGTACAATATAATACATCTGTGCTGTGTAGGCGACTAAGTTTATGGTAATTTGTTACAGTAGCAGCAGTAAATGAATACTATTGCCTTTGCTCCTTCATCAAAGATCAGTGACTATATTTCAATGGGTCTATTTCTGTGCTCTCTATTCTTTTCAATTGACCTATGTGCCTATTATTTCACATGTACCATGCTATCTTGATTACCATAGCTTTATAGTTAAGTTCTGAAATTGAATAGTGTTCTTCTTACTCTTTTTGTTGTTGTTTTTGGCTATTTTATAGTCTTTTGTCTTCCCATATAAACTTTGGAATAAATTTGTTGATATCTACAAAATAGTTTGCTAGGATTTTGATTAGATGTGTGTTGAAGATCAAGTTTGAAATACTTAACACTATTGAATCTTCCAGTTCATGAACATGGAATATATCTCCATTTATTTAGATCTTCTTTAATTTGTTTCATCAGAGTTTTGTGGCTTTCCACATATGGATCCTGAACATAGGTTGTTAGATTTATGCTTAAGCATTTGCTTTTTTTTTGTTTTTTTTTGTGCCATTGTAAGTGGGATTTAAAAATTTTTCAAATTCCAATTGTTCTTTGCTAGTATATAGAAAAGCATTGACTTTTGTATATTAACCTTGTGTCCTGTAGCCTTGCTATACTCACTTATTAGGTCCATGAGGTTTGGGAGTTTTTATTGTTCTCGTTGTTTTTGGTTTTTGTGTTTTTGGCAAATATGGGGGATTTTTAACAGAGGCAATCACATCATCTACAGATAAAGACATTTTTTCTTCCTTTCTAATATGTATAACTTTTATATCCTTTTCTTGTGTAATTGAACTAGCTAGATCTTTCAGTACAATGATGAATAGCAGTGGTGACAGAGGATGCCCTTTACTTGTTCCCAATCTTAGAGGTAGAGAATCTAGTTTATTACCATTAAGTATGTTAGCTGTATGGTTTTTGTAGATTTTTTTTTATTAAGTTGAGAAAGTTCTCCTCTATTCCTAGTTTACTGAGAGATATCATCATGCATGGGTGTTGGATTATGTTAAATGCTTTTTCTGCATCAATTGATATAATCATGTCATTTTTTTTTTTTTTTGTCTTTAGCCTTTTGATCTGGTACATTGATTGATTTTCAAAATTTGAACCAGTCTTGCATACCTGGAACATGGTATATGATTCTTTTTATACATTGTTGAAACTGATATGCTAATATTTTGTTGAGAACTTTTACATCTATGTTAATGAGAGATATTGGTCTGTAGCTTTCCTTTCTTGTAGTATATTTGTCTGCTTTTGGTGTTAGGTTAATTCTGGTCTCGTACAATGAGACCAGATGATTTTAGAAGTGTTCTTTCTGATTCTATTTCTGGAAGAGACTGTGAAGAATTGATACAATTTCACCCTTAAATGTTTGGTAGAATTCACCAAAGAAGACATCTGAGCTTAGTGCTTTTTTTTTGGAGGGGGAAGGTTATGAGTTTTATTTTTAAATAGATATTTTTTTAAAAAATAGATAATGACTTATTCAGATTATTTATTTCTCTTTGTGTGAATTTTGGTAGTTTGTGTCTTTCAAGGAATTTGTCCATTTCACCTAAGTTATCACATGTGTAGGCATAGAGTTGTTTGTAGTATTTCTTTATTATCCTTTACATTTCCACAGGATCAATATTGATAACACTTCTTTTATCTGATATTGATAATTTGTCTTCTCTTTTTTGTTTAGTCAGCCTGCCTTAGAAGTCTAACAATTTTTTTGATCTTTTCAAATAACCAGTTTTTTATTTCATTTACTGTTTTATATTTTATAACTTCATTGATTTCTGTTCTAATTTTTATTATTTCTTTTCTTCTGCTTGCTTTAGGCTTAAATTTCTATTCTTTCCTAAAGTAGTAGATGGTTGACTTTTCTTAAAAGCCAGCATTAACATTTAAAAATTTTATGTGGAGCATTCAGTATATTTACATTAATTTTAAATTTTTGTATATATAGAATTATTTATACCATCTTATTTTATCTTTCTATCTCTTTCTATGATTTTCTTCTCTCCTTTCTTAACTTTCATTAGATAGATAATTTTTCTCATTTCATTTTCCCCTTACTAGTCTGGATTTCTATTTTCTATTTCCATTTTGTAGTTTTTACTTTAGGAAGTTAAATTTACATACATTTACATACATTTAATTTACATACCTAATGTATTATAGTCTAAAGTTAATGAATATTTCTATCCTCTTTCTGAACTATTCAAGAACTTAGAGTGCTTTATTCCAGTCTCCTCTCTCATAGTAAATGCTATTATTTTGGGAAATTTTAACTCAACCTTTTTTTTTTAATGGTTTTATATACTTGTTATATTGTTGTTATTTTATTTTACATAGTTGATGTTGATTTAGATTTGCTCACATATTTATTTTTTTCATTGCTCTTTATTTTTTTTATCTGTAATCACTTTTTTTTTGGCCTGAAAGCGTATCTTTTAGAATATTACTTAGTAAAGATCTGTTGGTAAAATCTATCAAGTTGAGAAATTTCTCCTCTGTTACTAGTTTATTCCTGATAGGAATAAACCTATCAGGGTTTTTTTTCCTGGAAAACATCTTTTTTTTTTCTTGAATGATATTTTGCTGGCAATGGGAGTGTAGGTTGGCAACTGTTTTCTTTCACTCCATTAAAGATATTCCCCTGCCTTCTGTCTTCCATTTTTGCTATTGAGGAGTCAGATGTCAGTCTAATTCAGGGGTCAGCAAACTATGGCCTGCCTGTCAAATCTGCATTACCACCTGTTTTTTTAAATAAAGTTTTATTGGAACACAGCCATACTTATTCATTTGTGAATTTTCTATGACTGCTTTTACTTCCATGGCAGAATTGAGTATTTGCAACAGAGACCATACAGCCTTCAAAATCTAAAGCATTTACTATCTGTCCCTTTACAAAAAAAGTTCACTGATCTCTATTATGTTTCCATTTAATGTTATCAGTCTTTTAAGATGATATTTCTGCAATTTATAGTGCTCTGCAACTACAGTATGATTTAGCTAGGTATGGACTTTTTATGCTCGGAATTTGTCGTGCTTCTTGAAGGTAAGGATTATTGTTGGTTATTGGTTCTGGCAAAATTTCTGGCAAAATCTTGCTTCTGCTACCTCTTTTCTCCTTTTTAAAAGGCAAATTGTCTCATTCTATGCTCCATATCTGTAATATCAGTCTTGTGTAATTTTCACCTTTCTGTCTCTTCATTCTACATTCCAAATAATCTTTCAGATTCACCTTCCAGTTCACTTATTATTCCTCTAATTTAGTCTGTTATGCAGTTAATACAATCCACTGAATTTTTAATTTAATTATTATAATTCTACTTTCTAGAAGTTCTCTTCATTCTTTTCCAAAACTGCTTGTTCCTTTTTTATATATTCTCTCTTTCCCTGCTCATATTTTCAAGCTACTCTCTTATTTCTTAAACATATTAAGTACGGTTTTTTCATAAGTTGTAATTGATAATTCATGTATCTTTATAGTCTTTTTCTGCTGTATGTTATCTCATGTAGAACATTATCTATCAGAATTCTTTGAGACCTTTAATGGAGGTAAATTCCTCCAAAGAGCATCTGTATATGCTTGTGTCTGGTCTTTGGGGCATGACTAGCCCAGAACCACCTGAAACCATCGTATTAACCATCTGAGGATTTCTGGAGGACTGAGCCAATGTAAATTGGCCTATAAGGCCTAGGGATAGGTATTTGGTTAACAATTTTCAAGGAAGAATTTTTTCCTCTTTCATTAAAGAGCTTGGTTTAAAGCAGGCAATTTTCCTTTTATTTTGGGTGGTGTGGGGAGTTGAGGATTCAGGGAAGGAGGAATTTGGTTTGTTTCTAACTCACCCTTAACCTCTTACATAGAAACACTTCTGGGGTCCTGACTTCACTTAGTTTTCATTTGCTTTGTAGTCATCTTATCAATAAAGATGTGGGAAAAATTATTCAACATTTTTAGTTTTTAGCACAGAGTAAGTTAGGATATCTTGTCTGCACTACTGATGGAAATGAGAGTCTAAATCCTCTTATTTAAATATGAGCATACTCAGGTCAGAAGAAGGCAAGTGACTTGATTGAGATCACACAGTTCTTATTGCCCAGAATAAAAATTTACTGTTCGATTTACTGTTGACACCAAATTCTTTTAAAGAATGTTCTTTACAAGAAAAAAAGTTATTAAGAAAAAATTTTTAAGGAATCTAGAATTCAGAAAATAATAATTCCTGGGATAGAAATAAATATCCATCAATATTCCATAGGGTAATATGTATATGTATAACTGATTCACTTTGTTATCAAGCAGAAACTAACACAGCATTGTAAAGCAATTATACTCCAATAAAGATGTAAAAAATATATATATATTCCATAGGGTAGATTACTTATTAAATAGATAGTCAAATAAGTGGATTTCAAGCCACAGAAGACTGTCATTTGATTAAAGATTTTAATCAGATTTGCAGTCATTTCCACCTCAAATCAGTGTGCCTCGGACAAATGCCTGTGTTTCATTTAGAATTTTCCCAGCTGCCCTACTTCCTAAACACCAAGGGAATCACCAGCTGCTATCCTGGTATTTAAACCCAAATCACTGGCATTATCTTTACTTTCAAATCTTCCTTCTTCCACATATACTCATTTATCAACTTTAGCAGCTTCCTTTGCTCTGTCAGTCCCTTGTTGGGGCCTGGTTACTTCCTGATTAGAATATTGTCAGTTTCCTCCTGACTTTCTAGTCTTCTACATCTACCTATAAAGTTTCCAACTTTATGTAAAACACATGTACACATACATAAACTGCACAGTCACTACAATTAGTCTATATATATTGTTTGGGCATCTTTTATATAAATAGAGAAAATCTGCATGGTGATTCCTTTGGAGAAGAGGGTTCTAAAATTAGAGGGGATAGTAAAAGAGTTTGCTTTATATGTGATGTTTTGTTTCACATTTTTTTAGTACAAAGAAATTTACCTTGTACTACTTAGGTAATATAAATTATAGTATAAAGAAAATGTTTATTTTTATTGTCATAGCAATGTCTCTAGGCTTCAGCCCTTTATAGTGACTCTTCATCCCTATGTACTTTTGGTTTGTCTACCGTTCCCTCTTTAACATTTAGCCCTTGAATTTTGTGACCTATTTCATGGGTCAGGACTTCCCCCCTATTTTTTCATGCCATCTGCTTTCTGGCTCTTAAGCAGAGAAAAATTCATGCAAGGTTCACACTCTCTGTTCACCTGTCAGGGTGGGAGATTGAACACAACTTTTTAAAAATAGCGGGCCTTTCACTGCTGTGGCTTCTCCCGTGGCGGAACACAGGCTCCGGACGCGCGGGCTCAGCGGCCATGGCTCACGGGCCCAGCCGCTCTACAGCATGTGGGATCTTCCCGGACGGGGGCACAAACCCATGTTTCCTGCTTTGGAAAGTGGACTCGCAACCACTGCGCCACCAGGGAAGCCCTGAACACAACTTTTTAAAAATAGCTTTTGCATTATTCTACTTTCAGAAATAATTTTCTAAGTGTTCTCTTGGCCCTTTCTACACACCTTACCTTTCTGTTCTCTATACTTAGTTAATATTTTCCACAATGCACCTTTTCCTCTACATTGTCTAGAGTCCTAGAACTTTCAACTCTTAATCTTTACCTTGTAACCTTCAAACCCAAATCCTGGCTGTACTGGTGGTTGTCTCTGTTTAACTGTATCCACTTTCAAACAACCATCTGAGTCAAGGAATTGTCCAGAATGAAGCTCGGAAAGACATAGAAATAGAAAATAGAAAGGTCAGGTTAAGAGCTATAGAAGATAGAGTGTGAAAATTCAAAACATGGAGTTGCAAAAGAAGATAGTAGAGACCATTGGGAAGACAAAACATTTGAAGAGACAATGAATGTAAAAGACATAAATCCTCATATTCTAAAGTACAACAAACATCCAGAAAGTTTAAATAAAAAGAAATACACTTAGATATATTACGGTGAAACTGAAGAAAACCACAGGCAAAGAGAAAGTTTAAATGTAGCCAAAGAGAAAAGACAGAATATCTAATGAAGGATAATCAAATAGTCAATAGCTGATTTTTTAATAAGACAAATGTCTTTAAAGTGCTGAGAGAAAAAGACCATTAACCTTGAATTATATACCCAGTGGAAAACTTCCAAAAACAAAGACAAAATAAAGGCAAACAAAGACTGAATGTTTCATAAACAGAAACTCAGTAAACTACCTTCTGAAGTAGTTTACTAATACTTATTTCAGAAAGAAGGAAAATAATCCCAGGAAGAGTCTGAGATTCAAGAATTGTCAGCAATAAAAGCGTTTAATATACAGATAAATAGGAAGACAATCTGTATAAAACGATAATATAACCGTATTAGTTTTCTATTTCTACCATAACAAATTGCCACAAATATGGCTTTAAAAACCAAAAATTTATTATCTTATAGTTCTGTAGGTTAGAAGCTGACACACGTCTCACTGGGCTAAAGTCTTGGTGTCTGCAGGACTGCATTCCTTTCCAGAGGCTCTAAGGTGAGAATTTGTTTCCTTGTCATCCCCAGCTTTTAGAGAATGCCCACATTCCTTGACTCATGTCCCTCTTTCTCCATTTTCTTTTTTTTTTTTTTGGCTGTGTTGGGTCTTTGTTGCTGCAAGCGGGCTTTCCCTATTTGCGGCGAGCGCGGGCTCTCTTCGTTGAGGTGCACGTGCTTTTCATTGCGGTGGCTTCTCTTATTGCGAGAACAGGCTCTAGGCGCATGGGCTTCAGTAGTTGTGGCATGTGAGCTCAGTAGTTGTGGCTCACGGGCTCTAGAACGCAGGCTCAGTAGTTGCGGTCCATGGGCTTTTTTGCTCCACAGCATGTGGGATCTTCCCAGACCAGTGATCGAACCCGTGTCCCTTGCATTGGCAGGTGGGTTCTTAACCACTGCACCACCAGGGAAGTCCTCTATCTCCATTTTCAAAGCATCTTTCTGAGTATACTCTGTAGTCACATCTCCCTCTGATCAGAGCCAGGAAAGATTCTCTGCTTTTAAGGATTTATGTGATTGAGCCCAGGATAATCTCCAAATCAATCTCCCCATTTCCAGATCCTTAACCTTAATCACATCTGCAAAGTCCCTTTTGTCATGTAAGGTAACTTATTCATAGATTCTGAGAATTAAGACGTTGACATTTGAAGGGGGCTAATGTACTGCCTACCACAATGCTATCTATTGATAAATTTTGGAGTTCATGCTGTTCTGGATAAAAATATAAAACCACACTGAAAAAGTATTGATCAGATGGGAAAGAAGCCTTAATATGTTAAGGATGTAGGTTCTTCCCCAGTTTATCTATGGTTTCAAAGCAACCCCACCCAATAAAAATCTCATAAGGTTTTTCATTAATCTATGAGGCTGATTCTGAACTATATGTGGACTAGTGAATGTCCAGGAAAGGCCAATAAATTCTCAACAAGGTAGAATAAAGTGGGGATTCTTGTCCTACTACATCATGACATTTATCCTAATGCTGTAGTGATTAAAACCATTCAGTACTGGCAGGAATAGATACCAGGAATAGAATAGAAACCTCAAGCATCTTTCCACACATATTGGAAACTTGATGTATGAAGACGTGGCAATACATGCCAATGAAGAAAGTCTGGACTTATTCAATACATGGAGTTTGGACTAATGGTTTACTGATATGGAGGCAATAAATTGCATCCTTTCTTTCTACCACACAAAAAATTAATTGCTAGGTTTTATTAGCTGGGTATGTTAGCTTCCTTAACGTCCCAGACTACAATGAATCAACACTGAAAAGATTTTTTTCTTATTTGTGTCACATACCAATGCCTATTTGTGGGGGCAGATGTGTTGGTGCTCTGATCCTCATTGTCATTCACAAACCCAGTCTCCTTCCAACTAGTGGCTCTGCGATCCCTTTGATTTAGTCCACTCATGCTTCCCCATCTGGCTGGCAGATAGGGCAAATAAGTATTGAGGACTATGCAGGAAATTTTAGGGCCCAAAGTACATTCTATGGCTCTACCAAACTGCACATCTGGCTAGAAGTGTAGTCTTTTGTACTGTTAGAAAAGTGAAATGTGTCTCTACTACATAAGTGAATTACATAGTTAAATGTGAAGGTAATTCCAAAACTTATAGAAAAATATAGAATATTTTTAGAGCTCAGAGCAGGTAATATTTTTTAAACAAGAAAGATAAATACAAGCCATAAAGGGAAGAGTGATACGTGCAAGCATATTAAAATTAAGAACTTTTGTTAATTAATAGACTGCATATAGAAACCTAAATGATAAGCCACAAAATGGAAGAAGTTATTTGTTGCACATAATAGACAAAGGATTAGTTTCCAGAATATATAAACTAGTACTAAAGATCCTTAAGAAAATTTTAAAAATCCAGTAGTACAAAAAAGGCAACAAATATGACTTCAAGGAGATGAAACATGAATAGGCAATGAACATATGAAAAAAAAAATGTTCAACTCCTTTAGTTGTTAGGAAAATGCAAACAAAACCTCAGTGTGGCTTTAATTTCATATCCATCAAATTGGCAAAAATTGAGTGCTTCCCTGGTGGCGCAGTGATTGAGAGTCTGCCTGCCGATGCAGGGGACACGGGTTCATGCCCGGTCCGGGAAGATCCTGCATGCCACGGAGCGGCTGGGCCCGTGAGCCATGACCACTGAGCCTGCGTGTCCGGAGCCTGTGCTCTGCAATGGGAGAGGCCACAACAGTGAGAAGCCCATGTACCACAAAAAAAAAAAAAAAAAAAGGCAAAAAGTTGAAAAGTCTGACAAGGTTAACTACCAGCAAATATGTGGTGAAAAGGGAACTTTTAAAATGATGCTGGTGGGTATAAATATTGGTGCAAATATATTGGAAAACAATATAAAATTAACTTATAGAGTGGAATCAAATCCGGCAATAACAATAATGGACAAAAGAAAATCAAGTCACTCACACATGTCAATCAGGAGATATGTTCAACAATGTTCAGAGTAAATTTTATTGTAATAGTGGAAAAAACAGAATAGTAAATAAAATTCATGTCTACTGATAGGATAAATAAACTGGGGTACAGCCATAGAATCCACAGCTGTGAAAGTGAATGAACCATAACACACACACACACACACACACACACACACACACAGAGAACATTTTAAAAACAAAGTTGAGGGAAAAATGAAAATTATGGAATATTTATAATTTGACTTCACCTATATGAAGTATAAGAACAAACAAAACTAAAAATATTGTTTTAGGGTATGTATGTATGAGGCCAAACTATGAAGAAAAGCAAGTAAATGAGAAACACAAAATTTAGATCTGGAGCTACATTTGGGCATGATGGAAACCAGGATGACACATCGAGAAAGGGAAAGAGGGGACTTCACAGCTATTGATAATGTTCTATCTCCTAAACTAAGTAGTGAGAACATAGGTGTTCATTTTATTATTTTTCTTTAAATTTACTTATTCATAATTTTAGAATAAAATATTTCACAATAAAAGATGAAAAAAGGAAAGAACTTATTCAATAAATATTTTCTGATAAACTAAAAATCTTTTTAAAAACATAGCACTCTGCCTAGCACAGAATAAATGAAAAATATGTTAGGATTTATTATTGTTGCTATTACATCTTCCTTAAGTCTTCATTTTTGCCTCTGATTCATCTTCTCCCCCTTGACTGTGTTCTCCTTCATTCCTGCTACCACTTGGTAGTATATATCTTACACTCTTCTGGTGGTAGCCCATAATATCTCAGGACCAGGAATCCTGAGACAAAAGGAATTTGGATCTGGGAAAGATTTCACTAAGTATGTTCCATAGGGAAGAGGTAGGGCTACAAATGAGGCTGTAAGTTTAACATCTGAAAGTAATTGGTTTTTAACTGCAATAAACTGTAGGATGTAAAGTGAGCCCGATAGGAACTGTTTAGTAAAAGTATGGGATTCTAAGTATAGAAAAAAAGAACAGAGCCAAATAAGATTACAGATTGTATGTAACTGTTTGTATTAAAATAAATTTGTATTATAGTTATGTTAATAAAATAGTTTATAGAGACCTATGCATTCTATAATTGGGATTTCTGAATGTGAGAAAGATAATAAGGAAGTAATTTGATGCAGTAAACTAACACTATGCAAAATTTGTATCCTCAAAAATCTTTGTTGAGTTCTAAACAATGGAATTTCCTTAACAGTAGATGTAGATTTTCACTGAGCACTGAGAGTAAGGAAAACATATCAAGCTCAGGATTCTAATCTACAAAGGCTTAATGGCTTCTTAGTTCTTTTAGTCTGGGGTTGAAATGGTATAACAGTTCTCAAAGACAGGATACCACTAAGTACTAAAGCCAGGTAATAAGGCACATTAGCCAGAGAAGCAAAGTCATTTGGAGATTATATATTTATATACAAAAATAAATACACATATATGTATGTATATGTATACATATAATTTTTTAAGGGATTTGACATTACACAATTGTGGAAGGAGATAGGGTAGTCTCTGTAAGGCTGTTGCCTTTGCCACTGATGCTGAAGTTTGAAGTCTGCAGGGAAAGCAGATTCAGGAAAAGAAGATGTAAAGTAGAGGATTACAAGAACAAGCTGGAACCCACAAGAACAAGCACCAGCTGGCCATTCTTGTTGCTCTTATATGTTGATATGAGTATCTGCAGGAGAAGCTGGCATTCTTTATCACCTGGCCCAAGAGTTGGAGAAGCTGAAGAATTAAGGAGGTGGAACCACTGCAGCCCTGACTACTCATCTGTGCCAATGACATAAGCCAGTAGATCAACATGTGTGAGTTTTTAAACAATGGCTGCTGCTTTGCTTCTGCCCTCCAGCTCTTGCACAAGAGTTTCTTTTGTAGCCAGCTCTAAGGGGCAACACATTGGGAAAGGAATTCTGGGAAATGTAGTTCAGTTTAGCCACATTGACACCATTACAAAACCACCACAGTATCCTGCCCTTGACCCTTGAACAACACAGGGGTTAAGGGCCCCCACCCTCCCTGCAGTTGAAAATCTGCCTACAACTTTACAGTCAGCTGTCCTATCCATGGTTCCACATCCACGAATTCAATCATCTGTGGATCAGTGTAGTACAGTATAGTACATATTTATTGAAAAAAATCCACATGTAAGTGAACCCAGGCAGTTCAAACTCACGTTGTTCAAGGGTCATCCTTGGCATCCTGACATATCTTCTTAAACTGTACTTAATCTCCAAATAAAAGCAATAAAAAGTTATGCATAACATGATACACTTATTCTGCACATAACCAAAGGAGGCTAACCCTTTCCTCGGAAGACAATATAAAGTTCTTGTTTTTGTCTATGACTAATGTTCTTTCCTTTTCTAGTACAGGGGTTGGAAAACTATGCCTATAGGCTAAATTTCAACCTGTTTTTGCACAGCCTGTGAGATAAGAATTTTATTTTTTAATATTTATATAATAATTTAATGATAATATAAATAGGTTAAATACCAAATAAAATTTAAAATAACATAGTTTATAATAATGTTTTTAAATAAAGTGTTTTCTAAAAAAGAGAAGATGCAGCAAAGACTATGACCCACAAAGCCTAAAAAAGTCTAAATTATTTACTCTTTTGGCCCTTTGCTAAAAGAATTTTTAGCTATTCTAGCTAATTCATACTCTTCTTTTGTTATGCTATAACTGAAATATTGAGAGGTAAAGTTAACTACTATTAACACATGTTATATGGAAAAAGTATGAAAGGGGAAGTAAACAAAAAATATTTGGTCAACGTATGCACAAACATATCCATATCAAAATATGCAAAAAATACTCATAACTATTACAGTTCTCATTTCTGCAACTGGTCACTTGGTCAGAGCTAGTATTTATAACCACCTTCTTTCTCTAGCTACTCCATAATCCCTTTGCCATCAGCAAGTAGCTCAGCTGATCATGGTTCCCTGCCTGGTGGGGGGAGCCTAACTTTTATTCCTGAAGGATTTGAGCTGGTAACAGTCCTGCCTAAACTGGATTGTGGTAGTTTTCCATTATTTTAATCACAGGGCATAGGAATTCCTGTAGAGGATCTCCTGCATCCAGACATATTCCTCCATGTTTCCATCATGTAGTAACAACCCAATTTCCATTAATAGGATCAATTACCCAAGCCAGTGGCTTCTTTGCCTATTGGTTCACAAGCATGTGAGCTCAAAGTGACTAGGTGGCAGTCTCAGCTTTCCATTCAATGGAATCATTATTGTGTCCCCTGATGGAAGCTATCCTCTCCTTGAAAATAAGACCTCTAGACTAATAAAGCCTAAAACCATGGATATGGGAAGGAAAATTTTTGCTACAAGATCACTAGGGGTAATCGTGGGAGAAACTACTCTCATTTCCACCTCTTAATTCCTGGACCTGTGAATTCTGGCTATGAGAGAAACAGGATCATACAGTAGGCATTTAACTACATCCTGAAGGGCACTGCTTCAACTCAGCAAGGTGTTGCCACTCAACTGACACCATAACTGTGTCTCAAAAGACTGTTCCACCATTCTATCAAGCCAGCTGCTTCAGGATGTTGGGAATATGGTAAAAACAGTAAATTCTATCAGCATGGCTTCATTCCCACATTTCATTTGCTGTATAATTACTTCCTAGGTCAGAAGAGATGCTATATGGAATCTCATGATGGTGGATAAACATTCTGGTAGTTTTGCCTAAAGATCTGCAGGTAGGGAAGGAAGTGTATATCGAGAGTAACTGTCTAATCTGTTAGAAATAAGTGCTGCCCTTTCCATTTTGGAAGCAATTTAATATCAAGTTTATGCCAGGTAGCTGTGTAATACCCACCAGAGGTGCTATATGAGGGTTTCTGTGTTGGTCTTTGCTGTTGGTAGACTAGGCACTCAGGAAGAGTCAAATTGGCCTTGGTGAGTGAAAGGTCTTGCTGAGCTCGTGTAAAACTTTCATCCTTGCTGTTTTGTTCATGAATGTATCGGGCAATAACAGTAATGTCTGGGGAAGCAGGCTGATTGAAATCTATATTTTATGGTCATCTTATCCACTTGATTATTAAAACCTTCTCTACTAAGTCACCTTTTGGTGAGCATTCACATGGGATGTAAATATCTTCACACTCTATGCCAATTTAGAGAGCTCTATTCACATACCTCTTCCCCAGACTTCCTCCTCACCAATTTTCTAACCATGTTCCATCCAAGTCTCTGGCCATCCAGCCATAACTCATGAGTCAATGTATATCCACACCTCTGCCATCTCTCTTTCCAGGTAAAATGAGCAACCAAGTACACTACTCAGAGTTCTGCCACTTAGAGGATTTCCCTTTACCACTGTCTTTCAGAGCTGTCCCAGAATGAAGCTGAGGTGCTACAACCATAAACTTTTGTGTATTGTCTGCATATCATGCAGAATCATTGTGCTGTAAACAAAGCCCAAGTTTTTTCTTCCTCAGTCAACTGGTTATGAAGAACTCTGCATGAGGTCATAGGTGTGGACTGAGAGGGAAAGAGAGGCCAAGAAAGAAGCTACAGTCTTTTTATAACCTAATCTTGGAAGTGACATACCATCACTTTTAGTGTATCTATTGGCCACACAGACTTGCCCTGGAATAATGTGAGAGGGGACTACTCAACTATATGAATACCGAGAGGCAGCCATCGTTGAGGACCATCTTAGGGTTGGCTACCAAACAAGGGGAAACCAAAGTTAGGCAATGTGGCCTAGAATCATTTACCAGAATATCAGATATGAGAGATTCCAAACTGTGACTGAGTACATTTTAAAAGGCAGAGATTGTGACTTTTTTAAAAAACTTGGATTCAGGGGCTATATAGTCCATATTGATTTTTTTAATCTAAAGTTTGTTCATGTTCTCATCCTCTTTGAAGGCTAAGGCTCACTGTTGAAGTCCATCTTCATACTTTCCTTAGTAGGTTGCCAGAACCTGATGTTGAGATTCTTCAAAACGCAATCCCTAACTTAGTTGGAATTTAAATATTCCAATATTATCGCTTTACTTTCAACACTCTTCCACACACACTCACCTGCAAACTTAGTCTTAAAAGGGCTTAATGATATGTACTACTTCTAAGTTTAAGTAAATTAATTTTGCTTTAGAATAGTCCTTGTCTTTCTTTAAATAGCTAAAACACCTTATATCAAATTCAGTTTTGGAAATTAGTGTGCAAGATCAGGCATTTGGTCTATCCACTCATCCGTCCATGACGTAGTACAGTAGTTCTAATGCTTGGACTTATACTAATATTTCATGGGATTCTGTATAGTGATTTAGCCAATTCTGCTAAGAGACTGAACTAGAATGTGGTAGTGGAACGAAAAGACAGAGACAGATGCTACAGGTATTTTGAAAGGTAAGCGGGAGAAAAAGATTTAGCAGATAAAAGAAGTTAAAGATGATTAAAAAAAAGATAAAGTGACTCAGATTGAGAAAAGGAGAGTAGTTTTGGCAATGAAAGAAGTAAGGAAATTGAAGGGGGAAGCCAGGACAATATGGAATCATATGTGGGATGTGGTGAGTTTGAGATAATGGCAGATCACCCACTTAGAAGTAAAAATTTAGGAATGAGGCCTATGTGAGAGATTGGAATTATGAAGATAAGCTTTTCAGGCAATTTATTATGCAAATATTTGCCAAATCTCCATGACAATAAACACTATAAAAGCGTGAAGATAAATGTGGAGCCAAGGAAGAAAACACTTATCAGGCCTCCTAACACATGATAGACAACCTATTGGAAGAATTATGTTTTGTTTTTCCCCATTTTTAGGGTGCTTTAGAATTTTTCTGAGTGATTAAGTAAACTGTTTCTGCCATATCAAAGTCCATGTTATCTTAACTACAGCAGTCTACCTCACTCTGTTCTCTGTATGCTTATACTCTTATAATGGAAAAGAATGCATATGCTAAAATAACTTTGATATAAAACTGCTTGCATCCAAGTTCTAACAAAGGAGCTTAAAGCAAGGACCATCAGAATCCAGATGAGAAAGATAAACTCTACTGGCTCAAGGTGTTCAGGGAAATCTCAGTGGAAGAGGTGGCACTGGACCTTAATCTACAATGATGGGAAATAATTTGAAATAGAGGTGGGAAGAAGAATGTTCCAGTTTTAAGAAGCAGAAATAACAAATGTAAAGGAGTAGAAAAGCTAGGACGTTTAGAGCTTTGTGACTGGCGCAGTTAGAGTATTCAGGGAAAATGTTAGAGATAATATCAATTGTAGATAATCTAGGGCCTTAAATACCAACCTAAATCTGTAAGCTATTCAGAAAGCAAAGGGAAGACATCAAAGGCTGTTGAGCAGGGAAATGATGTAATTAGTGCTATGTTTTAGGAAAATTATTCTACCTCCTGGCCACAACAATTGGTTCAGTATGGTTGAATGACAGAAAAGGAAGCTCTCTTTCCTGAGGACTTGAAACATGGAGAGTGAGCCTGAAGATGCCGGGAGCTACCATTCATACATTCATTCATTCTTTCTTTCAATATTTATTAAGCATTTACTCTGTGCCAGGTATTAATACATGTCTGGGTTCTGTAGATAAACAAGATAGATGATGTGGTCCCTACTTCTGTGGTGCTTATATCTTAGTTGAAGAAATAGATAAATACAAAAAATAAATTAAATAAAAAATAAATAAGCTAATATCAGACAATAAGTTCCATAAAGAAACTAGAACAAGATAGAAAAATAAAGAGTGACTGGGAGCTTCTCAGATTAATATTGGGAGGTCAGGTTGAATGCTACTTTGGATAAGGTGATCAAGGTGTATCACTTGGGAGTGATGATATTTGAGTTAAAATGTAAACGATGAGAAGAAAGAATAATTGTCCTGGGCAGGGAATCAGCTTGGGCAAACCTTCCAATCTGGGTCAATGCTTTGCCTGTTTGAAGTGTAGAAAGAAGATTAGTGGAACAGGATCAGAGTGAATGATGGCAAAAATGGTAGGAGAGGAGGACTTACCAATTCATATTTTTGTATTTTGTTTTTATATATTTTATGATATGTGATGGTTAATTTTATGGATCAACTTTACTGGGCCAGGGGGTGCCCAGATATTTGACTAAACATTATTCTGAGTATACCTATGAGAGTGTTTCTGGATGATATTAACATTGAATCAGTAGACTGAGTAAAGCAGATTGCTCTCCCCAATGTGGGTGGACCTCACCCATCCTCTGAAGGCCTGAATAGACAAAAAGACTGAGTAAAGGAAAATTTGCTCTTTCTCCCTGTTTGTCTTAGAGCTGGGACATCAGTCTTCTCCTGCCTTTGAACTCAGACTCAGACTCAGACTTGAACTTACACTATTGGCTCTGTTTCTTAGGTCTTCAGTCTTGGGCTGGAACTATACCATCAGCTCTCCTGGGTCTCCAGCTTGTCAGTTGCAGATCTTGGGACTTAGCCTCTATAATTGCATGAGCCAATTCCTTATAATAAATAAATATATATATATATTATATATATAGATAGACACATATATAAACATATATATAAATATTTACATATATATATCATATAGTTCTGTTTCTCTGGACAACCCTGACTAATACAGGTACTCATGAATTCTTTTGTATTTAAACAAATATTACATTTCAAAAATAAAATATAGACTTTATGCTAAAAATAAAGAACAGAGAAACACTGTAAAAGTATTGGGCAAATTCCTTGGGCAAGTAATTTGATTTCAATCTCCTCATTCTCAGATGACAATAATAATAATCCCTACCTCACGGGTACCGTGAGGATCATATAAAATGTGTTTAGAACCACGCTTGATACAGCAGTGCCAGTTATCAATTGTTGTTGCCAAAGAAGAGAATCAAAAACTGAGTCTGGTTGTCTCCTGAGAGAAAGGGGACCGGCAAAAGAAGCCAAGAAAGAGTGGAAAGAGAGGAAGCATGAAATTTAGGTAATGATAGCATCACAAAATCTAAACAAAAGAAAATATCAGAGAGGGAGTAGTCAGAAATTTAAATGCTGTGGAGAAGGGCATCCCTAGGACTTTATTACATCTAAATTCTATTTACTCTCTTGGCCTATAATAGTCCTGACTCCTGTGGCAGGTACTTATGAACTCACTTTGATGTGTTGACTTGTACATGTTTTAAATCATATTGGTTTACATAACATCTGTGCATTATTTTCCTCTGTGTATGGTCTCTTCAACCAAACTCTAAACACCTCAAAGAAAGATTCATATTTTTCCCTCTAAATAATAAACTTTTTACTTTCTACTCTCCTACATCTTTTTGAACACACACAGAGCACTCCCCCCAACACACACACACACACACACACACACACACAAACTTGGTAAGGACACAAGAGAATATCAACAAGGATCTGACCTACAAAAGTCCATAAAGACAGAGGTACAAATATTACATTTGTAAGAAAATTTTCAAAGGACAGTTTATGTTTAAAATTACATAAACTGTCCTTTGAAGATTTTCTTACAAATGCTTTATCCAAGAGCATACAAATGTATATGCTCCTATCAAGAGCTTTGTTTTGATAAATTCTAAATTGTATACTTGTCACAGAAAATGATGAAACACTATCTCTTTGGAGTGTAATATGAGTTGCTCTCTTAATCTTCCAACAGGATATCTTACAGGTATTACCTTAAAGGAAATTTAAAAAAAATAATTTTCATTGTTTACTTCTATTAACTAATTCAGTAAGTGAAATAAGATATTTCCCATTGTTTCTTTTTTTTCTGCTTTATTCAGTTACTTTAGTAATTTCTACCCAGATGAATAGAAATAAATGAGTCTCTTTTATTTGAAATATATCATTTTTATGGTTGCAGGCAATATCAAAGTTTTATAAAAGTTTGGCTTTTAGCCCACCATATCTATAATGAGCATTTTCCTTTTTAAATCCCAAAAGGCAACATTGAAATTTTATATGATGAAGTAAATCATCCCCATTACAATCCTTTCCTTGCTTCCTTAAAGAAACCCAGAAATAAACTTTCATAGTGAAAAAGTCCCAAAGGGTCTTTAAAAATATTGTAATATAGATTTGGGCATGATGAGTATAGAACATAAGTGATAAGTGATGAAAGTAAATCTTCATTGTGCTATTATATAAAGTGACTAATTGTGTATCTTTGAAGTCTTTATCTTGGCCTTAATTTGGAGGACTCACTCTCAGTTGACAACTTTACTTCTTATTTATCTGAGAAAATGGAAGCAATTCACATGCATCCACCATCAAAACAGCAAACTTACCTAAATCCATCTTTATATTCTGGTTGCCCTGCTGTTACTGGAGATGAACTGTAATAGGAGTCATACCTCCTACCTAAGGCCAGTGCTTCCCTGGATCTTTTTCCCTTATGCCCACTCAACTGCATCTGCAGTTGTCCCTTCTGTCTCCTGTATCATCAGTTTTGGTCATCAAGAAAGCAACTCTTTGAATCTAACTCTCATTCCATATACCTCTCTCTTTCTCTGCATCCATTCTTAGCAAAATTTTACCTTATGAGATTCATCTATACTCACTGTGTCCAATTCTTCTTTTTCCTTTCCCTTGTGAATTAACACAGTGAGGTTTTTGTCCTACCACTCGTCATCAGCTCTTGTCAAGGCACAAATGACCTCCACATTTGCATATCCAATGGTCAATCCCCATCCTCATTTTATGTAGTCTATCAGCCTCTGTAGACATAGAGAATTGTTCTTGAAATACTTAGTCACTTGAGACACAGAAGAATGGTCCCTTGATATGTTTCCTACCTCACAGGTCATCCCTCAGTTTCCTTTGCTGGTGATTCTTTATTTTTCCAAGCTTGAAACTTTGGTGTTACTCAGAGCCAAGTCACTCTTTGAATTCATTCCCTATGTGATCTCAATCAGTCTCATGGGTTTTGACATCATCTATCACTGATGACTTCCAAATTTGTATTTCCAGTCCAGGCCTCTACCCTGGGCTCCAGATTTATATATCCAACTGCTTATTCACATCTCCATTTGTATGTCCAACAGCCTTCTTAAAATTAATTACAAATCAACATTTTGATTCCTCTCTCAAAACTTCTGCTTCTTTAGTCTTGTTTCAGCAAATGGTACCTCTATTCTTCTAGTTGCTCAGACCAAGAAACTTGGAATAATCTTGATAATACATCCTATCTATGAAAAATGTACCTTAAGAAATATGTCCAGGACCTAATCACATCTCATCTTCCTCCAATACAACCATTATAGTACAAGCCAGCATCAACTCGATTTCCCTTGATCTGCTTTATTTTTCTTTGGAATATTTATCAACACCTGATGTTATGGGTTTAATTGTGTTTCCCCCCAAAAGTTATTTTGAAGTCCTAACTTGCAGTACCTCAAAATGTAACCTTAATTGGAAATAGGGTTCTTGTGGATGTAATTAGTTAAGGATGAGATCATACTGCCATTTTGTGGCATTTAAAATCTAGTCTCCATTAAAGGAGACCAAGACTTCATAGAAAAATAATAATTCCAGATCAGGGGCAAGAATTATGCAATATGAGCCTGGGATATCTTGATGGATTGGAAACCAACATATCAATCAATGTATCATGATGGGTATCATGATGTGTCAAATGGATCTAATCGTCAATATGATGGACCTCCAACTGGCCAAAGATGGAACAATTTGAGGACAAAAAGAATAATTAATACAATTGATTGAAACCATTAAATGCTATCTTATGAATTCAAAATAATATTTTAAAAGAGAGAGAAGTGGGGAACAGAAGAGAACTCTAAGGTAAGAAGGTGGGGCAACATTTCATTGGACACTACTGAAAGTAACTCAGTTCCAACATCTTACCCTGAAGACTGGCAAGTCAAAGGAAAGAAGTAAGCATTTATTCTGCCTCTCCTGTCTAAAGTGCTTTGCAGACTAATCCAATAACCCTATTGATGAGGGAAGAAAAGTTCTTTTTAAGTAAATTCCATAAATTTGTAATAGATGATAGAATCGGAAAAAATCACTACTACTTTCAAACTTCGATAAAATAAGTGATTCAAGCAAAAACCATCAATGGATGAACAATTAGGTGAATAGTTGATGGAGGGATCAGGCTGTCAACACTTGAACCCATTGATCAATCTTACCAGCATTAAAAAATAGGGCTTAAGACACTGTATGCCTCCTGATATAAAGCACACAGCACCACCTATAGATTATCTTTGCTGTAAAATGCTGAACTTCAACCTAAATAAGCATCTAGGGGTAAACTCAATGTTCAGCAAATACAAAGGGAAAAAGGAAAAACTAAATAATACCACAAGAAAGAAAACAGATAAATCCAGACTGTGGGATGTTCTTCAAATCAACTGAGCCAGTTGTTTTTGTTTGTTTGGTTTTTGTTTTTTTAACATGTCAAAGACAAAGAGCATGAAAAGGAGGGAGCAGAAGAGGGGCAGAAGGGAAATGCTTTTGATCATAAGAGGCTTCAGGGACATATCAAGAAAATGTCATGTGTGGGCCTTGTTTGGATCCTGATTCAAACAAAACAATTATAAAAAAGACATTTTTGAGATAATTGGGGGAAATTTGGTTATAGTACTCGGTATTAGATTATATTAGGGAGTAATTGTTAATTTTGTTAGGTGTGGTAATGACATTATAATTATAGAAGAAATATCCATATTTATTTAGAAAAATGTACCCAAAAGTGTAGCAGTGAAATGACACGATGTTTAGAATTTCTTCTGAATAATTCAGCAAAGAATAAAGAAGGATAAATGAAGCAAATGTGGCAAAACCTTGATAATTATTGAATATAAGTGGTGGAGATACAGAGTTCATTGTGTTGTTATTTGCCCATATGTTTGAAATTGTTCATAATAAAACATTTTGGTGTTAGAGCATTACAAAATGCTTCTTCAGAGGAATTAGGGGATGATTCTTCAGAGAATTTCCAACTGGGTAGCAAGGGAGAAGATAGATTGAAATATGTATATGGAGCAAATTGGCAATGAAGAAGGGAGCCAATAAGTTTAGATTCTTCTACACACAGAGCAGTTAAAGAAGGAGAAATGGCAGCACAAGTTGAGAGAAGATGGTGTGTGCACATATTGTGTGTGAGTTTGTGTATGTATCTGTGTGTGTAGGTTCGTGTTTGTGTGTTTTAGGTTTACAAAGAACCGAGCCTTAAAACATTTTGACAGGTCAAAAACAAAATACTCTAATAAAGATGTTTAAAAAAATTAAAAATTAAAAAAAATAATAAAGTGGGTTTCTTGCAGAAAAAAACAAAACAAAAAAACCCCCTAAAATAGCAAAAAGTAACATACCCATTATTTTCTAGCATATAAAGATCTTGAGGGTTTGGTTTATCCAAACAGTCTTATCACTTTCTCCCATGTTCACAGTAATGAAACAAGAATAATTGATTTAAATTAAAGCTGGCAACATTTATATTAGACCAAATTCTGGTTTTCTTTTTTTGTCCAGACACACTTGCTCCAAATCCACTTCTCCGGCCTGCACTCCATATCTACGTCTATGGCCTCTTGGCTCAGAGAGTGAGGTTGATGGGCTCTCTGCTGGCAGCTCTTTCCCCACCAGCCTTCCTGGCCATGACTTCATCCTGTCATTCACCCACAGAATGTCTTCAGTGACTCCCACTGCTCTTTGGAAGACTAGGCAATCCTTGAGCCTTAGTCTTTAAAGCTTTCCACTGCCTAACTCCAATTCTACTTGTTTTATTTTTACTATATTTAATTTCTTACAATCTTCAAATGAACCCTTTGCTCTAGCCAAGTTGTTCTACTTGTGCTTGACCTAAGGCATCTCATGCATCCCACCTTCCCCTACTTTACTCCTACTTGTTACTTCAGGCTCTGCTTAAAAACCATCTCCTAAAAGAAGGCTTCTAGGGCAATGCCCAGTGACTGCTAATTTTTCCCTTTCTCTGAGTTTCTATCAAACTTAACTATGTGAAACACTCAGGTAGGATTTCTTAATTTATATTTTTATAATACAAAAGATTATTTGCTATAACGTGTAGCATATGATTATATATACAATAGTACGAATAAAATAGTTAAAGATAAAACCAAGTTTTAATTTCAAAGACATAGAGAAAGATGTATTTGAATGAGATCCAAGGATGGCAGCCAGCTTTTGGTCATCTACTGCCTGTATAAATTTTAAATGGTTCACGTGGCTATGTTTTTACCACTTTTACCAGAATATGTGTTCCTCAAGGACCAGAATGATTAAACATTAATTGATCCGTTTGGTGTGTCCTTAGAGATCTTCAAAAAGGGAAGGCTCTTCTGCCCCACATGATAAATATTCATCTCCTGAAAGCAGGACAGTGTTAAATGATCCCCAAAGTACCTTCTAGTTACATCTTTTAGTAGTGAAACTTCCTTCTTTTTTTTTTTAAATCTAAGTTTTGTTAAGTGGGTTATATATATATATATATATATTTTTTTTTTAATATTTATTTATTTATTTGGTTGCGCTAGGTCTTAGTTGCAGCAGGTAGGCTGCTTAGTTGCGGCATGTGGGATATAGTTCCCTGACTAGGTATTGAACCCGGGCCCCCTGCATTGGGAGCGTGGAGACTTAACCACTGCGCCACTAGGGAAGTCCTGAAAATTCCTTCTGCTAACAAACTTCAGTAATGTATAGAGCACTACTGCTTAAAGCATGGTCCGTAGACCAGCAGCATTGGTGTTACCTGGGAACGTAGTAGAAATGCAGAATCTCAGGCCCTGTCCAAGATAATATTAAATCAAAATCTGCATTTTATAAGATGCCTTGGTGATTCACGTTCACATTAAAGTTTAAGATATATATATATATATACACACATACATATATACCTATTTTAAAATACTATATATGTAAGCATGCATATACTTTAAAAATATTGAAATGTTTAATGTATACATTAAAACAACATATCAATAATACTAAGGAAAATGTCTTTTCAAGAAAAGGAAACCATTTGATTTCTGCTCTTCTAAAAATAGAGTGCATCCAAAACAAATGTTCGGAATTTTCACTGGCAGTTGAAAAATGTGACACTTAGTTATTTAACAGATATCTTTTCATGTGTTCATTACTTTAATCATATTTTAAACCTATGTGCTAGATTACTTTTTATTAGCGAAACTCCAGCATTTTGTTCAATTTTTTCTTAACAGTCCTAATTTGACCCTTGGCAATCAAAAATAAAAGCAGTTTCACTACCTATTTTCTTGCCTTATTTACCTATTGATATATTTTAAATGCCAGCAGCTGTGTTCATATTTCTTCATTTGCATTATTTAAGCTACAAAGCAATAGCTATGTTATATATTTGTAAACTTCCCTCCAGCATCAAAAAAAAAAATGATTCTTGGTGATACAGCTGAAGATTTCCATGAAATTTCAACCTCTCTCTTAAATGTTTCAAATTACCATTAAAAACAAAAAACCTGAGAAATGAGTCTTTATGTAGAAAGTTGCTGTTGGAGAGAGTTTACTGAAACATTAAAAAATGAGGAAATACTTCTAAAGTTTTAGTTCATCCATAGTCTAATCTGGTTCTTGAAAATCTGCATGATGTGAACTGTCCACAAATACATTCATTTATTCATTCTTTACTTCTGTGTACAAATATTTATTGTTTCACTAATATGTGGCAGGCAGAAGTCTAGGCAGCATATATCCAGTGTAGAATAAAATAGAATGATCTTCCTGCCTTCATGGGGTTTACAGCTGGGCCCCAAATGAGAAAAGATAACCAGGGAAAGGATGTAGCATGAGTATTCCTGAGCCAGCAGAGTAAAACAAGGCCAGATTGACAAAGCCATGGCAAATCTGTTGGAGAGGGGCACAAGATACCATGGGAGAAGTAGGTGGAGGCTAAATTATGCAGGGCCCCGCTGGCTACAATAGGGAATCTTTGAAGAGTGCTAGGCTAAAAATATATTTTTTCCATATATAAATACGTATTTTAAAATATTTTATTATGGAAAATTTTAAACATATACAAGGAAAACAGAATATATAGTATAATGACCACTGTGTACCTATTATCCACTTTCAACAGTTATTAACATTCTGCCATTTTTGTTTTACCTATACTTCTTCCCTTTCCCTATTCTCACTTGATTATTACTGTATATTTCTTTTTTAGGTAAAATTTATATATTCTTAAGTGTACAAATCTTAAATATACAATTCTGACAAATGAATTTACCCATGTAACCCATACTCCCATCAAGATATAGAATATATCCATCACCCAACAATTCTTAAACAGTTTTATTGAGAGAGCATTCACAAAGCCAACAATTTACCCATTTAAAGTATATAATTCAATGTTTTTTGGTAAATTCACACTGTTGCAGAATCATTACCACTATCTAATTTGAGAATATTGTTGTCTCCTCCAAAAAAGAATCTCTATATGCATTGGCAATTACCCCTCATTCCCCCTCCTCAATTCACTCAGAGTCCTAGGTAACCACTAATCTACTTCCTGTTTCTATAAATTTACCCATTCTAGATATCTTGTATAAGTGGAATCACACAATACGCAGTCTTTTTTGACTGACTTCTTTCATTTAGCATAATATTTTCAAGGTTCATCCATGTTGTAACATGTAATGGTACTTCGATACTTTTTATTGATAAATATTAGTCCACAGTATGAATATACTACATTTTATTGATCTATTCATCAGCTAATGGACTTTGAGTTGTGTCTTCTTTTTAGATATTATGAACAACACTGCTAAAAACATTCAAGTACAAGCTTTCATGTAGACACATGTTTCTATGGATATATTGGATATATACCTAGTAGTGAAATTGCCAGGAGTGAAATTTTGAGGAACTGCCAAACTGTTTTCCAAAGTGGCTGCACAGTTTTACATTCCCACCAGCCATATAGGATGGTTTCAGTTTTTTCACATCCTTGCCAGTATATTATTGTTTTTTATTACAGCCATCCTAGTGCAGGGGGTCAGCGGCCTGTTAGGAACTGGGCCGCACGGCAGGAGGTGAGCGGTGGGCCAGTGAGTGAAGCTTCATCTGCCACTCGCCATTGCTCCACATCGCTCACATTACCACTTGAAACATCCCTCCCCCACCCACATCTGTGGAAAAATTATCTTCCACGAAACCTGTCCCTGGTGCCAAAAATGTTGGGGACCGGTGTCCTGTTTTTTTTTTTTGGCTGCATCAGGTCTTAGTTGCGGCACGTAGGATCTTCATTGAGGCATGGAGGATCTTTCCTTGCAGCACGCGGGCTTCTCTCTAGTTGTGGTGTACGGGTTTTCTCTTCTCTAGTTGTGGTGTGCAGGTGCCAGGATGCGTGGGCTCTGTAGTTTGGGGCACGCAGGCTCTCTAGTTGAGGTGTGCAATCTCAGTAGTTGTGGTGCGGGGGCTTAGTTGCCTCACGGCATGTGGACTCTTAGTTCCCTGACCAGGGATCGAACCCTCATCCCCTGCATTGTAAGGCAGATTCTTTACAACTGGACCACCAGGGAAGTCCCTTTCATGTGGTTTTTGGGTTTTATTAACATTTTATTTATTTATTTTTTTAATACAGCAGGTTCTTATTAGTTATCTACTTTATTTATATAAAGGAATATATGTCAATCCCAATCTCTCAATTCATCCCACCACAACCACCGCCCCCCTGCTTTCCCCCCTTGGTGTCCATACATTTGTTCTCTACATCTCTGTCTCTATTTCTGCCTTGCAAACTGGTTCATCTGTACCATTTTTCTAGATTCCCCATATATGCGTTAATATATGATATTTGTTTTTCTCTTTCTGACTTACTTCACTTTGTATGACAGTCTCTAGTTCCATCCGTGTCTCTACAAATGACCCAATTTCGTTCCTTTTCATGGCTGAGTAATATTCCATTGTATATACATGTACCACATCTTCTTTAACCATTCATCCTTCAATGGGCTTTAAGGTTGCTCCCATGAACTGGCTATTGTAAATAGTGCTGCAATGAACATTGGGATGCATGTGTCTTTTTGAATTATGGTTTTCTCTGGGTATATGTCCAGTAGTGGGATTGCTGGGTCATATGGTAATTCTATTTTTCATTTTTTAAGGAACCTCCATACTGTTCTCCATAGTGGCTGTATCAATTTACATTCCCACCAACAGTGCAAGAGGGTTCCCTTTTCTCCACACCCTCTCCAGCATTTGTTGTTTGTAGATTTTCTGATGATGCCCATTCTAACTGGTGTGAGGTGATACCTCATTGTAGTTTTGATTTGCATTTCTCTAATAATTAGTGATGTTGAGCAGCTTTTCATGTGCCTCTTGGCCATCTGTATGTCTTCTTTGGAGAAATGTCTGTTTAGGTCTTCTGCCCATTTTTTGATTGGGTTGTTTGCTTTTTTGAATATTGAGCTGCATGAGCTGTTTATATATTTTGGAGATCAACCCTTTGTCCATTGATTAGTTTGCAAATATTTTCTCCCATATGATGGTTGTCTTTTCATCTTGTTTATAGTTTCCTTTGCTGTGCAAAAGCTTCTAAGTTTCATTAGGTCCCATTTGTTTATTTTTATTTTTATTTCCATTACTCTAGGAGATGGATCAAAAAAGATCTTGCTGGGCCTCCCTGGTGGCGCAGTGGTTGAGAGTCCGCCTGCCGATGCAGGGGATGCGGGTTCGTGCCCCGGTCTGGGAGGATCCCATATGCCGCGGAGCGGCTGGGCCCGTGAGCCATGGCCGCTGGGCCTGTGCGTCCGGAGCCTGTGCTCCGCAACGGGAGAGGCCACAACAGTGAGAGGCCCGCGTACAGCAAAAAAAAAAAAAAAAAGATCTTGCTGTGATTTATGTCAAAGAGTGTTCTTCCTATGTTTTCCTCTAAGAGTTTTATAGCGTCTGGTCTTACATTTAGGTCTTTAATCCATTTTTGAGTTTATTTTATTTTATTTTTTTTGCGGTACACGGGCCTCTCACTGTTGTGGCCTCTCCCGTTGCGGAGCACAGGCTCCGGACGCACAGGCTCAGTGGCCATGGCTCACGGGCCCTGCCGCTCCGTGGCATGTGGGATCTTCCTGGACTGGGGCACTAACCCATGTCCCCTGCATCAGCAGGCAGACTCCCAACCACTGCGCCACCAGGGAAGCCCTGTTTGTGTCATCTTTGATTTCTTTCATCAGTGTCTTATAGTTTTCTGAGTACAGGTCTTTTACCTCCTTAGGTAGGTTTATTCCTAGGTATTTTATTCTTTTGTTGAAATGGTGAATGAGATTGTTTCCTTAATTTCTCTTTCTGATCTTCCATTGTTAGTGTATAGGAATGCAAGAGATTTGTGTGCACTAATTTTGTATCCTGCAACTTTACCAAATTCATTGATTAGCTCTAGTAGTTTTCTGGTGGCATCTTTGGGCTTCTTTATGTATAGTATCATGTCATCTGCAAACAGTGACAGTTTTACTTCTTCTTTTCCAGTTTGTATTCCTTTTATTTCTTTTTCTTCTCCTATTGCTGTGGCTAGGACTTCCAAAACTATGTTGAATAATAGTGGTGAGAGTGGACATCCTTGTCTTGTTCCTGATCTTAGAGGAAATGCTTTCTGTTTTTCACCATTGAGAATGATGTTTGCTGTGGATTTTTCATATATGGCCTTTATTATGTTGAGGTAGGTTCCCTCTATACCCACTTTCTGGAGAGTTTTTATCGTAAATGTGTGTTGAATTTTGTCTAAAGTTTTTTCTGCATCTGTTGAGATGATCATATAGTTTTTCTTCTTCAGTTTGTTAATATGGTGTATCACATTGATTGATTTGCATATATTGAAGAACCCTTGCATCCCTGGGAAAAATCCCACTTGATCATGGTGTATGATCCCTTTAACATGTTGTTGGATTCTGTTTGCTAGTATTTTGTTGAGGATTTTTGCATCTATATTCATCAGTGATATTGGTCTGCAATTTTCTTTTTTTGTAGTATCTTTGTCGGGTTTTGGTACCAGAGTGATGGTGGCCTCACAGAATGAGTTTGGGGGTACTCCTTCCTCTGCAATTGTTTGGAATAGTTTGAGAAGGATGGGTGTTAGCTCTTCTCTAAATGTTTGACAGATTTCACCTGTGAAGCCATCTGGTCCTACACTTTTGTTTGTTGGAAGATTTTTATTTTTTTATTTTTTTTTTTTTTTTTTTTTTTTTTGCGGTATGCGGGCCTCTCACTGTTGTGGCCTCTCCCGTTGCGGAGCACAGGCTCCGGACGCGCAGGCCCAGCGGCCATGGCTCACGGGCCCAGCCGCTCCGCGGCATATGGGATCCTCCCAGACCGGGGCACGAACCCGTATCCCCTGCATCGGCAGGCGGACTCTCAACCACTGCGCCACCAGGGAGGCCCGGAAGATTTTTTTTTTTTTTTTTTTTTTTTTTTTTGCTGTACGCGGGCCTCTCACTGCTGTGGCCTCTCCCGTTGCGGAGCACAGGCTCCGGACACACAGGCTCCGCGGCCATGGCTCGCGGGCCCAGCCGCTGCGCGGCATGTGGGATCCTCCGAGATAGGGGCACGAACCCGTGTCCCCTGCATCGGCAGGCGGACTCTCAACCACTGCGCCACCAGGGAAGCCCCCGGAAGATTTTTAATCACAGTTTTGGTTTCATTACTTATGATTGGTCTAATCATATTTTCTATTTCTTCCTGGTTCAGTATTGGAAGGTTATACATTTCTAAGAATTTGTCTGTTTCTTCCAGGTTGTCCATTTTATTGGCATAGAGTTGCTTGTAGTAGTCTCTTATGATGCTTATTTGTATTTCTGTGGTGTCTGTTGTAACTTCTCCTTTTTCATTTCTAATTTTATTGATTTAAGTCCTCTCTGTCTTTTTCTTTTTTGTTTTTGTTTTTGTTTTTTTTTGGGTTTTTTTGCGGTATGCGGGCCTCTCACTGTTGTGGCCTCTCCCGTTGCGGAGCACAGGCTCCGGACATGCAGGCCCAGCGGCCATGGCTCATGGGCCCAGCCACTCCGCGG
Source organism: Mesoplodon mirus (assembly GCF_964341445.2). Lineage (NCBI taxonomy): Eukaryota > Metazoa > Chordata > Mammalia > Artiodactyla > Ziphiidae > Mesoplodon > Mesoplodon mirus. The sequence continues at coordinate 73,235,977 of NC_138990.1, read as the reverse complement.
CATGTGGGATCTTCCCGGACCGGGACACGAACCCGTGTCCCCTGCATCGGCAGGCGGACTCTCAACCACTGCGCCACCAGGGAAGCCCTCAGTCTTTTTCTTGATGTGTCTGGCTAAAGGTTTATCAATTTTGTTTATCTCCTCAAAGAACTAGCTTTTAGTTCGCTTGATCTTTGCTATTGTTTTCTGTGTTTTACTTGTGGTTTTGATTTGCATTTTCCTAATATCTAAGGATGGTGACATCTTTTCATGACCTTATCATACATTTCTATATCTTCTTTGGAGAAATGTCAGTTCAAATCCTTTGCCCATTTTTAGATCTGGGTATCTTTTTATAACTGTGTTATAAGAGGTCTTTATATATTCTAGACACAAGTCACTTATCAGATATATGATTTGCAAATATTTTCTTCTATTCTATGGTTGTCTTTTTACTTTCTTGATATTTGCAGCATGAAAACTTTAATTTTCATTAAGTTTAATTTATTATTTGCTTCTTCCTTTTGTCACTTGTGTTTTTTGTTGTCATATTTAAGAAACCAGTGCCTAAACTGAGATCATTAAGATTTTATTCCTATGTTTTCTTCTAAGAGTTTGACAGTTTTAGCTCTTACATTTAGATCAAAAGTCCATTTTTAGTTAATTTCTGTGTATGGTGTAAAGAAGTTTTGTGTATGGTGTAGCTTCATTCTTTGGCACGTGACTATCCAGTTGTCCTGACATCATTGTTGAAAAGAGTATTCTTTTCCCATTGAATTTTCTTGGAACTGTTGTCAAACATCAGTTATGGGTTTAGTCTGGATTCTCAATTCAACTCCGTTTATCTATGTGTCTATCCTTATGCCACTGTCTCTCTGTCTTGATTACTGCAGCATCACCCAACAATATATACTTTAAAATGATCACTCCCTCAATGTATGAAATGGTTTGAGGAGGGACAAAAGTGGAAACAATGAGAATGATTAATAGGTGATTACACTAGTTCCTGTGGAGAAATCATGGTGACATGTATCCGTGTCACTGCAAGGAGATAAAAGTGGACAGATATATTTTGGAGGTAGGTCTTAGAGAAGGACTACATGTTGGAAATTAGAGAGAAAGAGATAACAGAAATGATTCCTGGGTGCCTTGCTTAATCAAGTAGGTGCATGGTAGAACCTTTATGGAAGTAGGAAAGATCAGAAAAGAGGCACATTTCTGGAGGGTAATCTAGAATCTGGTTTTAAGATTATATTTATGAGATGTCTTTGAGGTAGCCAACTAGAGATGCCAATTATAGCCTTTGTTATAAAATTATTTCTGTTTCTTGTATTAGCCAAGCTCAGAAAACTCTTAACCTAGACCTTAATTTGTTCCTTCTCATCATTCATCTCAGGGCTCAGATGTTCATCTACCTGGGAAGACTATCTCTGAGCCCTGCCTCTAATTCCCTTCAAATCCCTAACCCCATCCTAGTTTTACTCCATGATGTTACTTTGCTTCTTTTGTCTCATTTAGGACTATGAGAAATTCTGTCTCTTTATTTAAAACTGGTTTACTGTTTGCTCTCCTCAACTAGAATGTAAGTTCTATAAGAAAGGATTCCTTATCAGTTTTGTTCACTGCTATGTCCGTGGAGTGTTTACCTGGTGCTGCTACTATGAACTGCATTGTTTCCCTCCAAAATTATATGTATGTTGAAGCCCTAACTCTCAATGTGATAGTATTTGGAGATGGGGCAGTTGGGAAGTAATTAGGTTTATATGAGATCGTGAGGGTAGGGCCCTTATGATAAGATTAGTGTCTTATGAGAAGAGACACCAGAGAGCTTTCTCTCTCTGCCTCTCCCTGTCTCTCTGTCTCTCCCTGTCCCTCTATCTCTCTCCCATGTGAGGACACAGTGAGAAGGTTGCCATATACAAGCCAGAAAGAGAGCCCTCATAAAGGAAGCAAATCAATTAGCACCTCAATCTTGGACTTCCCAGCCTGCAGAACTGTGAAATATAAATTCCTGTTATTTAAGCCACCAAGTCTACAGATGTTTATTATAGAAGCACAAACTGACTAATACACCTGGATTAAAGAAGATGCATTATATATATATATATATATGTAAAATATATTAAATAAATGAATTCCAAAGCTCAGAAGATTGAAGGTTGGTATGGGAAGGAAATATAATTTGGTGAGTTTTCAACATTTAGATAGTATTTAAGCCTAAAAAAAATGGATGATGTCAACTAAGGAGATAGAAAGAGAAGATGGTCCAAGAGAAATTCCTAAAGGAGCCCATGAAGGAATAGGTAGAGGGCAGGAGAAAACTCAGCCAAGACTACAGTTTATTTCAAGAAAGAGCGAGTATCAGTAGTGCCAAATGCTCTTGAGAAGGCAAGTAAATTACTGTCAGCTGAATCATTAATTCATCAGATATTTACCTAACACTTACTCTACAGAAAGCTGGAGCTAGTGGATGGGGAACATGCACAAAATATGACAGTATGTGGTGGTTTATGACCTAAGTCATAGAAGTAAGGGTGAACTCAAAGAATACATTGGATCCTGGGATGAGAATGTAGAGAGAAGGACATTCATTCATTAGATCATACAACAAACAGTTTTTGAGTACTATTCCAGGAAAAAAAACTGTATTAACACAGAAAAATAATCTTAGAATAGTCCAGGTTTTTTCATTAGAATGAAGGACAGCATGCTGCTTCCAGAATTTTTGACTTGCAAATACTGTAATTCCCTTTATCTTGTCTCTACATGAAGCAATGTATTTTCCTGAGCATAAGGAAAGAAAATGATTCATTGACATTGGAGGGGCTTCCCTGCCGGCGCAGTGGTTAAGAATCTGCCTGCCAATACAGGGGACACGGGTTTGAGCCCTGGTCTGGGAAGATCCCACATGCCGTGGAGCAACTAAGCCTGTGTGCCACAACTACTGAGCCTACAATCTAGAGCCCGCGAGCCACAACTACTGAGCCCTCGCACCACAACTACTGAAGCCTGCATGCCTAGAGCCTGTGCTCCACAGTAAGAGAAACCACCGCAATGAGAAACCCTTGCACCTCAATGAAGAGTAGCCTCTGCTCACTTCAACTAGAGAAAGCCCACATGCAGCAATGAAGACCCAATGCAACCAAAAATAAAAACTAAATAAAATGAATAAATTCATTCACATTGGGGAACCCATTAATGTAGTACCTTTGCAGGAAAACTCAAAGAGGACTAAATTTAATGAAGTAATTTTGAAGTACCTAATATGTATCTAGCATTAAACTTAACCTTATAGTAATATGAAAGAAGTCATGGAAACTGTTATTACCAGCATCCAATTAGAGTATAACTGAGTGTTAAACAATGGCATAGGGACCAGACACAGAACACAATGAGCATGGATTAATTTAATCTCAAAATATATTTTCCTAAAAGTAAGTTAAGATATCGTCCAATGATATACATCCTGAATCATTAGAGCCTTCCTCCCCTCACCTTACTTATCCTCTACTAAAGATATAGTGATTTTTGTTCTGTTATGTGGGAAGAGAAAGATATGCATCCAGATATGCCATATTATGCTTATTTTTCACTAGGTAAAAAGAAACATATCTTGGAAAGAATATAACAGATTATCTGAAGCTGGAGGAGTTTTAACATTTACATTGAAAATGACCTCATTTTCCTCCAAGGGCAAAATCTGGTGATAAAAAGCCTCTTCCCTGAGCTTTGCCCAGGCCACAAATGGGGGACTATCAGCTATAATGAGGGCTATGTGGCTAAGTCCCCACACATTGTACTGAATACTTATCCCAACAAAGTGTCTGTAGACGTAACGAATGTAACAGCCACGTTAGAATTAGGCTGTAAAAAATATTGCAGTATGAATTATTTGTCAAGAAATAAGATACATTGTAATTTGCCAAGAAACAACTGTCTAATGTGTTTCCTTTTTTAAAAAAAAGAAAAAGTGCTTTCTTGCAAAATATTTGGAAAGTAAATTATCTATTACGATTGCTTGCTTGCTAATTGTCAGTAATAATCCCTTTCAATTACTATGGTGAAGTAGGTCAGCCAATTTTTAGTGCTTATAAAACTTGCAGTTTAGAGCCAGACAGCATATCAGCAAGTTAGGTTTTAATATGACTGAGTAAATGGGCTTCCTTTCAGTCCTCTTAACCCTAAACATGGATGTAGATCAGCTGTAACATCTAAAAGCAATTATGCTTAGTTTTATTTATATTACTTTTGTAACTACTTGTAATGATGAGAATCCATTCTCAACTCTTTTAAATTAATTTTTTAATTAATAGATTTTATTATTTTAGAGCAGTTTTAGGTTTAGAGAAAAATTAAGCAGATAGTACAGAGTTCCCACGTATCGCCTCCCCCCATTTACCAACCATTTTCATTTACCAAAACTCTCCTTTGAGTATTTAATGTTCTTTGGCGGCTTAGAATTCTGAGACTTCTTTGTATAGTTTTAGTAATGTGACCACCTTCCTACCATGTTTACCCTCATAATTCCCCTGCTGTTTCCAGTATCTCGTCCAACAATATTTCTTATACAGTTCAGCTCTCACAGCCACTGGAGAGCTTTAGATGGGCCACTTTGATGAGTGACACTTGCAGCAGTGAGTGTGGAGGATGCGTTGGAGGAGGAAGACTCTGGGAGAAGAAAAACCACAGTCCAGGTGGAGCTGATGAGGGATCAAACTTAAAGTAGAGGTAACGGATGAAAAGGAAGAGACAGATGGAGAGAGTTTGGGGGTAAATTCCATGTGACCTAACACTGAGTTAGCTGTGTGCATCGAAGGAAGAGTGGAAAGACGTCTGGGATTTTTGTTCTGAACTACTGGTGTGGCCATTAACAGAGATGTGGGGAAATTCAAGAAGATGAAGAGATTTAGGGAGCTTGGAAATACTGACTCACCATATTTCAGGGAACTCCAAGTGAAGGTGCTCACTGTGTGGTTGCAATAGGGGCACGTCCCAGAGGAAAGCTCTCAGGACTCGTTTAAAGCTGTGTGTGGATCGTCAGGCATGACGGTATGGGACAGGCCAGGGAAGCTGTGGCACTTAAGAAAGAAAAGATCAGTTTATAATCCTTCCAAATCCATGGGTCTTGCTGGCATTTGGAGACAGTAGAGGAATGGAAGCAGCTCTGGTATTAGAATTTGGCATTCTCATTCTAATCCCAGCTTTCCCGCCTCACTGAGTGAACTTAGGCAAGTCATTTCATATTTCTATCTGTCTATCTCTCTGTCACTTACTAAAAAGAGATAATAAGTTTTGCCTAATTTACTTCACAGGTCAGCAAAAGATACAATAAATTAATAAATGTGAAAAATGTTCTCAGAAGTTAAATATAAGACCTTATCTTTGGAGGTTGGAAGCACTTTGGCCATTCAGACTGGGAAGGAAGAGGACAAAGAGAAGGAGGAGGAGAAGTAAAGAAGGGAGCAGGGAAGACCTAGAAGAGTAAGAATTTACTAATCAGAGTGTTAAACAGCCAGCGGCTTCATTAGTTTTCTGGGTTTTTTTTAAATAACTAAATTTATTTAGCATTTACCATCGTATCATATGCACTTTACACTGTCTAATATGACCCCTTTTTTAAAAAAAATTATTTATTTATTTTTGGCTGCGTTGGGTCTTTGTTGCTGCATGCAGGCTTTCTCTAGTTGCAGCGAGCAGGGGCTACTCTTCATTGCGGTGCGTGGACTTCTCATTGCGGTGGCTTCTCTTGTTGCAGAGCACGGGCTCTAGGCGCGTGGACTTCAGTAGTTGTGGCACGTAGGCTCAGTAGTTGTGGCTCTCGGGCTCTAGAGCGCAGGCTCAATAGTTGTGGCGCACGGGCTTCATTGCTCCGCTGCATGTGGGATCTTCCCAGACCAGGGCTCGAACCCGTGTCCCCTGCATTGGCAGGCAGACTCTTAACCACTGCGCCACCAGGGAAGCCCAGCTTCGTTAGTTTTAATCCTTCATTCTGTCAAGAACTGTTATGGGTTGAATTGTGTCTCTCCCAAAAAGACATGTGAAGTCCTAACCCCAAGTATCCCAGAAGGTGACCTTATTCAGAAATAGAGTGGTTGTAGATATAATTAGTTGAGATGAGGTCATTCTGGAGAAAGGTACGCCCTGAATCTAATATGACTGGTGTCCTTATAAGATGCTGGCCATGTGAAGACAGAGACATAGGGAGAATGCCATGTGAAGATGGAAGCAGAGACCGGGGTTATGCAGCTGCAAGCCAAGGAATGGCTGAGCAAACCGCCAGGAGCCAGGGAGAGGCAAGGAAGGATTCTCCCCTGCAAGGTGTCAGAGGAAGCGTGGCTCTGCCCACACCTTGATTCAGACTTCTGGCTTCCAGAACTGGGAGGCAATAAATTTGTGTTGTTTTCAGCCTCCCAGTTTGTGGCACTTTGTTACAGCAGCCTTAGGAAACTAATATTGAATTAATCACTTTCTGTTTAGAAAAGTCTTTAATAGAGCTCATGGATTCTGTTCCAAAGCAGATGGATAAAATAAACACAGTAGCAGGGTAAGTTATATTCAGGGGGAAAAAAGTAATTTTTTTTTCAGTTGCATAGAGAGATTACATATGCAAGTAAGTATACAGTCACTCTTCCCAGCATAAGAAGTTATTTATTCCAGGCATTAAAGCATGGAGTTGGCTGATTGGACAGTCTGATCAGCCTCAATCTGATAGATCATCAGAGATTAAACAAGTGGCCCAAATGTCTTTCCAGAATCCAGAGATGTGAGATTATTATGTCCTGGGTGTCATTTCTGCCTATGTAAGCCTTGAAATTGCATTGATTAATCATTAGGTGGGCCTGCTTCCTACCACTGTTGGAATAGGATGGAAAGGACACCACGAATTCATGTCAGGTATTCAGCATATTTTTCCGTCATGGATTACCTCCCCCTCCCCCTTGCTGACATCAAACAGCCTCACTTATCTCAGGGCTAGGTGGGTGGCCCTTGCAAGTTCTTGTCTCTAGCTCAGCCAGTCTAAATGGCTTGCAAATATTATATGGATAACGAGGTAGAATATTTGTCTCCTGAGTTGTGAACACTGGAGGCCAGGGCTTCAGGCAGCTGTTGTACTCTCACATGGAGCAAGCCTGCTGGAGAATGAAACCACTACAGAGGAAAGCAGGGCCAAGTGATGGAGAGAGAAAAAGACACAAGACATCATTGGAACCAGTAACTTCAGTTATGCCTTGAAGCCATACCATCCACCTGGATTTTCCAATTTGTAAACCTGTGAATCATCCCCTGCTCCCTTTTTCCCTTTGCCTAGTTTAACATAAGTTTTATGACTATATAACCTGGCTTTCAGTTTTCTCATCTATAAATTAAGGGGATTATCCTTGAACTTCTTTCATCACCGTGAGAAGAGCATGACCTGGCTGAACTGTCTGGTATAAGAAGGACAAGAAGCATATGAAGCAAGGTCACCCTAACTCTCCCACAGACCAGTGGCCTAAAGCAGAACTACAAGCCAAGCCCAGCCTAGATCGGCCAAATCCAGTCAACCTACCAATGCATATGCAAAAATACACTGGCTTTTTTAATGCAATTAATGCATTCATTTTTTTTATGCAATCAATTTTAATAACAAATTGAGAGATTTGAGGATTTTTTAAGACAGTTAATTTTACATAAGCTCATGTCTAATAATGGAACATTAATAGGTAATTGCTTTCCCATCATATCTCCACAAAGTCAACTTCCTTGTCAGCATCTTTGGCCTTAAGTCTAAAAGCATTACCATTTTTATTTTCAAATGTCTCTCATCTTCTCTAGGAAAAAACAAAAGCTGCATTTATTAGGCACCAATGGAAATAAAATAGGTGAAAGTATCAGGGGAACCCCTTGAATTTTAGAGCTAGAAAGTAACTCGGAGATTATTGGGTTGGCCCAAAAGTTCCTTTGGGTTTTTCTATAGCATCTTACGGGAAAACCCAAAGGAACTTTTGGGCCAACCCAATAGTTCAATTTCCTCCTTTTACAGATGAGAATCCTGAGGTCTAGAGAGCTCTCATGACCTATCAAAGATCTCTCAGCTAGTTAATGTCAGATGGGACTAGAAACCTATGCTTTTTTTTTTTTTTTTTTTTTTTTTGCAGTACACGGGCCTCTCACTGTTGTGGCCTCTCCCGCTGCAGAGCACAGGCTCTGGACGCGCAGGCTCAGCGGCCATGGCTCACGGGCCCAGCCGCTCTGCGGCATGTGGGATCTTCCCGGACCGGGGCACGAAGCCATGTCCCCTGCATCGGCAGGCAGACTCTCAACCACTGCACCACCAGGGAAGCCCAAACCCTATGCTTTTTAATTCTTACCTCATCAATCCTTCTGTTATGACAAACCTCTTCTGGTGTTTACCACGTTTGGAAGGATTCAGAGCTAATACTCCCTTCTGACCTCACTCTTTCTAGTTTTTTTAAGTGTATTTGGAACTTTTCGAAAGCTGTGAGCTTGAATATCATAGTTTCTTCTTGTCCAAAAAAGGAAGAACAAATAGACACAGCCAGTAAGCCCGATGCTTTGTTATTAGCCTGTTTTATGTTGTATACGTTTCCTATTCCAGAAGAGTATGATGCTTCTGCCATTCAAAAAAAAAAAAAACAGATTTAAGTCACCACTCCATCTCTGTCTTTTATGACAGCAATTTTTTAAAGGTTGAGCAGAGTCACCCCCACACCTGTTTCTTTTAAACTGAAAGGGGACCCGCTGCACTCTGCAGGGAAATCACAAAGACAACCGGAGATCTTGTCAATTTACATCCAAGCTTGGCTGGAGAAAAGTGGATAGCTGATTTGAGGAGATAAGGGAATAAGTACATTTACCTGAAGATGAGCATGGCCTAGCTGAAGAGACCAGAGATAATGAGGAAGGCTTCCTTTGGTTTGGTGGTGAAATCCATGATTCTGTAACATCAATCAAGACAATTTTATCTGATTGCTAAGTTTCAAGAAAACCAGTGAACATTTTAAATAACTATACAGAAAGAGAAGAAAAGAGATAGGGGAAGGCACAATCATTCTCTGTTATATAAAGTTAGAAACTAAAGCCCTAAATGGTATAGAATTAATATTAAATTTCAATGTTATCACAAGGAAGTAGTAAATTTAGGTTAATTTTATAAGAACAAAGGATCCCCTTGTAGATTTCCAGGCCTCACCTGTAAGGGATTTTGACCCTGGTTCAACGCACATAGAAGAGAAACAGTACATTGGCTTGCAAGGTCTAGGATAACCAAGTGAACTTCTTTAAAACTGAACGTTTTTTAAAAGTCTCATTGAGAATAATTACATCATACATTCTTATCACACATCATATATTCTTCTAGATGTTCAATAAATGTGGATTAAGGGCTTCCCTGGTGGCACAGTGGTTGAGAGTCCACCTGCCGATGCAGGGGACACGGGTTCATGCCCCGGTCCGGGAGGATCCCACATGCCGCGGAGTGGCTGGGCCTGTGAGCCATGGCCGCTGGGCCTGCACGTCCGGAGCCTATGTTCCGCAACGGGAGAGGCCACAACAGTGAGAGGCCCACGTACCGAAAAAAAAAAAAAATGTGGATTAAAATCATTTGCCTTATACTTATTAGCTTGTATCATTTTACCTCCTCATTTACCTGTAGACTATAGCTGTAAGTATACAAGCTTATTCTTGTGCAATAGGCAGCAACCAGGGACATAATCTGAATGTTGAAAGAACCTCTTCATCCCTTTCCCAAATACACACACACAAACACACACTAATATGCATGCTTTGTGCAAAAAGTCCATAGTAAATTGGCTTTAATGACTCACTCCTGGACAGGAAATAATCTGCCTGATTAACCCATTATTGTTGCCAACTAGGGAACAATTCGATTTTAGAGCTTGTGGGAAAAATTGGAAACATAGAGTCAGTTAGGATCATGGTACAGGTATCATGATGCTTGGAATTAATGGGGAGGTTCACAAAGAAAAGAGAGAAATCCTGGATGTCAGATTATACAAGCACCAAAAAGGAGCCACCTCCTTCCCAACTAATTTCACTTCCATATTTTAAAAATACAATGATGTGGAAATGATATGCCACAGTATTAATCATCTCTATATTTAAGGTCTGAACTCTATGATTAAGAATGTAAAACATGCACATCTAAAATATTAAAATATACAAACAATGAATGGCAATGACTAATGACTAGTCCTGGCATTAGAGACCATAAATGTTTGGAGATTAATGATACTACTTCAAGGTGGGTGTGGAGAGTGGAGTTCAAATAAGGCTTCGGTACAAGATGAGTCTTGAGCCAGAGCTTCAAATATGGTAGGATGCAAATAGAGAGGGATGGGAAGAAATTCTACATGAGAGAAAAGATAAAAGCAAAGTGTGGGGCTTCCCTGGTGGCGCAGTGGTTGAGAGTCTGCCTGCCGATGTAGGGAACACGGGTTCGTGTCCCGGTCTGGGAGGATCCCACATGCCGCGGAGCGGCTGGGCCCGTGAGCCATGGTCGCTGAGCCTGGGTGTCCGGAGCCTGTGCTCCACAGCAGGAGAGGCTGCAACAGTGGGAGGCCCGCGTACCGCAAAAAAAAAAAAAAAAAAGCGAAGTGTGGAGGTGAGGAAATGTTGGAAGCTTGTGCAGAGGGCAGGGAGGAGACCAGCACTGACGCCAGGAGGAAGATTCTTGAAAAGGTACATACGACAAAGAGGCCAGAATGATAAGCTATGAGCTTTTTTCCATGTAGAATATGGGGAATAATCTATTTTAAAAGAAAAATGTCTGATTCATTTTAGTCAAGTTGACTTGCTTCTAATTACCTAGGCGAGGCCCCTTTCCCCAGAGGACGTTCTGTAAAATGTCTGTACTCTGAGAAGTCTCCCAGCTGTTGATGGCATTTAGAGAATCACTGACCAGATATCCATTTGGACACGGAAAGGAACCCAGGGTCAGATTTGGAGTTTGGAGGACACATAGGCCCCTGCCAACGATACCATTTTATTTGATTTCTCATAACCTGATCTTTTAAAAAATCTCTCCTTGTAGCAACAGTTTATATTTCTAAATACAGAGAAAAAAACTTGCCTATGCCTTTCTGAGCCACCGATCACCGAGTACTTTTTCTCCCATTTTGCATCAGCAGGGGGACCTCCCTGCTCTTTCTGTTCTTGCCTATTTTGTAATGTGATTGAGGAAGCAGTAGATCAATTCCAGATTCTCTCAGAAATGCTGGGGATTGCTCTCTTTAGGGGGTCTAATTCTGCAAGCACTTCCTGTGTGGGCATTTACCTGTTTTTTCACATTTTCATTCCCTATTGAATCTTCCCTGGGAACAATAAAGCGCTACCCCTCCACCCTTAGCTTCCAATCTCCCACCCACCCTCTTTCACAGTCACAAAAGGAAAAAATAGTTCTTTTTTTTCCCTTCTAGCCACTGCCTATGGGCTAAATTTTACAGAATTTATATAATTTTGAGGAATAGGAGACTGTTCTTAATACTGAAGCTTCTCTTGAAAATACAAAGGTGAACAGAAATTCTCACAGTCAATGCTTCATGAAGGGATGGTGGCATCTTAAGAAAATAATCTGCTAAATTAATAAACCTCATAAATTACAGAATCCCTGAATACCAACTGCTGAAATACAATCACTCTCTGACCTGAACCTATTAAATGAAGAAGTCTGCTGTGCATAATTTACAGCAGTGCTATGAATGAAAAATAGCTCCTTAGAAGGGAGATAAAATACAGAAATGGTCTTGCTGTAGAAACAGAATTACTGGTTATTTCAGTTCTTATTTATTCTAATATTGGTTTATGGGTCGTCCAGTAATTTTTATCTTTATCATTGTTTTGTTCTCAATTGCTCAATAATCCATGATCGAGACAGCATTACATTTTGCTGGTTGGATGGCAGGAGAGATGTTAAAAAGGCAATATTCATCATGTTATATTGTACATATGCATAATGTTTCCTTAAAGTTATAAAATATAATATTGCATACAGATACCTATCTATTGGTGATACTGTTACCAATCCAATTAGTCATCTTGTCTAAAGAATCAAAATATTTTGAAGGTATTAAATCAATGGTTCTCAACTGGGAGCAGTTTTGTCATCTGGGACATTTGGCAATGCCTGGCGACACTTTTATTTTTTTGTGGAGGCATTTTCTATTGTTGCATCTGGAGCGGTGGGGGGGAGGTGCTATACATTCTATAATGCACATCCATCTGAATAAAGAATTACTCAGCCCAGTATCAATAGTGCTGCTATTGAGAAGCCTTGATTGGTGATAAAAACCAACATTTCTAGGTATTTGAAGGAAAAGAGATCTTTCAAGAACAATTTCTTGCCAATTTTTAAAAAAATTTTTTTACAGAATATTCAATCCCAAACATGCTATTCTAGATCAGCCAAAATGAATTTAGCACTCACTTGCCTAAGCTCCCTCTGGAATTCTGAGTAAAAGACTTAGCAGCAGCCATCCTTATTTGTTCAAAGACTGCATAAGGGACTTTCTTTCAGGAACATTTTACCCAAACCAAGAAAGAAAAGCTGTTAGAATGTGGGTTGCAGTATATCTCATATGAGGAATATTTTGGAACCAGATGGGCTGAAAGAGATACAGAGAAAGAAAAATCCTCTGTCCTGCCCCTCAAGCTGATTCTATACATGAAATCATATTTAAAATCTCAGTCTCTATTATTTTGAGACTTTGAGGGTGAACAATTGCTGGGATTGATTGGTTGAAAGACAAAAATGAAAAGGGGCATTCAATTGGGCACTCTGATATTTGTATTGCTAGGTCAAATTGTAAAAATCAAGACAAATATGCAGAACTTTATTTTTTTTCTAGATCTAAAGTCAGTTTAGTTCTGGAGCTCCTCCACTCAAAACACACACACACACACACACACTCACTATTTCTACTGATGGTGGAAAATTCTTAATCTTCCCACTTCAAGATCATTCTTTTTTTTTTTTTTTTTTTTTTTTTTTTTGCGGTACGCGGGCCTCTCACTGTTGTGGCTTCTCCCGTTGCGGAGCACAGGCTCCGGATGCGCAGGCTCAGCGGACATGACCCACGGGCCCAGCCACTCTGCAGCATGTGGGATCTTCCCAGACCAGGGCACGAACCCGTGTGCCCTGCATCAACAGGCGGACCCTCAACCGCTGTACCACCAGGGAAGCCCCAAGATCATTCTGTCTCTCTAATTTATAAACATATGTTCCTCTAGTCAAGTTTAAGATTCAAACTCAGTCCATTCAAGTTTCTCCCACTCTTCTGTCCTTCTCCTGGGAAGCTGTAAGTTCTCTGGGATCTGATATGTTTGTAAGAGCAAAGGTTGAAAAAACTGTAAGTATCTATCCCACCTCAGAACCAGACCCACTGGGCTCTGGGACAAACAAGGCCTCAGGCAGAGGACATGTGAGGGTTCCTGTCCTGGTACCTCTTTAGCAAACCTGTCTTGTGCTTCTGCTTCTCCCGTTTTGACTTTGCTTCTGGTTCCAGTGAATGATCATTCTCCTTCTTGTAAGCAACACCCAAATTTGTTACCACAATTCCCGCATGAATTCTGAGTTCCTCTCTGGTACACTTGTTCCTTATTCTCTCTCTTGTTCTCGTGGGCACCTAAGCGTGGGTCCTTACTCTACATTCCTTTTCTCTAAAAGGCATGGAGTCCTGCATCTGAATTCTAGTCTGTAAAAGGAAGCCTGTTGCCTGCTGGTAAAAGACCTGATGTGCCTGAACAGTAGTTAGGGGAGAGGAGGGATGTCAAGGAAGACTGACAAATTCTAACATCTGCCTTTTCCCTGATGCTGGAGTTTGCCACGGTTTCTCAGTTCAAGCTCTCTTAGCATTTTTGGTTCATGGTTGCCAATAAAATCCTGTTCCTGGCAATGAACTTTTCAGTTTTAAACTTGAAAACCTAAAGATGAATTCATGGCAATAACAACAGTCCTGATAAATATATTGGAAGTCTGAAGTGGAAATAGCTTAAATGCCTTATTATGAAAGAAGAAGACTTATTTCTTCATAAAACCACCAGAAGTTCTAGTCACTAACTGCAGGGTCTAAATGTTGCTTTACCCATTCTATGCTAAACATTGCACAGTCTTTTATACTCTCAACAATCACTTAATATATTGTACAACCTACTACAACATTTAATGTATGTATTAGATTATTTTAATGTTTAATCTTTCAAAATTTAAAATTACTTTAAAGAATTTTAAAACTTTATTTTGTCATTGGCCCGATCGTGATGAGTAATTTCAAATCCATTTTTTTAGTTGATTTATTTGTTAGGTTTGTGTGTGTGCTTTACAATATATGTCCAAAATATTAGGAACTTGAACAAATTAAACTGTATTAGCAAACACATTTTAAAAAATTTTAATCTAGTTTGCAAAGATGTTTGCCTGGTGAGGGTACAGTCATTGTTAAAATATAGAGCTTTTAATTTTTTTTTTTTTTTTTTTGCGGTACGCGGGCCTCTCACTGTTGTGGCCTCTCCCATTGCGGAGCACAGGCTCCGGACGCGCAGGCTCAGCGGCCGTGGCTCACGGGCGCAGCTGCTCCGCGGCATATGGGATCCTCCCAGACCGGGGCACGAACCCGTGTCCCCTGCATCGGCAGGCGGACTCTCAACCACTACGCCACCAGGGAAGTCCAAAATATTGAGCTTTAAAAAAGAAATCTAATGTCATGGCTGTTGGACGTTAGGAGAGGCTGCAGACAGACCAGGCCTGAATTCATCCTACCTCTTACCAGGAATGAGGTACCATTGGAATAGATGTTAGAACAGGGAGCTCAGACCATTAGCCACCTGGCTTAGCTAAAATCTGCTGCCATTTCCCCACACACACCTGTAAATGCACATAGGAAAGGCATTTTGAAAATAGAAGTGAATGACCACTGGGAAGTAGTCTTCTTCCAATACTAGGATTGATATTTTCAGCGATTTTGCCTTTCCTTCTACCTGTCTCCCATTGTCAGTGGAAGAGTTTCTTTAACTACCTGAAGATCTTGTCTCTGACCCTCTTTTAGGGCAACTTTTACTTTTTGTGTTCTCAGTCAGTGTCAGTGAACATCTCTGATTTCCCTTTTATTTCACACAAGTGTCAGTGTATTCACCTTGAATGTTCTAAAATTCACTGATCTCTTCTCCCTTCTATCAACCTCTGTAGAAATCTCCAAAAGTGACTTCCATGGGCTCAAAGGGTCATGCTTTTCTCTGAACTCAACTTCTAATTTAATCAGTTCCTATTTAATTGAAGGATAAAATGCAACCTCAAGATAATATTTAAAAAGACATCTTATCCAAGCACCGATCTAAACCCTGAGGTCCTGGCTCTCCTCCCATCTGGGCCGGTGCTCCTTCCATGGAATTCTGCTACTTCCCTGAAGAAGGAAGCTGTAATCCTGTATTCATGTTCACTAAGGCAAACATATAGCAACAGAAATGCAGTCACATCATTGTGATGAGTGTGACCTGTTTACAGTGGGGACCTTCTAACTTGTTTTCCAGACAAGGGAAATCATATCTCACAACTGGTTGTGGACAAATATAAAAAATGGTATTTCAATTTTTAGATTTCCTTTTTTTGTTTAGCCCATTCTTAAGTCTCTGACTTACTAAGGGAACAAAGGTGGTACAGATATTTCCCCAACAGCTCCTAACAAGAACTAGAATGGATTTGTTTTAACTCCTTTTCACCAGGATCAAAAGAGGTAGATTGGAGAATAAAGGAGATGGATGATCTGTATCCAGGCTCCACTTTTGTTTACATAGTAGGACTTGGTATTTCTCACAGGCAGGGAAGGTGGTTTATTCTGTTGCTTAAACACAATGAGAGAATGTATTATCCAAAAATAACACCACCACAGCCCAATCAGTTATTCATATCTGAAATGATAACATGATACGTTTATTCTCTTTAATTATTAAGGAATTATTCACTTATGAAATACCCTTAGTGGGAGATCACATTTAGCTCTGACACTTTTTACACCTTGGGCATATGATAAGCAAGTATTAATTTGGGGGTGGTCAGCAGAAGACAGGACTAAAGTTATATAAATTTTAATCTATGTAGTATAGACAATGGGGGGCTGCAAAATTATCAACTGCACACTCATGCATTTTTAGATGGGGAAATTGAGACTCACAGAGGGTTGATCAAATACAGATCCAGGCTGAACACCACAGGCTCTGACTCCCAGGGCAATGATAGAGCCACTATCCCATGGTGAGGTGGACATGGGACCTCAGACATGGCACAGGGATGTGAATGCCTGTGAGGATCTCCACATGCTGTTGAAAATATTTAAGAATTTTCTTGTGCCCACTGAGGAGTAGGTTCTATTGGAGAAAGAGAGAAGATCCAATACAGAATTTTAAGGTTGAATAATACCTGAGGGATCAACTTGTCTCAATCTTTCAATTTCAGCATGAGGTAACTGATGCCTAAGATAATTACTGGTAGATCCAAGGCTAAAACCCAAGTCACCTGATTCCCAATCCAGTTCTCTTGCCACTTTATCATGCTTCTGCAAGGACTAGAAAATAAAAGTGGTTGCCCAACCTTCATGGAGAGAAAGAGCAGAATGCAAAATTAGAAAGGGAGAGTTATGTGATGAGCAGACCCCAGGCAGGATTTCTGTTCTGGAACATGGTGAGATAGAGTGATGTGAGACAACAGGGTGTAAGGAGCTGGCATTGCTAGCGTTGTCGTTGTCAAAATCTGATCCCCAAACTAGCACTACCTGAGAACTTATTAAAAATGCAAATTCTTGACCTGATCTGGATCTATTGAATCAGAAATTCCACCAAGCTATATTTTAACATGTCTATCAGGTAGTTGTGATGAACCTTAAAGTGTGAGAACCAATGTTGTAGAAAGGTCTTTACGAAGCTCCTCTGGACTCAATTCTCAGGACACAGAATCTTCCAAATAGGAAAAAGCTTTCTATATCAGGCACATCTTTGTTCTTTCTGATCTCTTCTAACTATGAAGATTGACCTGATTGTTTTCATAAAACAGCCACAGACTCTTAACATGGGCAAAATGTTCATTTAATTCTCTCTCATTTCTTTTCAAGCTCTAAAATCCTTATTTCTCTTATAATTATTTCTCACCATATCATTTTGTGCTATCTATTTATTTAGGGATTTTTGCCCCCTGTGGTTTCCATGCATCTATATAGTTCAGGATGGCAACGTAAGGCATGCTACAATTATTTGGACTCACCATATCATCGAAAGCATTTTTTAAAATATGTTTGTTTGTTTGTTTGTTTGTTTTTAAATTTATTTATTTATTTTGGCTGTGTTGGGTCTTCGTTTCTGTGCGAGGGCTTTCTCCAGTTGTGGCAAGCGGGGGCCACTCCTCATCGCGGTGCGTGGGCCTCTCACTATCGTGGCGTCTCTTGTTGTGGACACAGGCTCCAGACGCACAGGCTCCAGACGCGCAGGCTCAGTAGTTGTGGCTCACGGGCCCAGTTGCTCCGCGGCATGTGGGATCCTCCCAGACCAGGGCTTGAAGCCGTGTCCCCTGCATTAGCAGGCAGATTCTCAACCACTGTGCCATCAGGGAAGCCCCAAAAGCATATTTAGCTGAAAAATATTTTTAAAGGATAAATCAGAGTTGTCTTGTTCTTTTAGGTCAACTCTGCATTTGTAAACTTTGTCATTTAATTGAGTCTTGAAGTTGGTGCAATCATGTTCTACTGTAGATATATTTAGCTCTGATTTTTGCTAGCCTAATGATTTTCCAACATTTTTACTTACTAAGCAAAAAGAAACGAAGAAGACTAGTCAATAAAATAGGCAAATAACGTAGCTGACGAAGGGGAAACAGCTCAAGAAAAATGGAGGCAAGAAGCCCTCATGTGAACAATGAATAAACAGCATCGTGCTATGGGTTAAACGGATTTGGGATCGAGCCCCTGCTCTGCCCCCTCACAGAGACAGTCACCTGGAGCATATCACTTCTCCTCTTAGGTCTCTATTTTCTTATCTGGAAACAGGAATATGAATACCCACCTACTGGGTTTTTTTCTTTTTTGATGACAACCAAATTAATTAATTTATGTACAGTACATATTAATGATGTCCATTTATTTCCCCCTCTCTTCTTAATTTTCTGTTCTACTAACTTTGCCTTTACAATATGCTGTTTTGTGTTGTTAAGTGGCTCTCAACTGTCTTATTAACTCACTGAGGGCAGAGAAAGTGTCTGAGCTTTAATCATAATTCGTTTAGCCCTTTACATAACACTCTCAACATCTAAATGTATGTAGTAGGTCTCCAACTACTGAGAGACATCCAGTGTGCCATGGCAATGGTATAGAAAAGTGCCACCAACATTTGTCCACCAACATTTATCATTCCTGCTATAAAGGCTCCTGCCCCCTCTGGGGTCCCTACTCTCTGGCTTTCTGAAGCAGACAGACAGCTGTCATAGGGTTTAGCCACATCATAAGATCAAGAAGGGATTTTTCTCTAAATAGAAATAAAAATTTGGTCTGATGCACTTATACTCTACAGTGGTTTTCAAAGTGAAATCTCTGGAGGTTCAGCATTACCATAACCCGGGAACAAGTTAGAAAGGTTAATTCTCAGACCCCACCCCAACCTAAATCAGAAGTCTGTGTTTTTACAAGCCCTCCAGGTGATTCTGATGCATATTAAATTTTGAGACCACTGGGCTAAAACAATGCCTTTATTTCTCCTTCCTAGTTACCAGGGGTCCTGGCTAGCATCCATGATATTTTTATGTCAAGGGTAGATACAATGGGATAACAATGCATACAGTATGTCAATCAGTAATAGTTATGTAATGAAAATAAAACATGAAATTTCTCAAAGTGTGTTTAATGGATCAGTAATTCATAGGCTATTAATAAGTACTCTGTTTGAAAAAGAAAAGAAATTACTTAGGCAAATAAGTTTAGTGTAACTAAGTAAGATTTCTTCTCTGAGAATTTCTCATTCTTTTAATATGCTCAAAAACATTCTGAATCTCCAAAATTTCCCCAAACTTATTTGAAACCACTTTTCTTTTCAAATAAAAAAAAAAATCTCTTTGCTGATGTAAAGACCTCTTTTGTGGTTGTATATTGTTATAACTGAATTTTGTTATAACTTGTCATTAAGAAGTGCTTGATGGGGCCTCCCTGGTGGCGCAGTGGTTGAGAGTCCGCCTGCCGATGCAGGGGATACGGGTTCGTGCCCCGGTCTGGGAGGATCCCATATGCCGCGGAGCGGCTGGGCCCGTGAGCCATGGCCGCTGGGCCTGCGCATCCGGAGCCTGTGCTCCGCAACGGGAGAGGCCACAACAGTGAGAGGCCCGCATACCGCAAAAAAAAAAAAAAAAAAAAAAAAAAAAAAAAGAAGTGCTTGATGTTATGCTATTTTTACTTGGAGACTTTCAAAAGTATGAGTCCAGTAGTTCTCAATCAGGTTCTCATACCACTCACTCCACCACAAGGGGTTAACTGGCAATGTCTGGGGACATTTTTGCTTGTCACAGGTGGGATGGGGGGGTTGTTTCCTACTGGCATCTAGTGAGTAGAGGCCAGAGATGATGCTAAATATCCTGCAATACAAGAACAGCCCCCTACAACAAAGAATTATCCAGCCCCAAATGTCCATAGTGTCAAGGTTGAGAAACTCAGGCACTTAGTGAGCTGCTTCTGTGTACACACACATCGGGCTACACGACAGGCTTGTCTTCTTCATCTTCAGAGTTCCAGTTCTTACTACACTGCCTGACACAAAAGAGACACCCAATAAGAGCTTAATGAATGAATGAATGAATGAAAAAATGAATGGTTGGGCTTCCCTGGTGGCATAGTGGTTGAGAGTCCGCCTGCCGATGCAGGGGACACGGGTTCGTGCCCCGGTCCGGGAAGATCCCACATGCCGTGGAGCGGCTGGGCCCCTGAGCCATGGCCGCTGAGCCTGCGCGTCTGGAACCTGTGCTCCGCAATGGGAGAGGCCACAACAGTGAGAGGCCTGCGTACCGCAAAAAAAAAAAAAAAAAAAAGAATGGTTGAGGGAAACTTGACTATCATCAGTGAAATGACAGCAAACCTTGCAAGGCAATATAAAATCCATATTATTTAACACAGCAAGTGAAATCCATGTCTGGGGGAACTTTGAGGAGGAGGGAAGGTTGCAAATAACCTTAAATGATCAGAGCAGTTGTGGGAGAGCAGAGAGCAGCCCAGCCGAGGGGGATATGAGAGTCGGCACAGAGAACAGGGGCAAGCCAGGTGCCCTGACACGCCTCGTAGGTCAATGCCACACAGCTTTACTTACAGGATTCTACCTACAGGTTCTACTCCATTCCTTTGATCTTATGTGCCATCACAGACAAGTAGCAAGTGGCAGAGATTACCAAACAATGGCCTAAAAGCCATAGGGTTATGTTTACCACCTCAGAGTTCTGTTTGTCTGTTTGATTCTTTTAGGAGCTTTGTTTTTAACTGTTTTTAATTATCTAAGCAACATATTATGTATCATATGTATGTATGTGAACTTTTTTAAAATTTCAAATGAAGCTTAAAGCCCCCTTTGACCTCCATCCAATCCACTCTCCAGTGTCTGACACCATGTTTGTTTGTTTAATTGACTTTGAATGCCTTTTGGGGGACACTCTTCAGCTCACCACAGTCTCCACCTACTGCTTCACACCCCAACCCCACTGCAATCTATATGCCACCCACCTGGCCCTGAGGTCACTTGCTATATAAGAGGAAAAGCACTGTACTTGGAGTCCTAAGATCACCCTTATTTGAACAAACCTTATTTCTAGGACCTGTGCTCCCTACTTGACAAAATTGCTATGAGAATTAAAGCAAATAACATCAGTGAAACTACCTGGCAAGCCATACTTTCCTGAGCAGGAGATGCCCCGAGCAAGGGAGCGTTTATCTCAAAGAAGCCTACCAAAGAGCAAAACCTCTCCCAGGCCCATGATCTATCTGTGAAAATCAAAGCTTGAATTCAGTAATATGATAAACTCCACTATAAGCAATAATACATGTGAAGCAGTTAGACATTCCCAAAACAAACGCAGTTCATAATTTTAGTATCATTAATGATACTTTAATAGTAACAATAAATCCCTGCTTATTTTTACATAAAAATATCTTGTTACTTTCTATTAAGTAAAATTGATACCCCCGGAAGACGAGTCATGTTTGTCCTACGGCTTCAGATACTTCCTGACACCCTGGAAAACATTAAACAAATGTGAGATGTTATGATTACCAGTTTTTCAAGACCCAGCTAAACAGCTCTTTTATAAAACCTTCTGTGAACACACCAACTGAACTCCTCTGAATTCGAGTAGTGGTTATTTCTCTCTAGTTTTCTTGGGCATTATGTGTACACATGGCCTTGTATTGCTTCTACTGTTGTGACACTGTTATTTAGATATTTGTGGAATAGAGATGCTAGTCTTTAATTGTTCGTGTGTTTATCTCATCTCTCCTCACCTGGATAATGGGCTTCTTTATGTCAGAGGCCATGTTCTCTGTCCCACTTTGCAACATACCACACACACAGTAGGCACCGAGTAAGTGTCTCTAATTTCATTTGAAGAGTGTGTTAGATCCTAGAAGTGCCACAAGAATGTGTCTCTTAAAACTCCTCATCTGTAACCTTGTCCCTTCTGATTTGTAACCAGAGAAGAGCTTTGAAGTGAGGTGACAGTATGCTTCTCTCTTCTGTGTTCCTTGGTAGGAAAGTCCTTGTTTTCCACCCTGGCAAAGTGAGATGATTTGAAACTCTCTAATGCAAAAGCCAGTGTATGCTGTTCTTTGTATTGAAGGTCATCTGCTAGAATCTAAAAGTATGTGTTGGCAGTAGTTATTTAAGTAGAATATTTCTAATCTTCAAAGGGATAGTTCTGTGTTTAAAATTAATTTTCTTATTTGTCTACGGTTGCAACTTAAAAACGCTTTTCCTTAGATGCACTATAAAATGTTAATAGCTACATATAGAGTGACTTTACAACTGTAGTGTCATTTTTCTCAGCTTGATCAGCTCTTTTGAATGGCATCATTATGATCGAAGTTGTTTTACAGTAATAAAATATGAATAGTTTCAATAAAAAAGTAGGCAACATTACAATTAAATAGTATCTGGCATTTTAGCATGTGATAACTACTCATAATGCTGTTGTCAGATAAGCAAATCTACAATATAAACACAATCACAAGAATGACCTAAACAAATCTTTGAAGCACAAAAAGGAATATAATCGGGCGGTGTGGTGCCACAAGTTTGGGGGAAAGCAGAATATTCAACACACCTGGGTTCTTTCAAAGAAATTGTGAAGTTTTTTTTTTAACTATTATATTTACATAGTACCCTTCATCTAGTTTTATCTCTGCAAGAAACAAGCAAATTTTAAAATTAGCACAACATGCTGAACGTCTCAATAAAACTTGGGTCTTAATACTTTATTTGATAAGGTATACTGCAAAAATTAGCATATTCATATTTGTAGGGTTTTTACTCAATTATATTTCCAGGCTATTGGAAAACATAAAAACTAGGATATATAAAATAACTCTATAAATCTTTACACCTTGCACTGATTCGAATGCAATAAAGTCTCCTTGATCCAGGCACTGATTTTCAGGTTTCTGTTCCTTTTATTTTTTCTGAAGATTGACTTACTTCTGGTTCTTATATATACTCATTGTTACCACCGTTAGAGGGGTGGTAGGTAAGAGAAATTTTTTTTAAACATCTTTATTGGAGTATAATTACAATGGTGTGTTAGTTTCTGCTTTATAACAAAGTGAATCAGTTATACATAGACATATGTCCCCATATCTCTTCCCTCTTGCATCTCCCTCCCTCCCACGGTAAGAGAAATTTGATGAATTTCTAGTCAATCAATGTTGCTACTGGTTTGAGCTTCTGAAACAGGTTTGAAGGAGGTAAAAATGGTGGACTCTTTCTTTGGGGGATAAAAGGGCTGGTATCAGCAATGTTAGGACAGGTGATTGTCTTCATAATGATAAAAGTGAGTAAAACTGTGAGGGCTAACATAGAAGCAGCTGAACATGATGAATATGTTAGCTCCTTTATAGAAGAAGGGAAAGAAGCCATTTTTGACATGATTCTCCATACAGAGAGTAACTAGGAAACTTTGTACAAATAAATAAAAGGGTTGTTGAAAAATTTACTTGAACACCTTGTTATATATGCCAATAACACTAAAATGTAACTCCAGATGTGCCCATCTACAGTTCCTTGAAAAATTGTTGCAAATTTGTTTCTCCCTAGAATCCTAAACACACACACACACACACACACACAACCGCCACCACCCAATCACAACCTACTCTCTACATATCTAAACCACATCTTTCTTATGAAGCTATTCAATTCCTCCACTCCTCTTCTGTAACTGGCCTCTCCAAAGCTCCATCTTTTGTCGAATTTTGTCGTCTTTTGTCCTATTGTTTTTACCATCCGCTCGGCACTTACCCATAGCTATTTTAGATCCCTGGTTAGCTACTTCTGGTTGTCTTTCACATAATATATCCTGAAAAATATTTAGTGGGCATTTTTAATATTCATGAGATATTCTGATTATAGCACAGAGTTATCCAAGTAATGAAGCAATAGTCTGTGTCCTTAGTCTGTAAGCGTGGAAAGAATTTCCTATAGATCTGGCTTTTTCATTTTCCTTTAGAGTTCAAAAAGTGTTTTTTTTTTTTTTTTCTCTCTCTTTGCTATATACTCTCTGCAGGGGATACCTAAGTTGAAAGTAGAACAAGAATAAAAAACAAAATTTTTAAAAAGCCTAACCACTGAGATATCAGAATGTCAGCTGAAATTATTACTTAAAAATAATCTTCATCTGTATAAGCAAAAAAAGACAAGAGCCAACTGTGACAGCTCTTATCTGCAACAAGGACCACAACACAAAGAGAGTCCATCCTTTATGATGTTTTCGATTTCCACCCATCCCAAGGGCATAAGTATAAACTAAACAAGGGACTTCTAGTGAGGGAAAATAAAATAACAACACATGTTTTTACCATCACTTTACCAGACTCAATAAACATTGTTTTAAAGTAAAATTAGAAACTGTTAAGTTAGCAGTTTTTACTTTAAAAGATCAGCAAATCCATTAATTTAAGAACAGACATGCAAACCAAGCAAAGACTGGCCAACTCAGGGATATCATCTTTGGACAAATATAAGCATAGCATATATGTTTGGCACCTTTACTTAAAGCAGTGGTGTGGAAAACAAACTTATCTATGATACAGAAACAGACTCAGACATAGAGAACACACTTGTGGTTGTCAATGGGGAGGAAGGGTGGGGGAGGGATGGATTGGGAGTTTGGGATTAGCAGATGCAAAGTATTATATAGAGAATGGATAAACAACAAGGTCCTACTGTATAGCACAGGGAATTATGCTCAATATCCTGTGATAAACCATAATGGAAAAGAATATGAAAAAGAATGTATAACTCAATCACTTTGCTGTACAGTAGAAATTAACACAACATTGTAAATCAACTATACTTCAATAAAATAAATTAAAAAATAAAAAAGCAGCGGTGTGGGAAAGATAGGGAAGTTGAGGACTTTGGTGTTAGACACAATTATTTTTTGTTTGTTTCTTTTGACAAAAACTATATATTTAAGGTGTACAGTGCGATAATTTGATATGCATACACATCGTAAAATGATTACCACAATCAAACAAATTAACATATCCATCACCTCCCAGTTATCTTTTGTGTGTGTATGTGTGTGTGTGTGGGGGGGGGTAAGACCATTTGAACTCTATTAGCATATGTCAAGTATGTAATATATCATTATTAACTATAGTCTCCATGCTATATATTAGGTCTACAGAATTTATCTTATAACTGAAAGTTTGTGCCCATTGATCAATATCTTCCCTTTTCTCCTACCCCTCCGCCCCTGGCAACCACCATTCTACTCTCTGTTACTATGAGTTCAACATTTTTTTAGATTCGACATGTACATGAAATCATGTGATGTTTGTCTTTCTGTGTCTGGCTTGTTTCACTTAGCATAATGACTTCCAGTTTCATTCACGTTCTCTCGAATAACAGGATTTTCTTCTTTTTAGGCTGAATAATCCATTGTTTACATATACCAGATTTTCTTATCCATTCGTCTGTTGACGGACACTTAGGCTCTTTCCATATATTAGCTACTGTGAATAACTCTTCAATGAACATGAAAGTGCAGATATCTCTTCAAGATAGTGATTTTATTTCTTTTAGATATACACCCAGAACTGGGATTGCTGGATCATATGGTAGTTCCATTTTTAATTTTTTGAGAAACATCCATATTGTTTTCCATAATGGCTGGACCAATTTTCACTCCCATTAACAGTGCCCAAGGTTCCCTTTGCTCTACATCCTTGCCAACACTTGCTGTCTTTTGCCTTTTTGATAATAGCCATTAAAAGTTGTGATGTGATACCTCATGGTGGGGTGTTTTTTTTTTGCATTTCCCCGATGATTAGTGATGTTGAGCATTTTTACATATTCATGTTGGCCATTTGTATGTCTTCTTTGGAAAAATGTCTAATTGGGTCCTTTGCCAATTTTTTAATTGAGTTATTTATTTTTGCTATTGAGTTGTATGAGTTCCTTATATATGTTGGATATTAACTAATTATCAGATATGTGGTTTGCAAATATTTTCTCCATTTTGTAGGTTGTCTTTTCATTCTGTTGATTGTCTCCTTTGCTGTGCAGAAACTTTTCAGTTCGGTATAGTGCTCCTTGTTTATTTTTGCTTTTGTTGCCTGTACCTTTGGTGTCAATTCCAAAAAATAATTGCCAAGAACAAGGTAAAGGAGGTTCTCCCCTGTTTTTTTTCCTAGAAGTTTTATAATTTCAGCTCATAAGCTTGTCTTTAATCCATTTTGAGTTGACATTTGTGTACGGTATAAGGTAAGGGTCCAATTTCATTCTTTCACATGTGGATATCCAGTTTTCCTACCACCATTTATTGAAGAGACAATCCTCTCTCCATTTTATATTCTTAGAGCCTTTGCAGAAAATGAGTTGACTGTATATGTGTGGGTTTACTTCTGGGCTCTCTATTCTGTTCCATTGGTCTGGGTGTCTGTTTTTATGTCAGTTCCACATGGTTTTGATTACTATAGCTATGTAATATATTTTGAGATTAGGCAGTATGATGCCTCCAGCTTTATTCTCCTTGTTCAAGATGACTTTAGCTATTTGGGGTCTTTTGTGGTTCTATACAAATTTTAGGATTATTTTTATTTCTGTGAAAAATGCCATTGGAATTTTGATAGGGATTGAATTGAATGTGTAGATTGCTTTGGGAAGAATGGATACTTTGACGATATTAATTCTTCCAATCCATAAACATAGGATATCTTTCCATTTATTTCAGATACCTTGATTATAAAATACCTGCAAGTCACAAGAGAGAGAAAAGGAAATCCTCCAAAAAGGAGGACATTTATACAGACACACACTCACACATAGGTCACGTGCCTTGTCAGTCAGCTTCTCGTGGAGTGCTCAAAGTAACATATGAATCAGTTACCAAATTTAGACCCAGGCCACCATTGCATAAGTTTACATGATTTGCCCCAGCAACCTCACTTCTAGAAATCCATCTTGAAAAAGTATTTTCGCAAGTACACAAAGAAGAATATAACACAGATGTCATGCAAAGTACCCCATCCTTTGAGATCTTAATTGTATTAGAAGTGTGTCCTGCACTCCACCCAATACTTCTTGGGAACTCTGAGGAGAAGAAAGCATTGATGTTTCCTAGTCTCTTCTGGTTCCAAAATCCTGCTTCCATGTAATTAGTTCTGTCACATGTAAACTGTCCCTGTTCAATGTGTCATCCCACATAGGAACACAGCCCTCCTTTTCTGAGATTACTATGAAAACATCATTCACACAAGGCCTTTGGGCATATAGCCAGCTTCATGAAAAGTTTAGAGTAAAAGAAAGATTTTACATCACTGTGGCACTTGGGACTTCCCTGGTGGTCCAGTGGCTAAGACTCTGCACTTCCACTGCAGGGGGCATGGGTTCAATCCCTGGTCATCTCTGGTCAGAGAACCAAGATCCCGCATGCCGCGGGGCACAGCCAACAACAACAAGAAAAGGCACTATGGCACTCAACCCTCTCCTTTAAAGATATTCTGCTTCTCTATCTTCAAGCTTGCAGGCAACCCACAATGGGAGCATTTTCTTCTCCTAATCCTCACATATATCTCCATCTCCTTTTTGGAAAATCATGCCCCTTTTTCATAAAATGGGTGCATACTTATGAATACTGCAGTCTCCAGCAGTGTCATGCTCCAGACTGAGTTAACCAATGTAGAAAATAAATTATGTTATTATATGAAATATGTGCAACTGACCCTCTGCATCTGTAGGTTCCACATCCATGGATTCAACCAAGTGCAGGTCAAAAATATATTTTTAAAAAATTCTAGAAAATTCTAAAATACAAAACTTGAATTTGCTACACACCACCAACTATTTATATAGCATTTACATTCTGTTAGGCATTATAAGTAATCTAGAGGTGATTTAAAGTATAAAGGAGGATGTACATAAATTATATGGAAATACTATGACATTTTATATAAGGGATTGAGCATTCATGGAGTTTGATATCCACAGGGGTCCTGGAACCATGGAACCAACCCCTTGGGTCCCCATGGAACCAATATACAACTATATATTAATATCTTCTTTAGCTATATAAAGACCAGGACTAAACTTTGAAATTGCCTCTTCCAAATACTTCAATTTTTAGACCATCTAAATAGACTGACTAAATTATGCTAGTTCCATGTAATGGAGTATTATATTGCTATTAAGAAGAATGAGGTAATTCTCTATGAATTGACAATAAAATAGGTTATATTAAGTTAAAAAAGAAAATTGTATAACATATATAAAGTATTGTGCTATTTTTTGGTAAAAATACATATATTTGTATACTTGTAGAAAAGGGTCAACATAGATATACATCTCTCTGGGGGAAGGAAACATTGACTATTTATTTGTATTATTTTAACTATCACAATAAGTTGGTTTTTTTTTTTTTTTTTTTTTTTTTTTGCGGTACATGGGCCTCTCACTGATGTGGCCTCTCCCGTTGCGGAGCACAGGCTCCGGACGCACAGGCCCAGCGGCCATGGCTCACGGGCCCAGCCGCTCCACGGCACGTGGGATCTTCCCAGACCGGGGCACGAACCCGTGTCCCCTGCATCAGCAGGCAGACTCTCAACCACTGTGCCACCAGGGAAGCCCCAACACAGTAAGTATTTTTAAACTATTTTTATGGTACAGATACCAGAGAGTCTCAGAAAATTTTTATTAAACATCAAGGAAAACATAATTCCTTTATTATTGGCTTGTTTGCAAACAGAAAAATAATGAGAAAATCTTCAGTTTGTATGAGGTATTTTTTTCCTATCTATATTTGTTATTTCATTTCCTCATTTAGAAATTATTCATATTCATAATCATATTCTTTGGTCACTTATTTGAACATTAACAATTGATGAGACAGAAACTAATACTGGTTCATATAACCCAACCTGAGCCAATGATCAGCGCATGGCATTGTGTATGGATTCAGAACTGGCTTGGGATAGCTGACTAATCTTAACCTCTTGTCTGACAGTTACTTGAGTCTCTCATTGGACAAAATCAAGAAATCAAACAGCTTTGTTCACTGCTGGCAGCCACTCTTCAACCCCAGGGGAGTTAGCCTTCAGATGAAGCTAACTCTGAGGATAAGGGGCAGAGAGACAGAGAGAAACTGGATGTCTGGTGACATCATTGAGCTGATGGATTGACCAACCCTGAAATCTCCCCTAATCTGTATTTCAAGTTCTAGGATGGAAAAATTCCCTACATTAGTTAAGCTGCTTTGAGTTGCTTTCTTCTGTTAGTTGTGATTGAAGGTGTCCTGTTAAGATATTTTTCTTAAGTAAATAATCGGGAAAGTAGACAAAGCCTTATGCACAATAATTGTCATCAGAACTGTTTTAGAACAGTGAAAAAATATACACGATTAAGATACTGAGTACTAGGGAAGCACGTACATAGATTATGACTCATTGATATGATAGAACATCAGGTAGCTATTCAAACTGATGTAATCAAGTAATTTTTAATCAAGAGTCCAGCTCCTAATCATCTCTCTGGCCTTGGTTAACTCTCGAGTACTCTCTGTCCACATTCCACTGTTTCATCTATTTGCTTTTTTTTTTTTTTTTCGGTACGTGGGCCTCTCACTGTTGTGGCCTCTCCCATTGCGGAGCACAGGCTCCGGACACACAGGCTCAGCGGCCATGGCTCATGGGCCCAGCTGCTCTGCGGCATGTGGGATCTTCCCGGACCGGGGCATGAACCCGCGTCCCCTGCATTGGCAGGCGGGCTCTCAACCACTGCGCCACCAGGGAAGCCCCCATCTATTTGCTTTGCCTCACGTGATTTTCTTCAACTAGAATGCCTCCAAAATCTTCCAACTTTTCATTCTATTGATGTTTCCCCTTTAAAATTCAGCCCAGGAGCACTTCCTCCAAGATACCCTCCCATAACCCTTCCTCCCTTGCTCCTCAAGCTGGTACCAGCCCCTTCCCTCCTCCCTTATGATGTCTGTAGTTATCACTTCTCTGATGGTGTTTTAAGTCTCTGATTTTATGTCTGTCTTTACCATTAGATAGAAACTAACTGGCTCTTATTTAGCTGTGCATTCCTCATGCTCAACCAAAGGCTTAGCATTCTATAGATACCCTACAAATATTTATAGACTGTGTGCATGGGTGGTTAGATGAATAAGTGAATGAATCAAGAATGTAGGATAGTTAGCTTCTAATTTTTGTCACGGTTTTCTGTATTGTGCACAGAAACGGGAAAGTCGTGTTTAAAAAGCTATTGGTTATTTATGCAGAAATTAAGACTAGACTTTTAAAAATTACCCATCTTTTAAACTTGCTTTGTAGAAATTTATTAACCAAAATGTATTAATACATATTTATAATTGAAGTAGCTGAAGACAAACCCCATACTGTTATTCTCTCATGAAAAATTAAATTGACTTACTCTTTTGATTAATTTTGAAAGCTTTGGTTTAAGGTTATACGAGTCTGACAGAAAAATTGAGGCCATGATTGATTTACATGACACATTTTTAATGGAAAATACTGTAAAACATTGCAAAAGCTCTCTGACATCTTTAAAGATGAACTCAGATGAGAAATGCCAGGTTTGCAGGGCAAGGAAAGGTCTCTGTATGTAACCTTCACCCCAGACCCACCTTTCCTGAGGACCTTGGCTGGGCAGTGTGCTTTTATTTCCCAACTGCTGCCTATAGGAATAGCAGAGAGACCAGACCTCACTTCCCTATCTTACAAAATACCGCACTTTATAAAAAGATTTAAAACAGCAGAGAGAATATAAAATAAATTCCTAATCTGCACACTACATATTAAAGGTACAAAGCTGGAAAAAAAAAAATCTCTTTTCTCTACTCCTCCTTGAGGACAGACTGTGTTAGTCATTTTTGTAACCACACTGCCAGAAGAGTAGATAGCAGCAGCAGGCATTCCTAGGAATTGCTGAATGAATGAAATGTTAATGGTGGTTATATTGATGTAGTGGAATCATCTATGAGTGTTACTTGTTTCTTTGCATTCTTTAGTCTTTTCTTTTCTTTTTTTTTTTGCGGTACACGGGTCTCTCACTGTTGTGGCCTCTCCCTTTGCGGAGCACAGGCTCCGGACGGGCAGGCTCCGCGGCCATGGCTCACGGGCCCAGCCGCTCCACGGCATGTGGGATCTTCCCGGACCGGGGCACGAACCCGTGTCTCCTGCATCGGCAGGTGGACTCTCAACCACTGTGCCACCAGCGAAGCCCTAGTCTTTTCTAAATTTTCCAATTTTATGCTTGTGGTGTCAGTTTCATAAATTCACAGTCAGTAGAGAGAAAGGGAGAGGAACAAAGATATTCTGATATTAGAAACATCTTTGTTCTCGTCTGTAATTCAACATGCCCCTAATAATTGGTGATTTTTTAATATGTAGCCAATCAAGATAGAAACAGGTCTTCTCCAAGTGCTAGCCTGTCAGATGTGCAGCTTACCTGATTTTCTTTTCTCTCCAGTAATCAGAATTTTTACTCTAATATCTACCCATGTAAAATCTGAATTCACAGGAGAGTTACAGTGAAGAGAACTAATATTTGCTGAGTACCTAGTGAATTTGATGCTTCAGTTACCCCAAAAATCTTCCCACTACATCCCATGGTGGTGCCAATGAGGGACTTGAATATGGGAGTGATCTTTAACTTCCCTGTAATTTCCATCACTTCAAATAAATTTAAGTAAAAACACCATGTTTCTTCTCCAAATGTAGCTTCAAGATAAATCCCTTCACCCCTTCCCAACAAGATTTCCATCTCTAAGCTCCTCCTATGAAGATATCTATAGCAACCACCATAGATATTATTATCCTTATTTTACAGATGAGAAAAGATTAAGTAAACCACTCAAGGGCATGGTTAGTGAGAGGTAGAGCTCCTAAGAGAACACTTGTCTTTCTAACCCCAAAGTCTGTTCTTTTCCTACTGTACCATGCTGCTAAACTTTATAAAACCACAAAATAATAGATTTAGAGTGATAGGTTTAGCATTCATAGAATGAAGGCTATCTACAGTTTATTATTTACACAAGTAATGCAAAATGACAAGTGATTCTGGTATTAACTGCAAAATTCTCCTGAGTAGGAAATAGAAAAGAATCTCTCAGCCAACTGTGGCTAAAGGAAATATTTCTGTTCTTCCCTAGTCTGAGATCTCTTTCAGATTGATCATTCTTTCCTGTTTGTTTGTTTGTTTGTTTTTCACATGAGCTGATCTTCTATAGCCCATGCTGTTCACATCTTAATGATCTCCATATCGTAATAACTATTTTCTTACTTTTAAAACTTAGTTGTTGGGCTTCCCTGGTGGTGCGGTGGTTAAGAATCCACCTGCCAATGCAGGGGACACGGGTTTGAGCCGTGGTCCAGGAAGATTCCACATGCTGCAGAGCAATTAAGCCCCTGTGCCACAACTACTGAGCCTGCTCTCTAGAGCCTGCAAGCCACAACTACAGAAGCTTGCACGCCTAGAGCTGGTGCTCCGCAAAAAGAGAAGCCACCACAATGAGAAGCCCGCTCACCACAACTAGAGAAAGCCCGCTCGCAGCAGCGAAGACCGAACACAGCCAAAAATAAAATAAATAAATTTATAAAAAAACCAAAAAACAAAACACTTAGCTGTTAATTGCAGAAAGGATTTACTCATTTATTCTCTTTTAGATAACTCTTAAAGGCTCTCATTTTATTTTATTTTATTTTATTTTTACATCTTTATTGGAGTATAATTGCTTAACAATGTTGTTAGTTTCTGCTTTATAACAAAATTAATCAGTTATACATATACATATGTTCCCATATCCCCTCCCTCTTGTTTCTCCCTCCCACCCTCCCTATCCAACCCCTCCAGGCGGTCACAAAGCACCGAGCTGATCTCCCTGTGCTATGTGGCTGCTTCCCACTAGCTATCTACCTTACCTTTGGTAGTGTATATATGTCCATGCCTCTCTTTCGCTTTGTCACAGCTTACCCTTCCCCCTCACCATATCCTCAAGTCCACTCTCTAGTAGGTCTGTGTCTTTATTCCTGTCTTACCCCTATGTTCTTCATGACATTTTTTTCTTAAATCCCATATATATGTGTCAGCATACAGTATTTGTCTTTCTCTTTCTGACTTACTTCACTCTGTATGACAGACTTTAGGTCCATCCACCTCATTACAAATAGCTCAATTTCGTTTCTTTTTATGGCTGAGTAATATTCTATTGTATATATGTGCCACATCTTTTTTATCCATTCATCCGATGATGGACACTTAGGTTGTTTCCATCTCCGGGCTATTGTAAATAGGGCTGCTATGAACATTTTGGTACATGACTCTTTTTGAATTATGACTTTCTCAGGGTATATGCCTAGTAGTGGGATTGCTGGGTCATATGGTAGTTCTATTTGTAGTTTTTTAAGGAACTTCCATACTGTTCTCCATAGTGGCTGTACCAATTCATATTCCCACCATCAGTGCAAGAGTGTTCCCTTTTTTCCACACCCTCTCCAGCATTTATTGTTTCTAGATTTTTTGATGATGGCCATTCTGACTGGTGTGAGATGATATCTCATTGTAGTTTTGATTTGCATTTCTCTAATGAGTAAAGATGTTGAGCATCCTTTCATGTGTTTGTTGGCAGTCTGTATATCTTCTGTGGAGAA
This sequence comes from Mesoplodon mirus, assembly GCF_964341445.2. Lineage (NCBI taxonomy): Eukaryota > Metazoa > Chordata > Mammalia > Artiodactyla > Ziphiidae > Mesoplodon > Mesoplodon mirus. The sequence goes on along the minus strand of NC_138990.1, from coordinate 73,202,597 downwards.
ATGTCTATTTAGGTCTTCTGCCCATTTTTGGATTGGGTTGTTTTTTTTTTGTTATTGAGCTGCATGAGCTGCTTATAAATTTTTGAGATTAATCCTTTGTCAGTTGCTTCATTTGCAAATATTTTCTCCCATTCTAACGGTTGTCTTTTAGTCTTGTTCGTGGTTTCCTTTGCTGTGCAAAAGCTTTTAAGTTTCATTAGGTCCCATGTGTTTATTTTTGTCTTTATTTCCATTTCTCTAGGAGGTGGGTCAAAAAGGATCTTGCTGTGATTTATGTCATAGAGTGTTCTGCCTATGTTTTCCTCTAAGAGTTTGATAGTGTCTGGCCTTCCATTAGGTCTTTAATCCATTTAGAGCTTATTTTTGTGTATGGTGTTAGGGAGTGATCTAATCTCATACTTTTACATGTCCCTGTCCCGTTTTCACAGCACCACTTATTGAAGAGACTGTCCTTTCTCCACTGTACATTCCTGTGTCCTTTATCAAAGATAAGGTGACCATATGTGCATGGGTTTATCTCTGGGCTTTCTATCCTGTTCCATTGATCTATCTTTCTGTTTTTGTGCCAGTACCATACTGTCTTGATTCCTGTAGCTTTGTAGTATAGTCTGAAGTCAGGGAGCCTGATTCCTCCAGCTCCATTTTTCGTTCTCAAGATTGCTTTGGCTATTCAGGGTCTTTTGTGTTTCCATACAAATTGTGAAATTTTTTGTTCTAGTTCTGTGAAAAATGCCAGTGGTAGTTTGATAGGGATTGCGTTGAATATGTAGATTGCTTTGGGTAGTAGAGTCATTTTCACAGTGTTGATTCTTCCAATCCAAGAACATGGTATATCTCTCCATCTATTTATATCATCTTTAATTTCTTTCATCAGTGTCATAATTTTCTGCACACAGGTCTTTTGTCTCCTTAGGTAGGTTTATTCCTAGATATTTTATTCTTTTTGTTGCAGTGGTAAATGGGAGTGTTTTCTTGATTTCACTTTCAGATTTTTCATCTTTAGTGTATAAGAATGCCAGAGATTTCTGTGCATTAATTTTGTATCCTGCTACTTTACCAAATTCATTGATTAGCTCTAGTAGTTTTCTGGTAGCGTCTTTAGGATTCTCTATGTATAGTATCATGTCATCTGCAAACAGTGACAGCTTTACTTCTTTTCTGATTTGGATTCCTTTTATTTCCTTTTCTTCTCTGATTGCTGTGGCTAAAACTTCCAAAACTATGTTGAATAAGAGTGGTGAGAGTGGGCAACCTTGTCTTGTTCCTGATCTTAGTGGAAATGGTTTCAGTTTTTCACCATTGAGGATGATGTTGGCTGTGGGTTTGTCATATATGGCCTTTATTATGTTGAGGAAAGTTCCCTCTGTGCCTACTTTCTGCAGGGTTTTTATCATAAATGGGTGTTGAATTTTGTCGAAAGCTTTCTCTGCATCTATTGAGATGATCATATGGTTTTTCTCCTTCAATTTGTTTATATGGTGTATCACGTTGATTGGTTTGCATATATTGAAGAATCCTTGCATTCCTGGAATAAACCCCACTTGATCATGGTATATGATCCTTTTAATGTGCTGTTGGATTCTGTTTGCTAGTATTTTGTTGAGGAATTTTGCATCTATGTTCATCAGTGATATGGGCCTGTAGTTTTCTTTCTTTGTGACATCCTTGTCTGGGTTTGGTATCAAGGTGATGGTGGCCTCGTAGAATGAGTTTGGGAGTGTTCCTCCCTCTGCTATATTTTGGAAGAGTTTGAGAAGGATAGGTGTTAGCTCTTCTCTAAATGTTTGATAGAATTCACCTGTGAAGCCATCTGGTCCTGGGCTTTTGTTTGTTGGAAGATTTTTTTATCACAGTTTCAATTTCAGTGCTTGTGATTGGTCTGTTCATATTTTCTATTTCTTCCTGATTCAGTCTTGGCAGGTTGTGCATTTCTAAGAATTTGTCCATTTCATCCAGGTTGTCCATTTTATTGGCATACAGTTGTTTGTAGTAATCTCTCATGATCCTTTGTATTTCTGCAGTGTCAGTTGTTACTTCTCCTTTTTCATTTCTAATTCTATTGATTTGAGTCTTCTCCCTTTTTTTCTTGATGAGTCTGGCTAATGGTTTATCAATTTTGTTTATCTTCTCAAAGAACCAGCTTTTAGTTTCATTGATCTTTGCTATCGTTTCCTTCATTTCTTTTTCATTTATTTCTGATCTGATTTTTATGATTTCTTTCCTTCTAAGTTTGGGGTGTTTTTGTTCTTCTTTCTCTAATTGCTTTAGGTGCGAGGTTAGGTTGTTTATTCGAGATGTTTCCTGTTTCTTAAGGTGGGATTGTATTGCTACAAACTTCCCTCTTAGAACTGCTTTTGCTGCATCCCATAGGTTTTGGGCCGTCGTGTCTCCATTGTCATTTGTTTCTAGGTATTTTTAAATTTCCCCTTTGATTTCTTCAGTGATCACTTCGTTATTAAGTAGTGTATTGTTTAGCCTCCATGTGTTTGTATTTTTTACAAATCTTTTCCTGTAATTGATATCTAGTCTCATAGCATTGTTGTCGGAAAAGATACTTGATACAATTTCAATTTTTGTAAATTTACCAGGGCTTGATTTGTGACCCAAGATATGATCTATCCTGGAGAATGTTCCATGAGCACTTGAGAAAACATGTGTATTCTGTTGTTTTTGGATGGAATGTCCTATAAATATCAATTAAGTCCATCTTGTTTAATGTATCATTTAAAGCTTGTGTTTCCTTATTTATTTTCATTTTGGATGATCTGTCCATTGGTGAAAGTGGGGTGTTAAAGTCCCCTACTATGAATGTGTTACTGTCGATTTCCCCTTTTATGGCTGTTAGTATTTGCCTTATGTATTGAGGTGCTCCTATGTTGGGTGCATAAATATTTACAATTGTTATATCTTCTTCTTGGATCGATCCCTTGATCATTATGTAGTGTCCTTCTTTGTCACTTCTAGTAGTCTTTATTTTAAAGTCTATTTTGTCTGATATGAGAATTGCTACTCCAGCTTTCTTTTGGTTTCCATTTGCATGGAATATCTTTTTCCATCCCCTTACTTTCAGTCTGTATGTGTCTCTAGGTCTGAAGTGGGTCTCTTGTAGACAGCATAAATATGGGTCTTGTTTTTGTATCCATTCAGCCAATCTGTGTCTTTTGGTGGGAGCATTTAGTCCATTTACATTTAAGGTAATTATTGATATGTATGCTCCTATTCCCATTTTCTTAATTGTTTTGGGTTCGTTATTGTAGGTCTTTTCCTTCTGTTGTGTTTCTTGCCTAGAGAAGTTCCTTTAGCATTTGTTGTAAAGCTGGTTTGATGGTGCTGAACTCTCTCAGCTTTTTCTTGTCTGTAAACGTTTTAATTTCTCCATCAAATCTGAATGAGATCCTTGCTGGGTAGAGTAATCTTGGTTGCAGGTTTTTCTCCTTCATCACTTTAAATATGTCCTGCCAGTCCCTTCTGGCTTGCAGAGTTTCTGCTGAAAGGTCAGCTGTTAACCTTATGAGGATTCCCTTGTGTGTTATTTGTTGTTTTTCCCTTGCTGCTTTTAATATGTTTTCTTTGTATTTAATTTTTCACAGTTTGATTAATATGTGTCTTGGCGTATTTCTCCTTGGATTTACCCTGTATGGGACTCTCTGTGCCTCCTGGACTTGACTGACTATTTCCTTTCCCATATTAGGGAAGTTTTCAACTATAATCTCTTCAAATATTTTCCCAGTTCCTTTCTTTTTCTCTTCTTCTTCTGGAACCCCTATAATTCGAATGTTGGTGCATTTAATGTTGTCCCAGTGGTCTCTGAGACTGTCCTCAGTTCTTTTCATTCTTTTTTCTTTCTTCTGCTCTGCAGTAGTTATTTCCACTATTTTATCTTCCAGGTCACTTATCCATTCTTCTGCCTCCGTTAGTCTGCTATTGATCCCATCTAGAGTATTTTTCATTTCATTTATTGTGTTTTTAATCGTTGCTTGATTCATCTTTAGTTCTTCTAGGTCCTTGTCAACTGTTTCTTGCATTTTGTCTATTCTAGTTCCAAGATTTTGGATCAGCTTTACTATCATTATTCTGAATTCTTATTCAGGTAGACTGCCTATTTCCTCTTTATTTGTTAGGTCTGTTGGGTTTTTATCTTGCTCCTTCTCCTGCTGTGTGTTTTTCTGTCTTCTCATTTTGCTTATCTTACTGTGTTTGGGGTCTCCTTTTTGCAGGCTGCAGGTTCGTTGTTCCTGTTGTTTTTGGTGTCTGTCCCCAGTGGCTAAGGTTGGTTCAGTGGGTTGTGTAGGCTTCCTAGTGGAGGGGACTAGTGCCTGTGTTCTGGTGGATGAGGCAGGATCTTGTCTTTCTGGTGGGCAGGTCCACGTCTGGTGGTGTGTTTTGGGGTGTCTGTGGACTTTTTATGATTTTAGGCAGCCTCTCTGCTAATGGGTGGGGTTGTGTTCCTGTCTTGCTAGTTGTTTGGCATAGGGTGTCCAGCCCTGTAGCTTGCTGGTCGTTGAGTGAAGCTGGGTGCTGGTGTTGAGATGGAGATCTCTGGAAGATTTTCGCCGTTTGATATTATGTGGAGCTGGGAGGTCTCTTGTGGACCAGTGTCCTGAAGTTGGCTCTCCGACCTCAGAGGCACAGCACTGACTCCTGGCTCCTCAATTTGGGATGATTCCTTGTCTATTCATGTATTCCACAGATGCATTGTACATCAAGTTGATTGTGGAGCTTTAATCCTCTGCTTCTGAGGCTGCTGGGAGAGATTTCCCTTTCTCTTCTTTGTTCTCACAGCTCCCGTGTCTCAGCTTTGGATTTGGCCCCACCTCTCCGTGTAGGTCGCCGGAGGGCGTCTGTTCTTTGCTCAGACAGGACAGGGTTAAAGGAGCAGCTGCTTCGGAGACTCTGGCTCACTCAGGCCGGGGCAGGGGGCGTTAGGGAGGGGTACGGAGTGCGGGGCGAGCCTGCAGCGGCAGAGGCCGGCGTGACGTTGCACCAGCCCGAGGCACGCCGTGCGTTCTCCCAGGGAAGCCGTCACTGGATCCCGGGACCCCGGCAGTGACGGGCTGCACAGGCTCCCCGGAACGGGGGCACGGACAGTGACCTGTGCTCGCACACAGGCCTCGTGGCGGCGGCAGCAGCCCCAGCGTCCCACGCCCGTCTCTGGGGTCCGCGGCTCGCGCCCGTCTCTGGAGCTCCTTTAAGGGGCGCTCTTAATCCCCTCTCCTCGCGCACCAGGAAACAAAGAGGGAAGGAAAAGTCTCTTGCCTCTTCGGCAGGTCCAGACTTTTTCCCAGACTCCCTCCCGGCTAGCTGTGGCGCACTAACCCCTTAAGGCTGTGTTCTCGCCGCCAGCCCCAGTCCTCTCCCTGTTTTCCGACTGAAGCCAGAGCCTCAGCTCCCAGCGTCACCTGCCCCGGCGGGTGAGCAGACAAGCCTCTCGGGCTGGTGAGTGCCCATCGTCACCGATCCTCTGTGCGGGAATCTCTCCACTTTGCCCTACTCAGGTACGTGTGGAGTTTCTTGCCTTTTGGGAGGTCTGAGGTCTTCTGCCAGCATTCAGTAGGTGTTCTGTAGGAGTTGTTCCACGTGTAGCTGTATTTCTGGTGTATCTGTGGGGAGGAAGGTGATCTCCGTGTCTTACTCTTTCGCCATCTTCCAGGCTCTCATCTTAGATTCAGTATTAAGCAACTGTATTTCTCTCTCTTCAACTAGCTCTGTGATTACTAGCTACTGCAATTATCCATGTAATTCTGGAACATAGGAAGATATGTGATATTTCAAATTGCTCACTTCAAATGACTGGTTATCTTATCTTGAAAATTAATTATCTGTATTTGACCCATTTCTAACCTTGTGGTCCCTGTGACAAAAAGGGAAATTTTATATAATCTGCTTTTGTTTTGTTTTTTAAGAATGGGAATAGGATAATCTGATATAGGCTTCCCACCTTGGAGCTGAATTCATTTACTGTTACCTCCAGCTTGAGAACTTTCACATTCCTGCCCTGACCACAGCAGCTGTGTGTGGACTGTTTCAGGTTCACTAAACCAGATTCTTGAATGGAAAACTTCACTTTATCCCTGTGCTATTGTTCTTTACACATCTCATTAGTACTCTTAATTTTCTCCTCAGAACCATCTTCTTATAATCTCTTTCTCATAGAAGCAATGGACATATTTTATAAGCCTCAATCAATTTTTGTCAGGAAAAAAATTGCAGGGGTTCATCTTAAAGACTCCCCCTTTGTCTGCACACATATGAATGACTACAGTGTAGTGATATACACACACAGGCTTCAGATCCATTTGTCCTGGGTTTGAATCTTAGCTCTATAATCTACTTAGCAAAATTTTTTAAGTTTAACGGAAGGATATTTATATATTTTTGCTACTCCAGGAATAAAAGAGAAAAAATTGGTCCCTAAATCTAATTTAAGCTGTTAAGAAAGAAGTTGTTTTTTAGTTTTTGTTTTTTTAGTTCTAGATTTTACCCCTTCTCCCAATTGATGAAAGAAGAGGTTTTCCTATTACATAGAGAGTTAAATTTTAAGAAAATATGAAGCCATATTTTACTTTGATGAAAGCTTATTTTGAAGATCAAGTTTTTGCTTCTCTTTGGTGCTTGCTGGAATCTTATAAGAGGAGGATTCTGCCCAAGGGAGAAAACAGATGCCTGTCAATGACTCTGAAACAGTGACCATTTAATATTGAACATTTACACAGGTAGGTTTTGTTTTACTGTTTAGTTTTAATTATGTTCTTACTAAAGCAGGCTAATATACTTACTATCTAACCAAATATGCTATAAATCTAGCTCATTAACAGATGTTTAAATCATATTATCTCTCCAGAAGCAGGCTTTTTTTTTTTTTGCTTTGTGTGAGGGTTGTATTATTTTATTTATGTACATATGTGTTTAATAAGTTTAATGAAGTATAATTTACATACCATAAAATATACCTATTTTAAGTGTACAAGTCAATGATTTTTAGTAAATTGACAGAATTGTGCAACCATCACCACAATCCAGTTTTAAAACAGTTTAATTGCCCCAGAAGATCTTTCATTTGCAGTTATTTACTATTCCTACTCTCAGCCCCAGTAGCAAATTTTAAGGAGAAAAAAAATCTTCTCTTAAAAATGATCCAATTTTCTCTTAAAACTGAACCAATTCTTCTCCATTATCTACTCTTTAGATAGGTCAACCGGCCAAAGGACTAAAATTAACAAATCAAAACCAAAATTTACCTCAAGCCAAACGAGCTTATGAAGTTCAATTCTTCTCCCAGACTTATTTATCTGTTTATTTATTTTGCATAAAACCGGCACTGTTTAGGTCTAAAGTATTTTGGAAGAAAGATCTAAGAAGTGGAGCCAGCAAGTTACTTAGGCTGCTTCTGTTTATCCCTAATTTAAACTCAATAAAAATGCATTTAAAATATTTCTTTAAGCATAATTGAAATGTATAGATTTTTTAAGAACATAAATTCACTTCAAAATGTTTTTTCAAGCTCATTAACTTTTATTTAAAATTTTTTATTTTGAGTAGACAGCTTTTCCTATACCTTTCTAATTTTCACAAAATATACAATAATTCCAGGTAAAATTTAAACTTTAAAACAAAAGGGTCTCAACATAAAGCCATTGAGGACAAGGGCCAGTTTCCCTGTGTGATTATACACAGGCTGGACACCACAAGTAGTTAAAAGGTGGCCTTTTGAAAGGTAGGTTACAGATCTCTTCAGTAAAGACATCTGCCTCATCAACCTTGTTGGCCTTGCAGAAGGGGTTGCTCCTTACTGACCACACAGACTTCTGCATTAATAATAAACTATCTGGAAAAAAGTAATGAAGTCATAAGGAGTGGGTTATAAGCCTAATATCAGGAACTATCTCATATCTTTCCAACCTCCTTACACAAGTGCTCTAAATGATTTCACTGGATAGTAAAATCTTTCTTTCACAGAGATAAGGATTATTATATCACTATATATACATTCATTAACAAATGCATAATACATAATAAAGAGCCTATATTATAGACAGACCATACAATGACAGAATTAAAAGCATTTTATAACTGGGAAAAAGATATTTGAATTGTGTTGTAGACTAGATAGGATGAGCAAAAGTACTTGATCTTTCAGTAATTAATCAAGAAGTTTTAAGGAAGATGACACATTCCAGAAGTGTGTTGTAGGTACATGACAGACTCAGATACTATGAAATTGGATCATGAAATGACAACAGACAGAACTCTGGTGATATCTAAAAACTGGAGTTTTGTTACCAAGTCAATGGTAGGAGGCCTATAAAAATAAGACCATTTTTCAATTCAGTTCCTTTCTTTCAAATCCATGAGGATTTATTGAAAGCTTATTATGTGAAAGCCACCATGCCAGAGCCAGAGGCAATGTACTTGTCCATATAAATAAACGTAAAGGGGAATTTCTGCTCGGTTGGCACTCAGCAAAATACATGTTGTCTTAAAGCATGCCAGTCATAGTACTGACTGCATTTCATTTGAGCCCAAACTTAAAATTGTGTAAGGATTAGTCATCATACCTATTTCTCACTAGGCTGAACAATCAAGTCTTCAGATAGAGAGGATTGTCAAGGCAACACTAAAAATATCCCAAGTAACTTTAAATTTTCCATCATAACCTTGAAGCTCTGAAAGATAAAATTTCTACAATTTTTCAAACTGTGCCAAATTTGATACAGTGAGTCACCAAATCCAAAGACAATTTTGAAATGATATACACTCAAAGGAATTCCTAAGATCACTGATGACCCCTCTACCATATGTATGAAGGCTGCAGGACAATGTTGACATTTTGCAGAAACTCTGAGTTCCAAACAAGAGCAAGGAAAGAAGTGGTGGTAAGGGGGAGCACTTTAGGAGAGCTGCCTTTGCAGGTGGTTTCCAGAAGCAACTGGAGGATGTGTTTTCACCAAGCCTCCTGATAATTTCTCCCGTACTGCCAACATTTCACTCTGAGTTATCCAGGAAAATCTATTCATCAGTAAATTAATTGGCTTATTTAGCATCCTCTTCTTGAAATACAAATAGCTTTCAAGAGAATAAAAAGGCTATATAAATCACTATATAATAGTGATTCACAAGTTAGTGGAAATTAGCCTGAAAACGTTTAATATAATTGCTTTCCTCCTAATAACTTAAAGCAACTACATTGTCAGAATGGTAGTTTTTATTTATTAGAGTAGCTGTAAAACAATTAATATGTATACATTTTTTTCAGATCTTTAAAATTTAAAAAGACTTGTCACATGTATTATCTAGCGTGACACTCATAAATGTCATGGGACACAAAGACATAGTTGTTGCTTGCCTACTATTGGTTGCTTGCATAAAACCCTGATTTTGGATACTTCCCATACCTCATTGTGACTCAGGGTTAAAGCAAGGAAAGTCTAAGCTAATCATGATTTTTTCATTTGCCTTACTAATGATGGGTTTGGGGTGAGCATGTAATTCATTTCAGGACAATGAGATATGCAGGAGCCTGTTGAAGGGCTTCCAGAAAAGGTTATTTTGATCTAAAAAAAAGGAAGAAGGAAAAGGATGCACAGGAAGAAATCTATCCCTTTTCTTCCATCAGATGTTCTTATACAGGTTCCCCCGGTACCTGAAAAGAGAGTGTTCCTATGAAACCTTTCATAAGCCAAAATGGCATCAAGTGAAGATTCAATTACCTTAGGACACATCTTGCAAACGATGCACAAAATAAATCGAGATAAAGCACAGAAGCTCACAGACACTGTTTAAAGCTATGGCAGCTTGATACTGAGATACTGAGTGTGTTTCCCAGGGAAGGAGCTTGGCGGGGCCGCTATTGCTGCTCAGGGTGTTGCTGCCTCTATAATTGCACCTGCAAAACGAACGCTGAACGCTATTTTTCCTTTTCAACTTTTTTTTCCTAAAAATGAAAATATTCTTCAGATTTCTTCCAGTTAGCAAAAATAGGTACTAATGTATTTCATAAAAGTGAAGTGGTGTACAGTGAACTTTTGAAAATCAGGGGACACCTGTATTGGCATGTGAGGCTACATAGACTTCAAAGGGAATAAAACCAGAACTGCAGAAGTCATCTTGCTTCCAGGAGGTTGTTAAATTACCATCCTGGAAATGGATGACAGAAAGATGGAAAGTTCCAGGGTCCTTAGTCATGTTACTTAGCCACTAACTTAAATACTTGAGTTACTGGACACCCTTAGGATTTTGTGTTTTATGTATGAATTCATCTGCCTTATTGTTTAAAATAATTGAGTCAGAGTTCTTGGTCAGTATTAACTGAAATCACAATACATGTGAATGGGTTAGATTTAGAGATGTGTGATAACTGAGGTTCAAAAGTTTTAAAAACTTGACCAAGACCACAGGGTAATTGCAGGTATGTGACATAGTTGTAATTTCACATTCCAGGGATTATGTGCCTTCCACTTAATTTTGTTGAGTAGAAACAGTAAATAGTATTGTGATGTTAGAAACTTTGGGAAATGACATAGATTTATTTTATCGTCCTCAGAATAGGAATTTGTGGTAGAGGGCTTAGGATATCAGGAAGAACAATGGGAGACCAGAGTACAGAAAAGGAGTAGCAAGGTATCATGCTCACATTTTGCCTATTTTGAAATTTTGTCTAAACTTAGCCTGAAATTCATGAGAAAAATTGAAACTCTCACCTCCTTCTTCTTATTTCACATGTACTTCTATTCCCAGAACCCCAAACATTGGTAAGTAGTATTGGTAATTCTGCTATGTTCTATTTAATAGAGCTATTTTCAGCCAGATAACTTAGGTAGGATCTCTTGGAGACATAGAAAAAAAAATTTAAACTCCATTTAACCAAAGGAAAAAGATAATTTTATTAAAGAATGAATGGGGAATCCCCTGGAACAGAAAGGTAGGGGGCACTGCTTGACTGAATAAGGGTTTAGAGCCAGGAGTTAGAAATCTATCAGGAACTTATATGTGCTGTCACATAGGAGTCTCTGGGGCACCATGGGTGCTCTTCTCTAATTTCTCTCTCTCTGTGCAGACCAACTATTTCTCCACTCCTCATGCCTAGGGTCAAAAGATGCATCCTCCCATCCCCCATCATCTACCAGCACCAACTTTCTAAGCAAATGACTTTCTAGGCAAATCCTCTGTTACAATGGATCCATTCTCACCATGTCACAATTCTTAATCCTTGATTCTTCAGAGAGAGAATAGGTCTGGCCAAACCTAGCTTCTGGATTGGTTTCACTCTAACCAGACACCCATACTTTTGTTCAATCAACTTTTGCATAGTTGATGGCCACTTTGAATCATCATGGTCACCTCTGTGGTAAGGGACAGTTCTCAGAGAAGTGGCTGTGGCTGGGAAGTACCCTCAAATTAGGTCTGCCCAGAATTTAAAATTTCATTTTATTTTGTTGTATAACGATTTCAAAGTTTCTAAAAGCCAATTATGTTTAAATAAAAATTTAAACATAATTTTGTGGTCATAAGTAGGAAACTTGCTTTTAGTGACGAAGGGGAAAAAAATAACCAGACATCCCTGATGATGGCAATTACTTAGTGTGGACAATGACGAATAAGTGAAAAAAGCCTCAGAGGTAACCATGCTAGTATATCTCACCATTTTTCAAAGTGTAATTATCTGTGTAATTTATAATTACCCATTGTAGTGTATACATTACACATACAAAAATATTTATATATATGTACATATTCAAGGGGAATTCAAAAAATAATATTTTATATGAAAAGTACATTAAAAACTAAATTCTTACATAGATTATTCAACTGCATTCCAGTAACTCAGCGCTGTGCCTTCAGAACTGTAAAGGTAATTCTAAAATTTCAGATAAACAAGTGATATATAATACTGTAAAGACATCAGAAAATACAACATATTTTAAATTGGTGAAATGAGTAATGTTAAAAATAGCTCACACAACAAATGACACCAAGCATACAAAAATACATCATTTAAGTCAAGAAAAAAATGCCCATACATGAAATAAATTGAAATTAATTGTTAATGAAGGTTAAGGAAGTACAAGTATAAAAACTGTTAAGAATTGTACAGGTTATAAATTTTAACCATTAGGGTTTTGTAAGCTAAAATTCATGTTCTAGGGCTTCCCTGGTGGCGCAGTGGTTGAGAGTCTGCCTGCCGAAGCAGGGGACATGGGTTCGTGCCCTGGTCTGGGAAGATCCCACATGCCGCGGAGCGGCTGGGCCCGTGAGCCATGGCCGCTGGGCCTGCGCGTCCTGAGCCTGTGCTCCGCAGCAGGAGAGGCCACAACAGTGAGAGGACCGCGTACCACAAAAAAAAAAAAAAAAAAAAAAGTAATGATAAGATTTCAGAGTGCCATGACAGGAAATGTCAGAATTAAATCATATGGATTCACATGCTGTACATAGAGAGGTTATCTACGAAGGGAGCTGTTTCAGCATAAAAATGAAAGTAAAAATCACACCATCTATTTAGGAAAGTCAGAACCACACAAACATTTACCTAGTACTGCAAAAACAAATTTCCCACTTTTTCAGAAGATAGGGCAATTTCATTCCTTTGTTAGTTTTCACTTTCACTAATCTCTGGCCTACCTGGGTTGAGTGAATATGCTAAAACGTGATGCAAAAAGCTGTTCTTGTTTCAGCTTCATTGGGAACCAGAAATAGAGTGCATCTCAAGGGATTTATAACTGAGCATGGCAGGCATGAAATGTTTGGAGTATTCTGATCAGATTTTGGCTAAGAATGTGAATTATGTTTATTCAAATGCACTTCAATCTCCAAAATCTTTGGGGCAAGTCTGCTGTGACTCTGACTGAAAACTGACATTTTATACCTTAAATGAGGCTGAGTCCACTGTGGCCGCGGCAGAACACTTCCTCTGGAAGCCTGAGCCTTCCCAAGGCCTCCACCCAGGAGCCAGGTCACAGTGGTTCCTAGGACACCACTTCCCAGACTGAATCTATGAAAACTAAGCAGCCGCTATCATTTTGTACATTGGTCATCAGGACAATAAAGGCAAATCAGCAGGGACCCCAGATGAACACTGCCAGGAGTCCTCAGCCCCTCTGGCACCCTAAGGGCCAGTTAATTCCATTCCGTCTTTCATGCTTATAATCTTAGGACAATGAAAAATATACAAATTACCCTACTCACCTAATTCTTCAATATGTGATTTGCTGCTTTTTCTATGTCTTGTTTTCCTACTGTGACACCCATAATCTTTCTCTTTGTCAATTCCTTGTATTTGTTCTTTGAAACTTTAAATTCAGTTGCAAATCAGCTCTCCTACATTATCAAGTTTCTCACATTCACTCCATGTTGGTGTCTCCTCCCTTGTGTATATTTATTTGCAATAATCTTACTGAGGTAAAATTTACATTTTATAGTAATCCCGTTTTTTTTTTTTTTTTTTTTTTTTTTTTTTTTGCTGTATGTGGGCCTCTCACTGTTGTGGCCTCTCCCGTTGCGGAGCACAGGCTCCGGATGCGCAGGCCCAACGGCCATGGCTCACGGGCCCAGCCGCTCCGCGGCATGTGGGATTTTCCCAGACCGGGGCACGAACCCGTGTCCCCTGCATCGGTAGGCGGACTCTCAACCACTGCGCCACCAGGGAAGCCCCATAGTAATCCCATATTTTAAATGTATAGTTTCATGAACTGTAAATACTTTGATCACCTCTCCAATCAAAATATAGAACTTTTCCATTATTCCAGAAAGTTCCCACAAGGATCTTTCCAGTCAATTGCTCACACTTTCCTCTAAGCAACCATTTAAAAATTTTTATCACCATGAATTAGTTTTGCCTAATTTATTACTTCATGTAAATGCAACCACATCGTGTGAATTCTTCTGTATGACTTCTTTAGTTCAGTATAATGGTTTCTGAAATTTGTCCATGTTGTTGTTTGTATCAGGAACTCATTCTTTTTATTGTTGAATAGTACTCCATTATATCAATATACTACCTAACATTTGGGTTGCTTTGAGTTTTTTGCTCTTAGGATTAAATCTGTTGTGAACATTTATGTACAAATCTTTTTGTGAAGGTATGTTTTCATTCCTCTTGAGTCTTAGGATTGGGTTGCTGATTTGTAGGGTATCTGGTTCTTATAATAAATTAACCATGACCCTCAGGTTTTGTAACTCAGTCTAGTGAATTTACTTAAGGTTAAGTTCACCTGCAAGAACTGTATCCCTCCTCAGCATAATGATAAATAGGGCTTCTACGACTGGAAAGCAATCATGAGGTGTGATGAATTCATCATGGAAAGCTCCCTGGAGGACCCATTTCTAGACACCATGTTTCTCTTCCACCCCACTATGGATCATGTACATTTTCATTTGAAGTTCTATACATCTTAACAGGTCTGACTTCCTGGTGTCAAACTACTGCCTACATTCCACCATTCACTGTGTCACTTTTGGGAGCACACTTTTCCTCTTTCAACTTGGGTCCAGTGATTGGGGGCCTGTAAATTAACTGACAGTAAACAGATTAACAGGAGAAAAGAAAGGGTTTATTTACACATGTACTCCATACATGCAGGAGGTTTAGCTATGAATAACTCACTCAATAGCCAGAGATTAAAAATTTATATACAAAATGTAACAAAAGTGAGGGGGATGTTTAATGTTTCAATAGAAAGGCATGAAAGGTTCTATTGGGCTTTCTGATGCTAATAGAAATGGGCAGCCTGTTTCTGTGGCAGCTGAATTCACAGAAAACTCCCTGGAGGGGGTTAATGGCAGCTGTATTTTCTGGAGGTTCTGCTTTAGTCAGATAAGGGAAGTTCAGATAAGATTTCTTTCTGCATCTTTTTAGTGCAAATGTTTTCACTTTAAAATAATCTTTACAGCAACTTCGGAGGTCTGAGTGGGTCTGCATATTTCCCTATCAAAACTTTCCTAGAAATTTGACAAGAAGTTAGGTTGATTGCTGTGGAGAGAGATTCAGGTTAGAAGTTGTGGGAAGTCTGCAAAAGGAGAGAAAAACAAAGACTAATGGTTGGAGAGGATGATAAACCCAATTTTTAAGTCCAGAGGACAGCTGGTCAAGAAGATTTCTCAATTTTGGGCTTGAAGCATCTTTAGTGAGCATTATACTGGTAATGTTACTGTCATGGTCATTTCCTGGAGCAGAGATTGGGAGGCGCAAGTGTTCCTGTGAAACTTCTAAGGTGGCCAACACTTGTGGTGAAAAAGCCTTTGAAGTTATATCAAGTCAGCCACCTTCAGCTTACAGGTCTTCAGGAAGGAAAAAGGCAGCTTTAGTTTTCAGAGGTGCCAAACCAGGAGGGTAGGAGAAAAATTGGAAACATTAATTACTGACAAAATGTACGTGAATGCAGGATCCAGTTTACAAAGAGGTAAAAAAATAGCTCAAAGACAATGAACAAGAATGGAATCTGATAACTCACAAGGATGGGTTATAGTTTTCCAATGAAACACAAAATTTCTCTGTACAATCACCCCCATTCTGATCAAATATAATCAAAGTAAAATAACTCTTGTTTACAAAATAAATCTAGTCTCATTAAATTTGGCCTGGTCATTTATGTAAGTTCAGCAAAAATGATAATTGACCACATAGGCCTTTTTAACTTTGCTTTGCTGGAACTTTCCTAAGGAATCTCAGATTGGACTTTCAAAAGTCTCTCAAGGCTAGGACACCAAGCTAAGGACTTGCTACCAGACTTCACCTACATTACCTGTAGATTTGGGTGAATTCCTCTCTCCTTGGGGTCCCCAAAGCTGCTTAAGTTTCATAGACTTGGAAACTTAAGTGGCCTTCCTTACTCATGTGTAATGCTGGGAACCCTGTAAGTCAGTACTGGCTTGTTTTTTAAAGAGGGCTTTGTAAACATTGGATCCATAAAGTCAACTGTAGTTCCTTAAAACTGTCTGCTCATATCTGATGCTGTGCACGCTATTCTCAAGTATGACATTCCAGCCAAAGCCTCGGTAATATAACCAATTTTCCCAATTACAATACAAGGAAAACAGATTCCTATTGAATCTAGGCAAATTACTATATTGCAATGAAAATAAGAATACTCAATAAGAGTTTCCAAATTCTGGAGAGATCAGGTAGGGAGGAAAATACAAATGTTTCATTTTTGTTTAGAAAGGTATAATTTACTAAATTGTTGTGAGTTATAGCTAGCTTAAGAGAAAACAAAAAGGGATTCCTTAAATCCAGAAAATAGAATATTAAAGAACTAGCAATGCTCCAAACATAAGGCCATAAAAATGATAATCATTCTTCATCAGTCCATTCAGTCCCATGTTGTTAATTCTTGCTGTGATTGATCTTGGGTTAGCTGTTTTATGAACCCATCAGCTTCCCCACTAAAGTTCTGGAAATCCTTACTCAGTCCAGTGGTATGATCTCAAAGTTATTTAAGCAATACCACCAGAAGCCTATACCCCAGAGTACCTGTCATAATCCTTTCCATGGATGTCTAAGACAGTCCCTTTTGTTGAGAACAAAGCATTCTGGCTTATTGCTGATTGCAAGTTCTTTCAGGAAAGCATCAGAATAAAATAATAACTATCTGTGAACAGCAAAAGACTTAAAATGGCCATCATTAAAGATTTATGAAGAGTTCATTATAAAAATACAGTCATCCTCCCTTTATCCACAGAGGACACGTTCCAAGATCCCCTGTAGATGCTTGAAACTGCAGCTAGTACTGAACCCTAAATATACTGTGTTTTTTTCCTATACATAACATACCTATGATAAATTTTAACTTACAAATTAGGCACAGTAAGAGATTATCAACAATAACTAATAATAAAATAGAGCAATTGTAACTATACTGTAAGAAAAGTTATGTGAATGGGGACTCCCTCTCACTCTCTCTCTCAAAATATCTTTTTGTATTGTACTCACCCTTCTTATTGGATGATAAGGTGACATGAAGGGAGGTGAATGGAATAGGCATTGTGATGGAGTGTTAGGCTACTATTTGACCTTATGACAGAAAGTCAGAAGAAGGGTCATTTGTTTCAGGTGATCTTGGATCAAAGAACCATGATGATGTTGATGGTTAGATGTCAGGAGCAGACAATGTCAGCAGTTGGGGAACCTGAGCAGGAGAGAGCAGGATGGCACAAGATTGCATCATGCTCCTCAGAAGCGTAATTTAAAACTTACGAATTATTTATTTCTGGAATTTTCCATTTAATATTTTCAGACCATGTTTGACTGAAACCCATGGAAAGTGAAATGGCAGATGAGGGGGGACAACTGTAATGCAACTGATAAGAAAATTTTGTTGTTTCTGTGACATTCAACATTAAGGGTAATAATGGGAATTATGACTGATAACCTATCAGGAGATATCATGAACAGCTGGAACACTGACAAATTTCTATGAATTTTATATAATTTTGAAATACTTATATTAACAATATGTATCCATGCAAATATAACCCAGAGAAAGTTAAGTATCTCCTCATTTTTTTAATGTAGATTTTCAGTGGATTTTAAAAAATTTTGTTTATTTAATTCTTTATTATTATTTATTTTATTTTATTATTATTATTTTTGGCTGCATGGGGTCTTAGTTGCAGCACACGGGATCTTCGTTGAGGCATGCGGGATCTTTTTCGTTACGCCACGCCGTCTGCTCAGGTTTCTCTCTAGCTGAGGTGCACCGGCTTCTCTCTAGTTGTGGCGTGTGGATTTTCTCTGTCTAGTTGGGGCGCGCGGACTCCAGGGCGCGTGGGCTCTGTAGTCTGCGTCACTCAGGCTCTCTCGTTGACTGAGGTGCACGAGCTCAATAGTCGTGACGCACGGGCTTAGTTGACCCGCGGCATATGGGAATTTAGTTCCCCGACCAGGGATCGAACTCACGTCCCTTGCATTGGAAGGCAGATTCTTTACCACTGGACCACCAGAGAAATCCCCTGCTTTTATTTGACAATGTTGTTATGCAATTAAACATATGAAATAGCCTAATTATTTTTTAAATATCTCTCTTTTCACAAGGTGAAAGAACAAATCTTTTGAGATTTTCTAGGAACCCTCTGGGAAATCTCAAAGTCAGTTTGAGATCAAGATTTTGTTTAGCATTTGACTTGAGGAAGATAAAATATCAAGTTGTGAAAAATGACAAAAAGTTTGAGCAACTGATTAAATAGGATCACATATCACTATGAAACAATAAAAGACTTTTTTTTTTTTTTTTTTTTTTTTTTTTTGCGGTATGCGGGCCTCTCACTGCTGTGGCCTCCCCCGTTGCGGAGCACAGGCTCCGGACGCGCAGGCCCAGCGGCCATGGCTCACGGGCCCAGCCGCTCCGCGGCATATGGGATCCTCCCAGACCGGGGCACGAACCCGTATCCCCTGCATCGGCAGGCGGACTCTCAACCACTGCGCCACCAGGGAGGCCCCTAAAAGACTTTTAAAGTAAATATAGGAGGTAAAATGATTATAAAAAGAAAAAAAAAACTTAGCTCATCTAAAGTTTGGTGAGAAGATTCAGTTCTCCTAAATAATTGAGGACAAAATAAAGACAACACACCACAACATAAAGACAGAATCTTTGTTTCCTACGTGGATTATTCAAAAAATAAAGAAAAACCTTTTACAGTCT
This sequence comes from Mesoplodon mirus, assembly GCF_964341445.2. Lineage (NCBI taxonomy): Eukaryota > Metazoa > Chordata > Mammalia > Artiodactyla > Ziphiidae > Mesoplodon > Mesoplodon mirus. The sequence continues at coordinate 73,183,968 of NC_138990.1, read as the reverse complement.
TATGCTAAGAGCTCACCAGTTATCTAAGAAACTCTGTCCTTTAGAGAGAGAAAAACAAACTCTAGCTTTACATCAGTACACTATTACTATTAAAGCTCATTTTAAAACCTTATAATAAATTCATTCAATCTTAGCCAACTTGACCACATGAGATAAGATTCTCTCTCTCCCTTTTTTTTCCCCTTTCTTTTTCACAGACCCTTTACAACTTTCCAGATCCATTCAGGTTTTTGTCCTTCATTGCTCTCTTTCTCATTCTAGAACAACCTTTAAACAACCTCTAAATAACTACCTCAGGACAATATTACTCTCTTTTAGTCTCTTTTTTCCTTTAAAAAAACCGCCACCCCCTATATTCCTTGAATACGTTTCATATAGAATTTTTATCCTTCACTCTTACTATTTCTAGTAGTTACATCCCCAAAATTAGTTTTCCAAAATGCAAATGCAATCTTAATACTACCTAATATTCAACAATTACAGCATATCACCTACTGGATACATTTCAAATTCCTGACCGTGGAAAGTCCTTCTTGATTAAGATTTTGCCTATTACCATATCCTCCTCAAACCCTCTGCTTTTTTTAGGGTACAGTACATAAGAGCTATTCCATGAATGGACTGTGCTTTGTCACACTTCCAAGTATTAGCACATAGTAGTCCTGTCCCCTGAAATTTACTCTCCACCTCTGACCACATGTGAATTTCCATGCTCCCTTCAAGAGTCAATTCAATTGTTTCCTCCTCTATGAAAATTTTCCAGATTTCCTATTCATATTTAGATACTTCTTTCTCATGGCTCCCATTGCAGATGATGCCCACTTTCCTTCCAGTAACTGTCACATGATATCATTTCATCAATTTTCATATTTTACCTCTTTGTGACATAAATTCCTTGAGGGCAGGAATATGATCTTTTCTTCTATATATCCCCATCACTTATCACAATGCCTGATCAGTTGTTGATTGAATAAGTGAATCAATGAATGAATGAAGTTTTGGGAGCACTCTTTCAACTCAAGCCTTTGTGGAAAGACGTTCCAGTAACAGATGTCATGCTAAGGGAGAATGTACAGGAAGTGGAGGACTTTTGCTTCCATGCAAATCCAGGAGGCTTATATATGATAGTACTTGAAAGTATAGCACTTTTGTATAAGCCTGTTTGTTTTTATCTTGAGCCTTACAGTAACTGGTGACATGAGCAGAACAGGTATTATTTCCATTTCATATTGGCTGGACAGGGAAATAGGCACTGAAAGGTTGAGGGTCATAGAGCTAGCTAGTAACAGAGATGGAGCTAGAATGTAGTGCCTAGAAATAACTCATATTCCACATTTTTCAGGTTTTCATTACACTCTTCTTTTTAAGCCTTGTATATTTTCCTTAACACGTACACACTGACTAAGTTCTAAGACTATAAGACACAGAGCTAGAAAGACCCTTAGAAATCACATTATCTGTCCACTTATAATGAGAATGATTCTTCCTCCCATAAGACAAAAAACACCTACATCATCTCATTTACTCTGAGAAAGTGGTGTACTTGTCACCAGTGTCACTTCTCCACAGTTGCAAATAGGTACTGTTTTGTCTCACAGAAGCCTTAGGAGCAAGTACAATGCACTTCTCAAGGCTATAAATTCCTTACACTGTGGCATCCTCCTCCCTTGGATTGGGATGTTAAGAAGGGAATCTTGGGCCTCCCTGGTGGCGCAGTGGTTGAGAGTCCGCCTGCCGATGCAGGGGATACGGGTTCGTGCCCCGGTCTGGGAGGATCCCATATGCCGCGGAGCGGCTGGGCCCGTGAGCCATGGCCGCTGGGCCTGCGCATCCGGAGCCTGTGCTCCGCAACGGGAGAGGCCACAACAGTGAGAGGCCCGCATACCGCAAAAAAAAAAAAAAATAAAAATTAAAAAAAAAAAAAAGAAGGGAATCTTTCTCTCTCTCTCAGCCACCCCTCCCCATTCCCCACGCATGATAGAGAAGAAGTCCTGCTTGGGAGATTGTTGTAACCCTGCCCTTCCATATTCTGAGTGATTCTTTTTTTTTTTTTACAATTTATTTTGTTTTATTTTTTTAACATCTTTATTGGAGTACAATTACTTTACAATGGTGTGTTAGTTTCTGCTGTATAACGAAGTGAATCAGCTATATGCATACATATATCCCCATATCTTCTCCCCCTTGTGCCTCTCTCCCACCCTCCCTATCCTACCCCTCTAGGTGGTCACAAAGCACTGAGCTGATCTCACCGTGCGATGCAGCTTCTTCCCACTAGCTATCTATTTTACATTTGGTAGTGTATATATGGCATTGCTACTCTCTCACTTCGTCCCAGCTTACCCTTCCCCCTCCCCGTGTCCTCAAGTCCATTCTCTATGTCTGCATCTTTATTCCTGTCCTGCCCCTAGGTTCTTCAGAATCATTTTTTATTTTTTATTTTTAGATTCCATATATATGTGTTAGCATATGGTATTTGTTTTTCTCTTTCTGACTTACTTCATTCTGTATGACAGTCTCTAGGTCCATCCACCTTGCTACAAATAACTCTATTTCATTTCTTTTTATGGATGAGTAATATTCCATTGTATATATGTGCCACATCTTCTTTATCCATTCATCTGTTGATGAACACTTAGGTTGCTTCCACATCCTGGTTATTGTAAATAGAGCTACAATGAACATTGTGGTACATGGCTCTTTTTGAATTATGGTTTTCTCAGGGTATATGCCCAGTAGTGGGATTGCTGGGTCATATGGTAGTTGTATTTTTAGTTTTTTGAGGAACCTCCATACTGTTCTCCATAGTGGCTGTATCAATTTACATTCCCACCAACAGTGCAAGAGTGTTCCCTTTTCTCCACACCATCTCCAGCATTTATTGTTTCTAGATTTTTTGATGATGGCCATTCTGACCAGTGTGAGATGTGAGGTGATATCTCATTGTAGTTTTGATTTGCATTTCTCTAATGATTAATGATGTTGAGCATTCTTTCATGTGTTTGTTGGCAATCTGTATATCTTCTTTGGAGAAATGTCTACTTAGGTCTTCTGCCCATTTTTGGATTGCGTTCTTTGTGTTTTTGATATTGAGCTGCATGAGCTGCTTGTATATTTTGGAGATTAATCCTTTGTCAGTTGCTTCATTTGCGAATATTTTCTCCCATTCTGAGGGTTGTCTTTTTGTCTTATTTATGGTTTCCTTTGCTGTGCAAAAGTTTTTAAGTTTCATTAGGTCCCATTTGTTTATTTTTGTTTTTATTTCCATTTCTCTAGGAGGTGGGTCCAAAAGGATCTTGCTGTGATTTATGTCATGGAGTGTTCTGCCTATGTTTTCCTCTAAAAGTTTTATAGGGTCTGGCCTTACATTTAGGACTTTAATCCATTTTGAGTTTATTTTTGTGTATAGTGTTAGGGAGTGTTCTAATTTCATTCTTTTACATGTAGCTGTCCAGTTTTCCCAGCACCACTTATTGAAGAGGTTGTCTTTTCTCCATTGTATATTCTTGCTTCCTTTATCAAAGATAAGGTGACCATATGTGCGTGAGTTTATTTCTGAGCTTTTTATCCTGTTCCATTGATCTATATTTCTGTTTTTGTGCCAGTACCATACTGTCTTGATTACTCTGGCTTTGTAGTATAGTCTGAAGTCAGGGAGCCTGAGTCCTCCAGCTCCGTTTTTCTTTCACTCTTAGTGATTCTTAAGGGCAGCCCTCTGGCTTGAGGAATGCAAATCAAATGACAGGTCAACCTGTCATAAGTGAGCCAGGAGGCAAGTGTGAGCTGACATGTCAACCACACTGTGATATTCATCTCCAGTTATTACCTGGATCAAAGGAGGGACAGTGGGAATCATCTTCTCACTTTTAGTCATATCACCTCTTCCACTCAGATGCAGTCAAGCACCTCTCCCAGAATAAAGGATGTTGCCATAGTGGCTATTTTTTTTTATTGTTATTGTTTTGTTTTAGATTTTGCTCTTGTTTCACGTTTCCTTACCCACTGTCACTACAGCTCTAGCCCAGTCATACAGGGTATGATGGTCAGAGTAAAAACTTTCAACCCAGCATAAATCCATGGAAGTGATCATGAGTGGATATAAGTAATGTCAGAAAGAAAAGACCTAAAATTCAAGCCCTGAAGGATAAATGTATCTTACTAAAAAAGACAAGTCAAAATAAAAAGGCAACATCATGCTCAAAACTCAGTTGCAAAGTGCATTACCCCTCATGCCTAAGTTATGATGATTTGTAAAGAATTGTTTGTTGTTAAACAATCAGCAAAAACATGAATTTGCTTTGTGTTTCATTTCTGCTTTTCAAGTTTCTGTAGCTGTTTTGTGCACTTAACATACAATGTCTGTTCATATCAAAGACACAGATATTCCCTAGTTTTTATGGCACCTGGTTTTTCTCAATACAGGGGCAAGGAGAATTTACAGCAGAATTTGAAAATGAAACAAGCATGCTATAATACTTTGAAAGTTTAGTATACATGCTTATTGTCTTTTCTGGAGGTGGGAAAAAAGATTAAAATGAGTTCTTTTGTGCTAAATTCTACTTTTCTATCATGGAAACTTCACAGTAAAAATAATTTTAAAATTTGTTGCATGAAATGTAAATGCTTCCTTTTTATTTGAAAATCTAAGTGTGCTTCTGATTTTCATGACAAAACAAAAGCTTTTCTGTGCTTTTTATATAAGTAAGTAAATTATTATTCTAGGTAATCTGAAACAGAAATATCTCAACTGATAAGAGTTTTGAAAGAAAGAATGGAGCTGGAAAGTGTTGTTCCTTTGGACGTAGACCTATGTCCCCCTCCTCCAAAAAGGAAGCCAAATGGTAGACAATATTATCATCTGAAAACAGCCTAATTATTTGTTATAAATAACAATCATATTGAATCTTAATTCAAGTCTCTTTATATCATTTTTTAATGTTAAGTTTAATGCAAGGAACAGCAGCTCTTGCTATGTCACTTATCAAAGATAATAAAAACAATAAAAGCTGGATTTGTCTTTTAGGCTTGAAAAAAAACAAATTTACACAGAGAAAGTGATATACAGCAATGACACAAGCTATACTCCTGTTATCAGAAAATAACACAATTGAGTTGCACTGGGCCAGCTCAAGTTGTCATATCATGTTGCTATTGTTTCTTATAAAATAAATAGGTTTGTTTATCATGGGCCAATGTGACATGGCAGTGCAAAAATCATATTCCATGCTCTGGCAGCTGGGAAGAGAGCAGGTGTCACCACTCAGCTAAACCTGCAAAATCCTTTGGAATTCCTGTTTATTAAAGCCCATATTCTTTGCACCTTGCTCACTGGCCACTCTACATCTCCTGCAGCCAAATTCACAAATATCTTCACTGATAAGCCAATAAAAGTGCCCATCCAGAAAAACAAAGGTCTGTCTTAAGAAATGTTAGAATACAAATTGATTTCACCAGGGGCAATCCACCTGTACTGTGTCATGTACACTTACTTATAACCAATTAAACTGCTCTTTCACCACAGCTAAAATACACCTTTTTAAATTGCTCTGTTCCTTTATATAAAAAAGTACAGTGCAGAAATATTACAATGCACCATTCATAATAATTTCATTTGCCTGTCTCTTTACCTCCTCTTGATTGTTCTCATTTTATCCCCAGCATCTTGTGGCTTTTCTTTTGTAAGCTGCATTATAGAACCTTACAGTGAGGGCATGATAATGAAGAAAAACAAAACTAATAGGAAAAAATTATAATTAAGCAGTCCATGGTACATTTCTGCATGAAGCAATGGAGACAATTTACAACATTGGTCCTACCTGTAGGAAAAGCTGTTGTTGTGCTAAGGCACATTTTTATGCTGATAAACTATTGAACCTAGAGTGCATTCATAATGGCTTTCCCATATTATAACTATATTCTATGTCCTAAGGTGAGAATCAAAGTAAAAAATAAAAATCAGAGTAAACTGATAATACTTTTTTTCCCACTGAAAAGTGGAAAATTCATATCCTCTTTGACACTAAAAAATTATCATTTTTCTTCTTTATTGTGTGTTATATATATGTGTACATGTATACATGTATATATGTGTATATACTCACATATACATGTATACATGTACACATATAATTTATATAACATTTTATACATATGAAATATATACACACTATACACAGACACTATATATGTGTGTATATACATATGTATATACATACATACATGCACATATAGACACATGGTACCTTGTGGGAGTCTATAAAACAAGATACCATAAGTATAGGGTTCATATTCATGGAATAATGGAATACGTTCCATATGTGAATCTCAAGGAATCCTTTGAAGGGTTAATTTTCAAAATATGCCCACTGATCACTTTTTAGTTTCCCTATTTTAGAGATGTGTGACCTGTGGTAGTGGAAGGAAAAGTGGTTTGCACATATTAGCATAATAGATAGAAGAGCTCAGCTATCACAATGCCCATTTCCTCTTCTTGAAAACAGCATCCCAGTTCTTTGCCATCCTCCATTGAACTTAGAATTCCTGGGACTTAGAAGTCACTAAGTGGGCCAATGGATCAAGCTAGGTCAATCAAATCAGACTCTTCTTGGAATTAGAATCCTGAGTAGAGTGTCAACAGAATAGACAATAGCTGGATCTGACTCCTCTTGATCACAAAGCCCTGGAAAGATTGTTCACTAATTCTGTATACCAGATCCCAGTGTCTGCCCTGAGATTTGACTTTCCAAAGCTTGATAGTCATGCTTTTCCTCCAGTTCCAATGGCTGTCCTAATCACTTCCAATAAATTCCCTTTTTGTTTGGATTAGCCAGGATAGCTTTGACCAATGCATCCAAAGAAACTTAGCTGAAATAGTTAGCAATATTTTCTATCCTGCGTACAAGCCACTGGGCTGCTCTATATCCAACATGAAGAAAGGCTTTCAGAAGTATACTTGTGATATAATAAATAAAGCCTCAGTCAAAAGAACTTTAATTATGATTTTGCCTTATTAATTATGGAATTTTTTCAAATCATTTAATACCTCTGAACACCAGTTTTGTCATTTGTAAAATGGGTACATATTTCCTGCTTAGTTATACTGAGCATTAATTGAAATATAAATTATTTGAAAATACCTTGTAAGTTGTTAAGTAGAATGCAACTCTTAGCTGTTGTTATTAAGTCCTTCATTCCATCGTTGCCACTTATGGGCTGTGGGGCCGTTTTCATTTCTATGCCTTAGCACCCTCATCTATAAAATGAAATACAACAACCTCATAGGGATGTTGTGATTATTAAGTAAGTTAATAAGTATAAAGTGACTGGTGCAAAGTAAATGTTATAAAACTATTTTTGGCTGTAATATTCTTACAATGTGAGTTCACAAAAATCTAAATATGCATGTTTCAGCATAGTATCTGTCTTTTTACCCCACTCTTTTATTCCTCTCTATTAAAGATTTTGTTAATAAGCCACAATAGAGGCATCCAGATTGGAAAGGAGGAAGCAAAACTATTTGCAGATGACATGATCTTGTATATAGAAAATCTTCAGGAACTTACTAAAAAAATTATTAGAACTAATACATGAGTTTAGCAAGTTTGCAGGATAAAAGGTAACCAATTGTATTGCTGTGTGCTTGCAATAAACTATCTGAACATGAAATTAAAAAACAATTCCAATTAAGAAAGTATCAAAGAGAATAAAATACTCGCAAATAAATTTAACAAAAATGTGCAAGGCTTATACTCTGAAAATTACAAAGCATTGTTGAAAATAAATAAGATCTAAATAAATGGGAAGCTATCCCATATTCATGGATCAGAAGACTTAACTGTGCTAAGATGGCAGTATTCCCGATATTGATCTACAGATTTAATACAATGCCTATGAGAAGCCCAGTGGGTTTTTTTTGGTAGAAATTAGCAAGTCGCTTCTAACTTTCTTAGGGAATGTCATGGGACCCACCATAACCAAAAAAATCTTGAAAAAGAAGAACAGAGTTGGAAAACATACATTTCCAGATTTCAAAACTTACTACAAAGCAAACAGTGATCAAGAGAGTGTGGTACTGGTACAAAGATAAACATATAGATCAATGGGTTAGAATGAAGAGCTTAGAAATAAATCCATGTATCTACAATCAACTGATTTTTGACAAGGGTTCCAAGACCATTTAATGGGGAAAGAATAGCCTTTTCAACAAATGGTGCTGGGACAACTGGACAGCCAAATGCAAAAGAATAAAGTGGGATCCTTACTTTACATCATAGACAAATATTAATGCAAAATGGATCAAAGGCCTAAATATAAGAGCTAAAACTATAAAATTCTTAGAAGAAAACATAAGGGTAAATCTTCATGACTTCAGATTCGACACTGGATTCTTAGATGTGACACAAAAGCACAAGCAACATAAGAAAAAATAGATTGAACTGCATCAAAATTAAAAGTTTTGTGCTTCGAAAGACAATATTGAGAAAGTGAAGACAACCCACAGAATGGGAGAAAATATTTACAAATCATATATCTGATAAGCGACTTTTATGTAGAATATGTCGTCTTACAAGTAATAATATAAAAATAATAACCAAATTTTAAAATGGGCAAAGGATCTGAATAGACATTTCTGCAAAGAATATATATGAGTGGCAAATAATCACATGAAAAGATGCTTGGCATCATTTGTCATCAGGGAAATACCACAATGAGATATAACATCACACTCACTAGGGTAGCTGGAATCAAAACATCAGATAATAATGAAGATGTGGATAAATTGGAGCCCTCATACACCACTGGTGGGAATGTAAATTGGCACAGCCACTTTTGGAAAACAGTCCGGAAGTTTCTCAAACAGTTAAACACTGAATTACCATACAATCCAGTAATTCCACTCCTAGTTACATACCCGAGGTAAATGAAAAACGTACACAAATGTTTGTAGCAGCATTATTCATAATAGCCAAAAGGTAGAAACAACCAAAATGCCCATCAACTGATGGAATGGATAAACAAAATGTGGTATATCGATACAGTGCAATATTATTCGGCCACGAAAAGAATGAAGTATTGATACATTCCACAACATGAATGAACCTTGAAAACTTTATGCTAAGTGAAAAAAGCCAATCATAAAATACAACATCTTACATGAAATTTCCAGAATAGGCAAATGTATACAGAAAGTAGATTAATGGTTGCTTAGGGCTAAGGAGGATAGAAGGATAGGGAGTCATAGCTAAAGTGAATGGGGTTTGAGGTGATGGGAATGTTCTAAAACTAACTATGCTGATAGTTGTACATGTCAGTAAATATACTAAAAACAGTTGAATTATGCATTTTAAGTGGGTAAATTACATGGCATTTGCATTAAATTTCAATAAGGCTGTTTTCTTTTTTTCTTAAAGCCACTGTGGAGAAAGGAAATTGCATATCTCCAAGTGGAGATATTTAATAAAAATAAATAAAATATTTTAGGTGCAAAGTTATATATGTGTTAGGATCTACACAGTTCTGTTTATATATCTATAAAGCATATTATGCCCAACACAGGTATACACATTCTGTAGCTTACATATGGGACTCTACAACAAAGCCCCACATCTCTATTCTCTGTACTGAATATAGGACTCAACATTGGACAGACACAGAACCATACTTTACTAATCTTGTGTGTGTGTATCTCGTAGTATACTAAAGTACCTTGGCAGGAGGTAACAAAACGTGCCCTTTGCTTTGGGTCATTGACTCTTTTTACGTTTTATCCATACCTCAAAAAGAAAATAAAAACAGGAAGAATTATCTCCTGCCTTCTCTGTTAAGCTTTTCTACTTCTCCCCTATTACCACCTCCATCAGGATTGAATACTACCATATTTTCTCGGAGAAGTTTGCATATAACTGTGTCACAGCACTGATTTCATCCTGAGTCACTTCTTTGTTTTCAGATGCTTGTTATGTCTACTAGGCTGCAGCACCTGGAGATCAGAGACTGTGTGTGATTTATTTTCCTCCCACAGTGATAGACTTTCACTAAATTTCTGCAGAAAAAATGAAAATTTTACATTTGTGCATTCTAGAAGACAAATTTTTCTATCAAATATAATACAAAATCATAGAAATTCAGAGTTGGGAGACCTTAGAAAATATTTGGTCTAGTGTCTCAATTAATGTTAAAAAAATCTTTCCATAGCATTCTTGAAAAATGCTTTAATTCAAGCCACTATTTGAACATTTCTGATGCCATAGACTCCATACCTCACAAAGGGGCTCATTACATTTTCAACTAGCTTTTATTGTTGAAAGGTTCATCATTAATGTTAAACCTAATCTTGTAACTTCCACCCTTTGGTTGGTCTAAGATCTGTCACGTATGGCTATACAACATTATCCAATTCATCTTCCATGACAGCATATTAATTATTTAAAGACACTATCATACTCTCCCTTGTCTTCTCTTTGTCAAGCTTCCCAGTTTATTCAAATGTTTCTCATAGATGTGGTTTCTGGACCTTTCACCGTACGGAGTCAGCTCCTTGGGACACCACCAGATTTTTAATAACCCTTTTAAGTTATACTTCCCAGAAAAGGAGCCTAAAACATGTGACCAGTGTCAAATACACTGATGTCTTTTTCCTTTCTTAATCTATACCTCGGGCTCCTGTTAATCATTCTAAAATTGCTTGAGTTATTTTGAAAGTCACATCACATGGTCTCCTACTAAGCTTGCCATAAACCCAACTCTTCTTATGTAGTTTTTCTTTCTGAATCCCGTTAAGTCAGATCTCCTTAGTTCTTCCACTTGCAATTCATCTTGTTAACCTTCGTACAAGTTTCCATACTGATTTGTGAATAAACAAAGTGCTCTGCCCAAACCAGTTGCTTAACAAAGGTCTGTACCTCTCTTTCACATCTCTTATCACAGAAGGAATGTTATGTTTACTAAGCAATTATTTGAGAGCAGGACCCATGTATATTTTTGGTCATCCCTGTATTCTCATCAATTAGCAAAGTGACTGACAGACAGTAGTCACTCATGAACACTATTTCTTTCCATAATTCTTTGACTGCATTGTCATGTTGCTGAAAACAAGTCAATTCAGAGAAATAGTTTGGTTGCATCATCAGTCAATTCAGTCAAAAGAGTTAACTGAGTGACCTCATGGTGACAATGTTTGAAATGATCTTCCCAATAAAGGATCAGTACCATTAAAAACCCAAAGTCAGTTCCAGATTTCCAAAATATGCCCCATCTTACCTAAGAATCTAACCTCTGTGTCAAACAACTAACAATCCCATAGCCTGGAAAGCTTTGATTTGCTGAGTAAAGTGGGTGTCCACATGCTTAGTCTCTGCAACGCTGCCTTGTAATTAGGAGGTTCACAATGCTGATGGCCATGGCTACCACGTGTAAGATTCAAGGAAAGTTTATTTTCCTAGTTTTACTAATTCATGACAATTTTGATTTGAGCATGCACAATTTGTAAGGTATATAATCCATTTTTGTTTTCTTGATAAAGTAAAGAAAAATTCAAAGACATCTCAAGAAAAAGAACTGTTTAAGACTGTAAGGAAATGTAACATAAATAAATCGTAGGTACTATTGGAAGAGACAAGCAACCTAACATTTCTAATTAAAATTGGGCTGTCACATTTTTCAGTATATGGAGGCTAAAGATGATCTTTTCTATCATACACTAACTTGAACACATTATTTTATAAGTTACACTTGACATTCCAAAAGATTTTAGAATTTGGGAAGCTTTTTATCATTTTTTTGATATCCTCATATTTATGGAAGAATAGGCAGACAAACCTCCTGTTCTTTAATAACATAACATCAGGTACTCCTTGGAAACAGGACACAATAGAGAGAGGGACTGTTTATGAGTCAGAGAAACATGTGCTCCTGTCAACTTGAATAAGAGCCATCAGATATTTCTGGTGATGAAAACCTTTCAGTGAGGTGAAACAGGCCACATTCCATTCCTTTTATTTTCAGAGATGAGATGGATTTGAAAACCATAACCTGGCTTCTTGATGCAAGGACTCGCCACATGAGATAATCTCCAGCACATTACTATTGGCAAGCAGATCTTTCACCCTTTTGTCTCCATGCATTACAGAAAATGTTAAATCAGTTTGGTGTCCATATAAACTTTTGATCCTAGGAATAGCCTAGGGTACCATCATTATCTTCCCGAGGACCATGTATAGGCCTTCAGTAGGTAGTACTAATTTAATTTCTTTGCTAGAGGAAAAAGTAGCTGATTTTCTAGATCAATATTTGATTGAATATGTTTGAAATGTTGGCAGATAAAGGCCCCTTTTCTGGTCCAAAGACTTTTTGAACCACAGAGGTATAGCGTTCTAGCTCCCCTGGGATTTGAGTGGAAGGAGGTCTCAAAGATCTGTAAGAAGCCTTCCTGTCTTTCCTTGTGTTCTTCCAGCAAGACTCTCTAAAGGTTGAGATGAGAAAAAGATAAGATCAAGAACTGGAATGTCTTTATATCCATTTTTTTAATCTTTCCTGGGGCTTCTCTTAACTAAAAATAATCGTTTATAACACTAGTTTACAAAAACCTCCTGTAATAGGATGGTTGAAAGAAAACCTATCTGATCAGCTTTAAGGAGGTAACCCAGTGACTTTGGCTAATAATTTGAGACCTCAGATTCTCCCACTCGTACCGCTAATTAAACAAGAATGCCCACGTACCATCAAAAATAAAATGAATAGAAATTTAAAGGCTGAGATGTTAGACATAGATTAGAACTTGAGTTGTTTAGCTTAGATTGATAAATAAAAGACCTTTTCACGAACTGTGCTGGTTTGTAAAGACATTTACAAAGGAAAAATAAAGATTGGGAAAAATTTCCATCCATATAATATCTGACCATACAAACAAAAAAATCTAGTTCAGAAGTATATGTGTCACTGTAATCATTATTTTTTCTTTCTAAAGTGTTATCTAAATTAGCAGCTCTACCCCAAATAAAACAGCCCGCACATGACTGAAGAGAATTATTCAGAGTAAACAATTAGCAACACTGTTTTCTAAGTCTACGTATGAAATTCCAAGATTCTTGAGTAGAATGTTTTCCTTTCATTTTTTCCTTTGCCACAGAAATGCACCTGCATTCCCTAAAAGCACAAAAAGGAAAGGATACTCACAACCCCTTCAACTCTCTTTCCAAATGTCGAACTTTTGTTTGACTGAAGGAGAAGTTTGCTTTCCCCTAGCAACTGATTTGAATATACAAGTTCATTTTAAAAAGAAGACTAGCCACTACATGAAAAGCCAACTGCAGCTCCTTGGAAATGCAGACTCCAAAGGACTTATTCTCCACTGGTGAAGTCAAATCAATTCTCTTATTTTGAGATGGGAGGATTACAATCAGTTTAGGTTTGTTGTTGTTGTTGTCTGTTTGTTTTTTCATAACGATTCCCCACAGCTTCCTTTTATATTGGTAAAACCACCTGGTCAAAGTAATAATATTTGCCATATAAATCGAACAACTATTCTGGCCATTATATCATATTTCTTACTTGGAATGGGAAATAATTAGTCTCTGAAAAGGGACTTCATTTTCTATATATTTTATTTTATAACAACTTGCTCACTGTTAGGTATAGAATAGTATACATAATAAATACTTAGGTTGATCAGTTATGTAGATAAACTTAATTTTTAAGTTCTGCTTTTAAGGAATAGTCATAATTTGAATTAAGTAAACCAAGTTTCTATCTATAATTACATTATGACATATACAACACTAATGTCATCAGAGATTGTAATAGAGTATTTTTCACAGTGCTTATATGTCAATTGAACATAACACATAAGCAACTGCTACAGGCAGAAGGATCTTCAATGCAAACTCAAATTGCCCCTGAATCTTTGATTTAGAATCTTTGCTTCAGGGTCTTCTTGCAACCCAAGCATCCCCTGTCAACCAGGCAGCTCTGATTGTTAGTTTTTGAGAGAGTTTCCTTTTTTTTTTTTTCATGGCCTAAAAAGAACAAAAGACAAAAGCAGTGAGGGTTTTTGGATATGAAAATTTAGATTGACACCAGCAAGAAATATGAAGTATTTCTTATGCCTTTCCTCAATATTATTGTTAATAAAAATGTGGCTCTACATTTCCCCCAAACCTCGTGTTTTGTAAGGTTCAATCTACATATCTCTTGTAATAGAAGTCCTTCCATACACAAAGATTTAAGGTTTAATATCTCCTGATATTTTCCCTAAATAAAATCATGGGCACTAGACTCATGTATTTCATTGGTACCTGTCAAATCTAATTTGAAAATTCTGTCTTAATTTTATAATGCACAAATATTAGTTACCTTCCCACATTCCCCATCCTTTTGGAAATCAGAAGTTGGAGGGGAGGGTAGAAGGGATATGTATTTACTCCTTCCCTATATAATTCATGTTTTTAGGGAAAGGTGAGCCCACTCCCAGTCTCTCAGCTCTAGGAGAATCTTATCGACTTGCTTAAAAACTTTTCTCCCATGAATTGGAAAGGAAGCACGGAACTCCACTAAGGCTGGGCACCATCATCTCGCCTCAAGGAGAGGTAGGCTTGGGATGATGCCCTTACCCTAATTCACAGAAAATTAGAGAGGTAAACACTGTGTCCTTGACAGCCTCTGGATCAAGTAGCCCTGAAGTCTGCCCTACCTCTTTATTTTCCTTGCCTGAGCAATCAATCTCCTTTATCATTTAGGCTCTTGAGTTGGGTTTTCTGTTATTTGTAGCATTACAGATACTGATTGTCTAACTTTCCATTTTTTAGCATATTTCTTTTCCTATTTTTTCATAGCCACAAGGAACATAGATCATTTGTGGCAAATGATCTGGTTTCCTTGTGACAACATAGCCATGATCCAAATTCTACTCTTCAGATATTTAAATTTCTAATTCATTTTCTTAATGGAATTTTCATTATTTCTAACATCACATTCAATCTAGAAATCAAATTCTAAAAATATCTGTTTTACGCCTGACTACTGTACCTCCCAGCTGACTCTGAACCTGGGGATGTAAAGGTTTCATGAAAGATACAACCCTGAAACCCACTAATGGGAGCAGAGGGTTTCATTCATACCATGCACATGCTGGTTGAAACCCAACAGATCTTTTTTACTTAAGCAAAAATTGTAAGCAAAATACATTGTTTGAACATTATCCTGAAACAGTGCCTTTAATATAATTCCATTAAGGTGAATTTTTAAATCTACATATATGACACTAAACAAAGTGGCCTAATGACAAATATCCATGATTAAATACTTCCATTTAACTTTATTATACAAATAATGTTTGTATTGATATGAATCAGGAAACATTTTTTCAAAGAATCTGGGTGGCTATTCATATTTTTTTTACTTTCATTTATTTTTTTAAAATTTTTATTGGAGTATAGTTCCTTTACAATATTGTGTTAGTTTATACTGTACAGCAAAGTGAATCAGGTATAAGTATACATATATCCCCTCTTTTTAGGATTTCCTTCTCATTTAGGTCACTATAGAGCATTGAGTAGAGTTCCCCAGGCTATACAGTAGATTCTCATTAGTTATCTGTTTTATACATAGTATCATATATTTTTAAGTTTCTCAGTTTACTAATCATTTTGTTTATTTTTGCTGATAAATTTGCAAGAGACTTTAAGACAGCTGAATTTTACAAATGAAATTAATGTATGTCTGGAGGCACTTGATGCACTTAGTATACATACCATTTGTTTTGATTATGTGATTAACATGTTCTTCTTACTCATACTATAAGAAATAGGATATGGTTAATTACATGACTTTTAATTACAAGAAAATAATGTAACTAAAATATGCCATCTATTTTTCTTTTATCTGCTACTGTTACCTATATAACATTCTCTTTGGTGATGAAGATTGGATGCTCTTAAAAGAGAAAAAAGATGAACCACAGTGGGTAGTATGAATTCTAACATTTATGGCAAAGAAATGAATATAATACATACTGGAAATTTTGAGCAAACTCTGTGATATATACATATAAAGTATTCTGTATTTATACATGTAAAATATTCTGAAGAATTTCAGACGGTTTGAAATTAGTCATTCTTTTTCTTGATATTCATATTCTGGGATGATTACATTAGTTTTAAACTAGCTAGATGAATAATCCTGAGGGAAAAAAGAGCTGTGATTCAACTTCTGGGTGTATGTCATAAGCCTATGACTAAGGGATGGTGATTCCCCACTTACTGAAGCAAGAAATTACCAGAAGTAGAGGGAATAAAGATAAGGTTCAATGAAAGCAGAAGAGAAAAACATGGGACCCATGGAGCCAGAGTTGGCTCTGAGATTGTGGCAGTTGGATAAGCCTTGTGCACTAGGTCTCCTTCATTACTTCAAAAAAACACTGTAACCAGAGTCCCATCATGTAGACAAAGCATGGTTGCCAGGAATGCAGGAGGCCGCCATTTTTCTGGAGTTAGACAAAAGATATTGGTCATCTGAGAGATGTCCACTCTCATCTTGGGATGAGGCTTCTGGATATAATCAAGGCAGAATGGCACAACTGGCATCACTGGATGGGGATTCATGGTGGGCTTTCAAGCCAATAGTACCATGGGAACTGAAGGCGGGTGATACAAGGAAAAACAGAGATGGTAACTATTGCACCAGGAAATTAACATTGCTACTCACAGCATAATCCTTAATGATTTCTCCAAAAGCTACAAATTGGGGTCTATTTTAGATGATGTCTTGATATAATTATATGAATAGACTCTATGATGTAGGCTCATGGAAGCAGGGGATATGAATTATGTAGTTCTTAGTAGTTATCTGCACCCACGTAGTATGCACTGAACATGGTATGTTGAATAGGGCACAAGTTAGAAGTCCTGCTTTCCAGTCTTAGCTGTTGTCAATAATTGCATTGCAGTGGGAAAACCAGAACCAGTGTAAGCCTTCACTTCCTCTTTTATGAAATGAAATACAGAAATCATCCAGGATGATCTTTAACATCTCTCAAAAACATTTCATGGTTTACACATTTCTGGTAGATATCCTGAGACAATAGGCATCATCTCTATTTTTTTCTTGTCCCACCTAACTTCAGTAGCCATTTACTATTCATTATTATATATAAGCTGATTTTCCTAAATCACTAGCCTTTTAAAAAAATTTTATTGAAGTATAGTTGATTTACAATGTTGTGTTATTTTCTGCTGTACAGCAAAGTGACTCGGTTACACATATATATATTCTTTTTCATATTCTTTTCCATTATGGTGTATCACAGGATATTGAGTATAGTTCCCTGTGCTATAGAGTAGGACCTTGTTGTTTATCCATTCTCCATATAATAGTTTGCATCTGTTATCCCAAACTCCCAAATTTGTCTTTTAAAGATTAGCAGCTCTTCTACTATTTCCACAACTTCCTTAAAGAAGTTTATCATATCAAACTATGAATCTAAAAGAGTAGAAACTAAGCACCCAACAGTGATGTTGGATATGCAGTAGTCTCCAAAAGGATAAAAGTAAGCTGGGCAAAAATCTCTGTTTTGTTACCTGCCTCTGATACATTTGTGAAGGAGTGTTAATGAAAAATGAAAGTGATGTTCCCATCACACATTTTTGGATTATCATGCAGCCACATCAATTGGAAGCCTAATGAAACAGAGACCACCTACAGAGGAGGGATATGGTCTTCCTCTGTCTGCCTGCATCCAACTTACCAACTGGCTGTGTAGAACCAGCTGCCTGTTTGTATGAGGCCCTAGTACTGACCACACATTTAACATTGATAATGGGCAGTGCCAGTTTCCACCATCTTTCACTGGTAGAAATATGTCATAGCCCTTTACAGTTATGTGGTGATGGTAACAGGTAATAGGCATATTTCCACTTAGGGTGATCTCAAAGTTCCAGCTCTGTATCCTCTCACAATGTTGACCTATTGGAACTAGACCAGGTCGCAGATAAATTAACTGGCCCTTCCTCTATTTAACCCTTTCCACTGACTAAGGGAACATGCTGTGTATTCATCGAATAGAATTTCTCACAAGCAGGGGAATAACAATAAGAAACCTACTAGGTGGGTTCCCACAAAACATATCAGGGACTCCAAAAAGAGGAAAATTGATGATGTTCCAAATGGAATTGTTCTATTCTTTGTTTTTGCACCTGTTCAAACTGACATCTGGTATTAGGCTTGGAACTAGTCAAACATTACTACTTTCCATCAAGCTGACTGGGAGAAACAAAGAAAGAGAATATAGTGTAAAGTAGTAGTTCATCCTTTGTCCTCCTCAGGCTCCCTACCTGTGCTTATCATTGACTGCAGTTTATTCTTGTTTTCTTTTCTTTTTTTTTTTTTTTTTAGTTTGACTTCTAGACGCCATCTGGCATTCAGTCTAATTCCCACATTACAGCTCTCCATAAGTCAGTCCGCTGTCAGGTTATAGGATTAAGTTTAAGGTTTTCTTAATTCATTGTGAGGTTCTTCATGGATATGATCTATTATATCTTCCTGAGCTTGTCCAGTTGTAGATTTCTGTATGTGATTTATGTTTAGCAGGTGTTAGTTTGCTAGAGCTTTCTAAATATCAGCTTCACAATGCAAGGGAGGCTTTGGAAGACACAAGGACTCAAAACTGTATTGCTCCACAACTGGAGAATGGCCTCCCTGCTGAAATTCAATGTTGCAGAGCCATTTATTAAGCCAAAAAGATGGATATTTCAATATATGGAAATTAAAGAGACTCAAATTCCAACATCAACTCACCATTTGCACCTATGTATTATGTGGCTCTCAGGATATAGTATATCATTTAACAGGTAGGACAACTAGGTGAGTTTAAAAATAGAGATTTACTCTTTGCTATAAATTACTGTGAATTTGAGTGTTATTTTGTAATGTCCTACTTTTAAGTTGAATTCTTTTGTATGATTTTTGTTTTCCTGGTGTAAAGTTTAAGTGCTTAATGAAAACCTAGGTATTGTTAGGGAGAGGGGGAAAAAAAGGCTGCCTTTACAGAGTATACCTAATAAAGCATTTAAAAATGCATTATTATACATTTGGAAGATGTATATAGCATTGTAGGAAACAGGAAATAAGGAATAAAGCTCATTTAATAATGAATGTCCACATAAGTGTCTGAAAGCTATTATGAAATTTTTATTTCTTATGTTACATGCATTTTAATAAAATTTCTAGATCAGGATATGATGATTTCTATCTTCTCATGACAATGGGCTGTTTGTCTTAGCTTTGTGTGCATGATACAATATGATGTTTATTAAACCCATAAAATCTTTTGCCTCATATTGGTCTTTTATGTGATATAGATATAGATCTTTTGTTTTAAAACTCTGCTTCTTAGTTATTCCTCACCTCACCTACAGGAAGGAAATTGTTACACACATATTATAGATGATTAATCCAAGATATAGGGAGATTAAGATACTGTGCCTGTGGTCTCACTGAGAGTTAATCAAAATTAAAATGCACAGCTCTGAGTTCCCAGGCCAGTGCTCAGCCCCTGGAGCTATGTCACTTTTCACTATAAATTGTCCCTATAATTTTAAAAATTTATAATGTGCTCATCAGTTTGCATATCTGAGCATGAATTACAAACATTAAAATTGGCTACAACTCTTCATCACTCAGTTACTAACAAGAAGCACCTAAAAGGTCAAAGTCATGAAAGGCCAAAGTAAATGATATGTGTGCACCTTTTGCTAAACACCGTGCATACAATGCAATATGTATTCCTTATTTTTTCTGACACTAGGAGATAGTTCAAACCTTGGTTTATTCATAGCATCGATAGTTGACTGTGAATTATTAGAAGAAATTAAAATGGTACTCTAAAAATTATTTTAGTATGATTCAGACTTGATATCATCTTTAGACACCAAGTATTAAGGGAAAATACTTATGAACATGTAAGTCATTAATAAGATATAATGTAATCCTTCAATTAAGAATCAGTACAATTTTTTAAAAAGCCAGTAATATATAAAAAGAGTCATATAGCAATATAACATGTATTAAGCACTGATGAAATACATTGTGATTTGGGGAGTTCTTGATTTCTATGGACATTTCCTGTATAATAAGAACATTTCCATAATTTTCTATCTTCAGCTGTTGTTGTTCTCATTCTTTCTCCTGTTACGTTTCCATTGTTTGACATCTGACAGTCAGTATCAATGGAGCAGTTAACCATATAGCATTGATAGGAATACCAACTCAAAAAAATTGTCAAAAGAACACAGAAAATTTGGGATCTTTTTTGAAAAGGCTGATGGTCTCACTGTAATTAAAGTATGAGTAATTCTGCTTGTGTGTTTGTTACACAATTCTACTGGTATAGAGTTAAAGAAATGTGGGAACCTACAGTGGATTGTAATGAAAAAGAACTTTTATTCTCCAGTCAGTGATAATAAAGCATAACTCCTTAGGGAGGGATTTTTCCCCATAGTATTTGCACCACCTTCCTTTTAAATGCTACTAAGTGTGAAATTAGTGTTGTCCCTCAAAGTGCATAAGATTAATTGTTAGTAACTGAACACAGTTTGGGGGTTAATTATATAAAAATTGATATTAAAGAATACTACCAGATTGATTGAGTTTTACAGTTTGCATTTCGTTTTCAAATTACATGAGTTGAAAGGCAATGGTAAGAAACAATAAAAATTCATTCAAAGCTGCTAAAGCAAATTAAGGTTTACTAGTCCTTTGAAAGACAAATGAGTCAAATGCTGTAATGTAGGGAAAGCAGTAAAAATGATTCTGAAATTAACTGTAAAATTAAAATATCAACTGTTCTAAGACAGTACATGTTGACCACACTTGTGGAGGTGACCTGGCTTTCCCTGTGTGTCTGACTAGGGCAGGTAGAGCAAACCAGGAACCCAGGGCTATTCTTTGAAAATATAAATTATGATGATTTGACTGGAGAATGGGAAAAAGTGCATTCAATTCATTGTCTCCC
This sequence comes from Mesoplodon mirus, assembly GCF_964341445.2. Classification (NCBI taxonomy): domain Eukaryota; kingdom Metazoa; phylum Chordata; class Mammalia; order Artiodactyla; family Ziphiidae; genus Mesoplodon; species Mesoplodon mirus. Next base: position 73,162,967 of record NC_138990.1, on the reverse strand, counting down.
GTTATTCCCTATTTATCTTTAAATTTTCAGCTAAAGACTTCTGCTCCCTGAAATATGGACTAACTGCCCTTTTCCCTATTTCTCCTACTAAGTACAGCTAAAAACCCTGGATGTTACACATAAACCAAAGACGACTCTGAAAGGTAGAGACAAGAAAGCAGACCAGCTAGGGATCTGGGGACCAAAGGAACAACGTGGTGATGAGTTCTCTGGGTTTTCTTTATGCCTCATGTATTCCAGACTGGGAGCAGAGAAATGAAAGAAAACACCAGTGGGTGCAGACCTAAAGCCCCAGCAAAAGCCTGATCTGTCTTGCCAAAGGAGCAGAAAGAGATAGCCTAGTAGGACAGAATTTTTTAGACAGTGACTGCTCTATAAAAGCAAACACCACAGGAAAAAACCCCTCATCCCCTCCAGCAAAGGCCAGGTGGCGAGCCTAAACTTTTGCCCTTCCCTGGTTATCCAACACTCCCCCAAGCTACCCTCCTGAGATTAGCAGGACAAGATGAGTAGAAAGTAGAATAAGATGAAAAACACACTAAACGAAATGGAGTTAGCTTTACTAGAAACAGAAAAAAATAAGGCTTAAGACTACAAAGAATCAAATCAATGACACAGAGGCTAAACTTGAGAAATGTTCCCAGACATCTAAGTGACTATATAAAGAGAGAAAATATGAATTAGAATCTGAAGAGTTATAAAGAGCTGAGTAAATGGATCAGAAACAATAAGCAAGTTATAACAGAAAAAAAGATCTAATAAGAGAACCAAGACTAAGCAGAAATTAGGAACAGAGATTAGTACCTAGACATAGCCTGGTAAAACCTTAAATTTCTTGACTGACACAGGAACTTGGCAAGCAATTGGTGCAAACATGCACGCACGTACACACACATACACATTTGTTTTTGTAAATAATGAAAATTAGACTGGCATCCACAAAAATAAGTATCAAGACAATTGGGGAAGTTTCTATAGAACTTTCAGAGAAAAGTCAATGTTCCAGTAATTTTAAAATCAATTAAATTGTTGTTCATGTGCAGTGATAACCAGAAGACATTCTCAGATACCAAAAGCCACAGAAAATATATCATGCAGGTATAATTTCTGAAAGGCTACTAAGAGATGCTCGTCTCACTTAAAAAAATGAATCAATGGTAAACTGTGTCAGATAGGGATAAGAAATGAGAACCAAAATCAGTGAAAACAATAGCAATGAGTGGAGAAAAGAAAAGAAATCAGGAAAGGTTTATATTGGCAGCATGGTTAAAAATAGAATTTAAAAATCAGATAAAGGAAATATTTTTTAATGATGGTACTTGTGACTCCAGATTAAATGAGCCAGGACTAGTAAAAAGGAAAAGAGTTTTAGAGTAGAATGCGAAAACACTAAGTCCCTTGTTTCACTAAAACAAAAAGTCATCACTCATTATTTTAATTTTGCTAATAAGATAAATATAGGTTTAGCTTTAAGGCAAGTAGTATATTTTAAAACAGATGTTTACTTAGCAAATCACTGAAATATACAGCAGAATACAGAATGCCCCCCCTGACCTTCTACTTCATCTCCAGCTTCCTCTTTGACTATCTGACACTGAGCCCTTTTTGTTCTAACAGCCTTGGCATCTACCAGGGCTGTTAGCAGTGTCATTCTTTCCTCATCAAAAGATCTTCTTCCTGGTCTTCAGCTGCTGATTGTACTCTTTCTGAGCATCCTGTAGACTGGCCCACAGATGAATTTGGACCTACCTGAGGCTAGTTATCACATGGGGACTGAGATTAAGTGCCAAATAACAGAGCCAGGATGACAAAATACCTAAGGAAATAAACTGTCTCCGAACCAAAAAGAGAGGAACAGAAATACAATTATTTGAAGATATTTTAACATAGTGCTATCAGTCTGGGACAGGGCAACTTGGCTAAAATAAATAAGATCTTAGAGAATCAAAACAAAAATTAATAGCTTAGAATTCCTATGGATTGAGAATCATATCACCCAAAGACAATATAACTTTTCTCAGGATCCTCTGGAATAATACATTGGCAAGAGTATTTTTTTAATTCTGGGAAAAAGTGCAATGAATGGGTATCAGCTTTATTACAAATGAAAATATTTCTATCCTAGTTAAAACAATAGAGTTCTGCTGTAAAAAGAGATAGGTTAATGGAACAGAAAGAGAGCCTCCAAATAGAGTGTACTATGTGTAATAAATTAATATATCATAAAGGTTTTATAAGTCAATGGGGAAGAAAAGTCTTACCAATGACAGTTTTTAGATAATTGGTTTAGATAACAGTTTTTAGATAATTCCAACTTAGGAAGGATCAGTTTTGACTTTTACTTCACACCATATACCAGTGCTTTTTAATTTACTTGTCAAAAATGAAGTACCCTGCCAAACATAGGACCAGCGATGAAAGCAGGAAAGAGAGATGGGACTTAGTGAATCAACCCCCGCCCCACCCCAACCATCCAACACCAATTCACCTAACCATTCCATTTTCTCATTTTTATCAGTTAAATTTCCATGTAAGATTTTGTTTGAAGAAAGAGTTTTTCACCAAAAAAAGAAAACAAAAAGTTTGAAAATTTGCCATACACCAAACTACACTTAGAGGAATAAAATGTTATTGAGAATAACACTGAAAATGAATAACACTGAAAAAACACTGAAAATCTAAATGAACACATAATTCATTATAGTAAATATCTAAAATGAGTAGAATTTTCCAAATGGAGAAGCAATAGAATAAAAACATAGGAGAAATGGAGAGATGACTAGATAAAAATAAACTTTCTTTACATCAAAATAAACCAAAGTAAAAAGATGGTAAGGAAATATTTGTATCATATGTGAACTTAATGTGTTAACTCCTTAATTTTAGAAAGCTTTTATATAAATGAATTAAAAATAGAAAGATCTTAAGTTCAGAAAAAAGCAAATTATTTGGACAGCAATGTCCAGAAGGGAAAACCCTGATAAATATCACAACCATAAAGAGACTGTGGGTGAGAAATAGCAACCAATTTTTTGCAAAATGGAAGGTGGGAAGAGGAATGTTGACTGGTGACAGAGTGAGGAGAAAGCAGGGGACCTGACTGATCTGCCCTCCTGAGCCCCACAGCTGGACTCTGAAATATCAGGGAGTGAGACTTGGAGCTGGAAAGAAAGGGCTCATCAGCAACACGTACATAAAATTCAGTCACTGTTGTCTCTCTCCACCCTGTCTCATTCTCTCCCGCATACGCATGCACATGCACACACATGCAGAATCCCCAGAAGTCAAGCATTTATTGCCCAAGTTAAAAAAAAAAAAAAAAAGAAAAAAAGGAAAGAAGATCAGAGTTGCCTTTTCCAAAGAAAACGAACCACTTCTCTGGGGGAGAATTAATTTAAGAGTGTGACAAAGCTACCCCATAGCAAAGCTTTCTTTCCTTGCTTTAGGGTCTCCCAGCTTGATGGCTGGCTCCCACCCTACTCACCCTAAAGCAAAGCATGTCAGTGGATAAACTCTGCTCCTGGACAAAGAGCACATAGTCATTTATTTTTATTGTCGCATTCTTACATATAAACATGTAAAAAAGGATTACTTGGCAATGAGGGAAGCCTGTAATATGAAGGAGAATGATCACAAGGTAAGAACAGAAATGACCATCAAAGAAAGACAGAATTCAGACTAAAGAAAATAAAGAAAAATAATCTCCGATAATACCTCACGAATATTTCATGCAATACTGTATCCATAAAGTATGAACAGGATGCTATTAAAAGAGGGTCAATCAGAGAAGAAGAAAAACTCATGGAAATAAAAATAGGATTGCTGAACAAAGAACTACCACTAGTAAACAAATACAGGGGAAAATGAACAGCATCACAATATGCAAATTATGCAAATGGACACAAAAATGCCCTGCTTTGTTTCATTATTAAATTAACAAACGCAAAAGAAACTTTTAATATAAAAATACTCAATGCTGGGGAGGATGTAGTAAAACTCTGCTTGTGGTATTATATAATTGTAAAACTGAAAATAATTTGGCAATATGTATATAGAAAGAGACATGAAAACTAACTTTTGACCTGGTAATTTTGTTTCCATCTGAAAGATGTAAGGAAATTGAAGCAAAATGTAGAAACAACGAGGTGCCCAAGTAGATTATCACAATGGTATTTAGAAGAGGAAAATACTCCCGAGCCAGCCCTCACTATTCTGCAGGTACTTCTGAAATATCCACCAAGGAGCATTGAGGATGTCTAAACTCTCACCCAACACTACCCTCGCAGAGGCTACCCTTAGAAATAAATTGTTCTGGCTTTTTTTCTTCTCACAATTACTGGTTAATAAAAGTTGTTGCTAGAAGAAATAATGCCTGGGATAGGTTTTGAAAGATGAATAAGAGCTAACAGAGTTTAAAAAAAAAAAAAAAAGAATAGCAGTTCAGGCCACAGAAAAAGCATGAACAAGTAGGCAGAATATAAAATAATATAAAGTGCGTGAAAAACTATAAGCGGCTTGGAGTTCCTAATGCTTAAAACATTAATCTGGGAGTGGTTAGAGATGAGACCAGGGAAATAGGGGAGTGCCAGGTCAAAGAGAGCCTTATAATATATGAGACTAAGAAGTTTTGACATTAGGTAATGAAGAGCCATGAAAGGATTTAAGCAGAGGAGTGACAACTGCAGATTGTGTTTTGATACATCACCATTGCTACCTGAAAGGAAAAGCTCTGTTTCCTCTCTCTACACTCAATACTTCCCAGTACCAAATGTGTGAGGGTTTTCCCCACACCAAGCAATTTGACTCTCCAGTGGGAACTGATCAGGTATCCTACAACTTAACTTAATTCTGACACTGTCTACCTGGAGATAGCATCAGATTCCACAGACTAAGGGCTCAGTCCCACTAGACTGCCCTCCTGCCACTTCAGACACCAATTTTAAGTCCAGGTTGTCACTTGTGCTTCTGACAGACTGGCTATGAATTGGGGGTTCCCATGTCCCCTCCTCAGGTCCAGTAATTTGTAAGTATGACTCACAGAAGTCAGGAAAACAGTTTACTTACTAGATCACCAGTTTATTATGAAAGGATATAATTTAGGGACAGTAAGAAGGAGAAGCGTAGTGCAAAGTATGAAGAAAGGGGCAGGGAGCTTCCTTGCCCTCCAGGTGTGCCACCCTCCTGGCACCTCCATGTGTTCACCAATCCAGAAACTCTCCAAACCCCTTTTAGTAAGGGTCTTTTATGGAAGCTTTATTATATAGGCACAATTGATTAAATAATTGGCCATTGGTGATTAACTCAACTTCCAGCCCCTCTCCGCTCTCTGGAGGTGGGGAGGTGAGGCTAAAAGTTCCAACCCTCTAATCGCATTGTTGGTTCCCTTGGCAACAAGATACCCATTCTTAGGGACTTTCCAATAGTCACCTCATTAACCTAAACTCAGGTATGGTAGAAAGGGGTTTGTTATGAATGACAGTAGACTCTCTTTGCACATATCACTTAGGAAATTCCAATGGTTTTAGGAGCTCTACCAGACCAAATATATAATTCTTATTATAAGTCACTGTATTACACTAGAAATATGGTAGAAATAAATGGGGAGTAGAGGGCATGGTGGGAGATGATGGATTCAGTTTAGGATGTGTTACATATATGGTTATTATCAGACATCTAAAGGGATATGTCTGTCTAGTTGGCCATTGGATATATAAATACAAAGGGGAAGGGAGAGGGCAGGGCTGAAGACACATTTTTTTGACATCATTAGCATTATAAATGGGAGCTAAAACAATGAAAATGATGAGATTGTGTAAGAGAGTGTGTAAAAGAAAAAAGAAGCACCGGTGAGTGAAAACTGGAACTCTGTGGGGCACAATATAAAAGAAGCAGACAAGGAGAAAGAATCTACCGGGAAATGAAAAATGAGTGGACAGAGGTGGGAGAGGAGAGTGAAACGGCATTGGACTAGAGAGCTGCAAGAAAATGTCAGTAGAGTTCAACGGAACAGGGGGACTTACTAGGATAGGAAGCAAAACATGATCATTGGACTTGGTTACCTAAAAGTTGTGGGTAATATTTTTCCCCAAAACTAATATCTGCAGAACCTAAGTGCAAGAAGTTTGAGTGTTGAAGAGTTATAGGAAGCAAGAGTCACCTCCTCTTCAGAGGCAGCTGACTGAGCAAAAAAGGAGAGTAGGGAAGAGTATAGGGAATGTAGGTGGGGGGCAGTGGCTAGTGTTATTGCTTTGTTCATTTAAGAATGCAAGACCCATGAACATATCTCTAGGATAAGAAGAACAAGCCAGAGAAAATAAAGCATGAAAATAACAGAAGAGAGTGTAGTCTTGGAGGAGACAGCAAGCACTGAAATCGAAAGCACAGAAAGAGGGGGCCTTAAACAGGAAGACGTAGATCTTAACCTTTGAGACTTGAGAAAAGCAAGTACGTATGAATGTAGGTATAGATAAACTAGTGTGTGTGGAAGGGGGTGGGGGGTGGAGGTGGAGAGAACAGGGAATAAGCTGAGGTCTCAAACTTCATAGACTTAATTTTTTTGTGGAGTAGGAGGCAAGCTCAGCTGGTTAAGGAAACTGAAGAATATTGCAAAATTGAAGCATCACTGAGTTCAAATGGGAAAGCGAGCTGACAGGGTATAAGGACTGTGGAATGGCATTGAGGCCCCAAGATTGGAAACCATAAATGTGTAGTAGTGCCTGTATGGTCTTGAGGTTTTTCTCTAGCTATTCTCAGCATCCCAAGTGTAGCAGAGCAAGTGGTCTGTTAGCTTGGCCAAGGTAAGATGTTGCTGAGTGAATGTGCTAGAACAGTGGTTGAATAACTTGGAGAGAATAAAGTTCAGATGATGAACCATGTAGTCTAGGCCCCGTGTATAAATTAGGCCAGATGGGGGGCTAATAGATTAGGGAGAAATTGATCAGTCAAGGGATTTTTATCAAATCAAAGAGCAGGTATAGTAAGAGTGGGCCTTTATCTAAAGTGGGTTTGTATTACTATCATTATAAGAAAAAAATAGTTTGCAGAGGTTTTTTTTTTAAAAGTCCATCATCAATTATAAGTATAGAAGTACCTTATATTAATATAGCATGCAGGGATTAAAATATACCATTTTCAGGCTATAGTAAATAGATTAACTAGTATTAGTTAGAGAATAACAATTTATAATTTAGAGGAACAACTCTCTGATGTTCATCAAGTATGTATCACTTTATTATTTACCCCAGACCAAAAAAAAAATTCTTTTCAACAAATTTATTTTCATATTCAAACATCTCCATTTAGGTGTTAGAGTTACTGTGGGTATCAAAGTAAATATGAGTAATTTTCAGCCTCCACCAACAAGGACTTTTGGTTCACCTTGGGTTGTATGTTTTGGGTTTTAACTAAATGAATAGCTGAGAAAATTATAAGAATTAATTAAAAGGGATATGTTAGAACATTTAAAATTAACACGTTAATGGCATCATTTCTGGTAGGGAGTGGTCTAAATTGACTTTGGTGAATTTGTCATTTATGTGGAATATTTTCAGACTTTTTATACTGAACAGAGAATATCTAAAGGCAGTTTATTCATTCATTTGTTCATTCCTTCATTTGTTCATTCACTCAACAAGCATGTTTTGAATATCTTATATACACTCAGTGTTGTGCTAAGGCCTGAGAATCAAATGTCCCTGTGTGCCCAGGGTTCATCTGGTGTTAGCACTGAAAGTCATGCATCCCAGGAAGCCCTTTAGTCCCAGGCCAATCAGGATCACCCCACTCCAGGGCAAGATGTATTTCAAAATATTCCTTGGATTCTAGAAAAAGCAGCATTATACATATGCCATAAATCATGCCAACCCCCTAATGTGGTTTGGGGAAGCACGCCCATAATCAACAAACAGGGTACTATTTCTGCAGAGGACTTCCTAAGTCAGGACTTGTCCTCAAATGGATTTGCATCAAACACAAAAGTCTTTTGTTTTTCAGAGATTTTTAGATTTTATAATTGCAGATAAGTGATTATAATTCTGTAAAGAGCAGGCTGTCCACATGGTTGATAGGGGATCACCTAGGAGCCAAAAAAGAGAGGAATAAGGAAAAGTTTCTCAGTTATGGTGATTCTTTTTGTTTTGTTTTGTTTGCAATGCACGGGCCTCTCACCGTTGTGGCCTCTCCCGTTGCAGAGAACAGGCTCCAGACGCACAGGATCAGTAGCCATGGCTCACGGGTCCAGCCGCTCCACGGCATGTGGGATCTTCCTGCACCGGGGCACAAACCCGTGTCTCCTACATTGACAAGCGGACTCGCAACCACTGCGCCACCAGGGAATCCCTGGCTAGAATGATTCTTAAGCTGAGTTTTAAAGGATAGTGAGCAATTAGCCAGTGAATGAGGAGGTAATAGTGTTTAAAATAACAAGAAATGTACTTGTCACTTTCTGAAATTATTAATACATTTCATAGATTAATCCTAAATTGGGTCTTCCCTGGGTTTTCTCAGCAAACATTTAACAAGAGCTTCTGCAATGGAACAATTTACACTTGATATTTTGATATCAATTTCCAAGTAAAGTCATTACCCTCTGACCCTCCTAGAAAAACTATTTGAATATTAGAAGGAATCCTCTGTTTAGTGGTAGAATGCTGTGTGAGAAATGGTAGAAATCAATATATCTGTCATAGACAGATATGAATTAATTAGAGCATTATTAACTCAAATATCAAAATCTATCATTACTACAACTTAACTGAATCTAAAGCTATTTGGATTACAAAAATCTCTTTGCCCTGAAAGTATGTTTTAGGGGAAAAAATGCTTATCTATCATTTTGTGGACTAACATTAGCATTTGCTAGTTCAAATCTAATAAAGCCTTCTCTATGAATGCGTCATTAATAAAATCTTCAAAATGGCTCCTTTCGGGCTTCCCTGGTGGTGCAGTGGTTGAGAGTCCGCCTGCTGATGCAGGAGACACGGGTTTGTGCCCTGGTCCGGAAAGATCCTACATGCCGCGGAGCGGCTGGGCCCGTGAGCCATGGCCGCTGAGCCTGCGCGTCCGGAGCCTGTGCTCCGCAATGGGAGAAACCACAACAGTGAGAGGCCCGCATACCGCAAAAACAAACAAACAAACAAACAAAAAAACCCAAAATGGCTTCTCTCAACATTTTCTTTTTGATTTTTCATGATTTAATTAGGAACATCTTTAAAAAGACTGGCTTTCCTATGGTAGTATCACATCTGCATTTCCAGCAATATGCTGTTTAATCACAATGGGTTATAAAGTGGAACTTCCAGTACTTACTGTATTATCTAGTAGAACCCACGCATTTCGTACTTTTAGTGCCCCTGAGTCATCATCTTATATTTGTTCATCAACATTTTAACTGCCCCTCTTAAAAAAATGTAATTTGATAGTTAATGTTCTAAACTTGTTATTCTTTTATTTCTTTTCAAAGTAATGATATTTCATATGCCTTTGATATGCTTCCTCCTGCACCTGAACCCTGTTCCCTAACAAATCAAGTTATTTCTTTCTTTTTACCTTATATTATTTTTGTAATTTTTGTTTAGAGACTTGATAAACCTAAATCCTTCTAAGTTTGCATGATCATCAGTAAAAAATGAATTAGCTGTTTTATCACATCATTGGATAGTTTTAGAATATACGTAAACACTATGGTGGTAGTATTGAAATTGGTAGTGTGAAATTAAAGGTCTAAGAAAACATTTACATATATATAAATGTATATAGAGAGAAACATACATATATGTAAAGAATATGTTGGTTACTTTGACAGCAAAAAAAAATTTCAAATATTTCTTTTTCTAATAAAGAATAATTCTCATATTTTTTAATACTCAAAGAATGATTAAAAAATATGAATTAAGTGTTGGTTTGAGAATTTTTCACTCAGTATTGCTTGTCTGGAACAGAATCAAACAAGTGTAAAATGGGTCACAGACCTGCTGATGAAGAACTAGTTGTTTCCCACCAACCCCACCCACTTTGCCCTTTCCTCTCCTCTCTCCCTCTCTCTGCTTCTCTTAAATTTCAGAGAAAAAGAGGGAGCAAGTTATTCAGACAAGCTCCCTTGAAAGCAGGACCCTATTCTTAGCACTTCCCCTGCCTCCTCCTAACACAGCCCCCTTATCATCGCGGTACTACTCAGAGTAATAGCTTGGATCATGGGCTCTGGAGTCCAGCTGCCTTGATTTCAGGCCCAGTCCTTTCTAGATATGTGACTTTGGACAAGTTGCTGGACCTTCCTTTACTTTGAGATATAGTAACACTGCCAGCAGTATTTCACTTACCGGGTTGTATGAATTAAATACTACCATTAAAGCACTTAGGACTATTTCTAACACACAGCAAGAATTTAATCGTTGTTAGTTGTTAACCGTTGTTATCGTTTCTCTGTTTCGTTTTGCTGGAAAGCTAAATTCCTTTTCTTTTTTAAAAATGCACTTAGTTGACTCAAGCTGCTCTCCTTTAAGAAGTGTATTCATTAATTTTTTTCTTTTCTTCAGCAAGTATTTTTTGAGTACTTGCCATGTTCCAGGAACTGTACTAGATTCTGGAGTCTGAAGAGTAGGCAAGAAACACAAGGTCCTATTTCACAGACTTGAGAGGCAAGAAGGGGCTTCCCACTTAAACAATTACAACATAGTGCTATTAAGTGTTACAATAGGAGTCAGGGGGTGGGGTATGGAGTCAGAGGATGTACATCCAACCCAGGCTGGGAAAGCATCTGGTGGGGAGCTGCAGCTGGTGACAGAAATATCACCTTATTGGAGAATACCATGCCTTGCCACTCTCTAACTCCTCAAACATCCCCTCCTCATCTTAGCAGGTGTCTTCAGATTCACAAATTGGGTTTATTTGACCCCAAAGAAGGACAGGGCCTCAGGGATCTATATAGTTCGAAAGCACTCCACTTGACTTTCATGCAAGAGTCTGAAGACGTTTTGCAGCAAGTCTCAGGAGAAATGGGCAAGACAAGAAATGATGGACTAAAATCTCAATGCTGCTGCAGCATATCCAAACTTTAAATAAATTGGTACATCATTCCGATAGTGCATTAAAGAAGAAGGTCTTTCAGGTGTGATGCATTTCAAAGAGGTTTATCATAGACAGGACAATTAATCAATGTCATCACCTTCTGTTCAGTGGTACTCATAAACCATGCCAGAAAGACCCAAGTATCCTATTGTAAAAGATTTGCAGGTAAGAGAACTCTGTAGCATCCCATGATAACATTTTCTCATGATTATAATGAGTGTTTATTTGGGGTGTCTAATTACTAGGATAATTAATTTTATATTCCCCATCACTGTATATCTGTTATCCTAGTTTGAGTGTATAACATGTGCTGAGCACTCTAGGCTCTGAGGTATGGGAAGCAAGATGAAATTATCCACAATGGTTTTAAAAGTCAATTGTTACTCTTTATCTGTGGCAGAATAATAGTAATTGTCACCACTTAAGTAGTGCCTTTCATCCTCATACCTCAAGACACTCCAGCGTTGTTACTTCACATTATTTGAATGAATTCCTTTTGGAAGGCAGGGCAAACTGAGAGACACATAATACATGGTTAGCTATGCTAATTTTGTTTTCTTTAACAAATGCAAAATAAATAGCCTGCTAAAGAGGCAGATAATATCTTGAATATAAACCCTTTCTAAAGTAGGTTATTCTAAACAGATGTGCTTTTTCTATATCAATGTCATTTTTGAAAAATTTATTCACACAGACATAAATCCTTGACGTGATTAACTAATACTGATTTTTTTGGCTTGTATTTTATCAGAAAAACAGAAACAAGCAACTTTCTTGCACACAAAAAAATGGTTTTAATGAACAGTGAAACTACAGATTTTAAAGCTTTGCTGCCTCCTAAATTTTATGAGTAAATTTTGTGGAAAACTGTGTAAATAGAGCATAATTATTTTAAAAATAGAAGCCTTTGTTATTAGTCATCTGTCATAAGTATACAAAGCAGCCTGCTGTATAGACAAAGGACTAGAAAAAAGTTACCTGCAGAGAATTTTTCCTATTGAAAGAATAAATACTAAAACAATGGGGTGAACTTTTGGTTCACAGATGCAAATACTGAATGCTAAACCTGGCTGAGGGAAAATCACTTTAGCCTGATAACCGGATTACTTAGAACAAAAATAGAGAAAATTAAGAACTGAAGAGCAGAAAATTAAGGTGGAATGCAATTTAAAGAGTAAGTAGATGATGTAGGCTTTCATTTTCTCCACCCCCCACCAGTGTCCAGCTAACTAAAATTACAATCAAAATGAAAGAGTCTAAACTTGTAAATATCTTTAGCTAATGATTTTGTCTTTTTAATCATCTTCACATTCAAAGTCTTCTTTTATTCATTTAGGTCTTTATAGTAAAATAAAATTGTTTTTCCCCTGTAAAAATCCTCCTTTTAATTTTCCTTATCTGCTTCTCTTTATATTATATATTCTTCAGTACTTTTTTCTCTGCGTCTCTTTATGCCATATTCGTTCAGCTTTTTCTTTTACTTTGAACATACCTTACAGAAGGCAAAGTTGTATAGGTATAGAGGTTATATTATTTGATTTTAGAATTTAACTGCTGATCCAAATACAACTCTTTGAGGCTGCCTCATACACAAAGGACTAATTACTTGTTACATAATATATGCCTTATAAAATTACTCTTTCAGTGGATTCAATTTTTTTTACCAGAAATATTTCTTCATTGCCTTTACCACCAGGAATATTCTTTATATTGCCAAGCAAAATCACAGCTAAAGATATTGCCAATCTATGGAAGTTTTGCTTTGTATCTGTGTTTACAAATATATTATGCTTCAAACTCTCCTGGAATAAATGTTTGGGGACCCAGGAAATGAAAAAGCACCCAAGGAGCATGAAGCCCATAATCGTGGAGCCCTTTAAGTAATCAGATTTAATGCACATTAATCAGGTACCACCATCCATACACATTGTTGGAGGACTTGTCCCTAAAGCTTGAGGTCAGATGTGGGCTTTAGGTTAGCATCCCATCCCTCTCGTGATCAGGTTCTGCTCTAGCTGCTTAGGTGGCTATTTCATTTTCTGGATTGCGAGCCTGTGTGTATAAGTTAAACTACTAAAAGTGTGGGCAGCAACATTCCCATATCCTGGGAGCTCGTTGAAAATACAGAATCTTAGGCAGCAAGGCAGATGTACTGAATCAGAATCTTCATCTTAGCAGAGCCCTGGGTTATTTATGTGCACATTAAAGTTGAGAAGTACTCTTTGAGGCAGTCGCCTCTAAGAACTCTAAGTCTATGACTGCTCCTTCTTTGCCCCTCTGCACTCCTTCAAGCCCCACCCACAAGTGGTGCACATATAATGTCTAAGGTAGGAAAGGAAGGGATTGGCTTTCATGCCTTGTCAGCATAGGATCTAGCCTAGGATGTCACTGCCCATGACCAGCCTTCATTCCTGATAAGCCGGCTAGAATGCCAGCTAGGTGGTGGTGATGGTAGGTCAACTAGGAGACAGTTTGTCACTATCAGTGCCTGCCTCCTATAGATAAGAGACCAGAGTGAGTCGGTCACACACAAGACTAAACACAAGGACAATGAGGATATATACTTGGGGGTTTGGGATAGTGTACTTCTGCTTTCTACAGCCCAGGATGAATGCTCTCAGCACTGCCAGGGATCTCTGTGTTCTGCTGATAAAGAGAGGAATCTAGTACTATCTCCTCAGAACTCTCCTGCATTCATCCATTCCATAAACATGTAGGCTGATGCTGACTGGTTTTCATCCCACCTCTCTGATAACTTATTTTCAATATCTCTTGATGGCCCTTTTCCCTCTATCCAACCTTGAAATGTTTGAGCTCCTCAAGGCAACCTCCTCTTATCTCACTTGATGTAATGTCTAGACTTCCATGCTCTGTCCATTCCAATGGCTTCAATTACCATCGATGTGCAGACTACTCCCATCTATATCTCTAGCTCAGATCTTTCCTCCATGCTTTAAACCCATATATCTCATGCCCATTTTGCCCATCACTTGGATGTCTCACAGGTATCTCAATCTCAGTACATTCAACACTGAACCTACAATTCTTCATCACTAGTCAGTTCTTTATCTGTCCATGAGCCTAGTAAAAACTCAACTATGCTTCCAGTTAAGCCCATCTTACCTCATAGCCAATTAATCAGCAAGCCTTATTGATTCTCTTTTCTGTCTTTAGAATCCTGCCATTCTTCCCATGTCCATCACCACCACGCTGGTCCAAGCATCATCATAGCTTACCCACGTTACTTCAATAGCCTCTCAACTGATCTTTCCCTATCTACACTAATATATGAAAAGCATGATTTAAAAGATAGCGCTAGGAAATCTCACTTCAGATTATCACTACAGACAGTCAATGGCCTAGTTAGAAGTTAGCAAAAGGAGTTATACAACAGCCTCTTATGTGATCCCTGCTTTCACCCTTCTGTTATCAACAGCATTACAGCCACTAAATTTAAATTCCAAGTAATGTTACATTACTCAGGGTAATGTCTTCCCTAAAAACCAGATTCTAATTATGTCTAATCATGTCAGACTCCTCCTTAAAATCCCACAAACTCTTCCTATTGCCTTTATGATAAAATATAAAATTGCTTACATTGATGTTAAGGCATTCTAAGAACTGTCTCCTGCCTCATACATGAGTCATTTTAGTCCTCTCCACACTCCTATTCTTTATACTACAGTTTCTTGAAAGTACCATGCACCTTCCTACCTCAGACTGGTGCCTCTGTACATATTGGCCTCTTCTCTTTTGCCTAATAAACTCCTATCCATCCTTCAGATCTCAGATTAATCACTTCCTATGAGACTTTATAGCTTATACCTCAAACTAGGTCAGTTCTAGGCTGTATGCTTTCTTATCAACTTCTACTTCTCCTGTGTAATAGATATCATAATTGTATTATGCTATATCTGCCCCTCCAACTAAATGTATGCTCCATCCTGGCAAGGACTGTGTTGGTTCTTGTTCACTATTTTAGCTCTAGCAGTGCCTTATACAAGTGGGTTCTCAATAAATATTTCTGAGCAAAGAAATAAAGTATGGAAGGAATGAATGAGTATGCCAGGTGCTAGGGATGCAGAATCTAACAGGATGAGATTGCTTTGACCTATGTCAACCCACTAATCACCAAGGTTGATTTGACTGATGTGGCCTAATGTCATTCTTCTCCTCTACTGCTCTATGTGAACTCTACTTAAAGCTATGGGCATCACTGGATTCTGGCATCTGGGATAAATAGAAGTGCATGTGGCCAGGACCCGTTTGTAAGTCCATGTAATGGCAGACTCTGAGGTGGTGTAATATGGTGGTGTAATATGGTGTAACAAGTAATATGGTTAGTTAGTACTTTATCAAGTTAGTACATTAGGTCCAATTGCCAGTATTTGCTTAGAATACTTCATGACTAACTATATCTGACTGATAAATGCCTTTTGCTCCGACTCATCACCCATGACTCAAGAAAGGTAAGGCTCGGTACTTTGTGACCGCCTGGAGGGGTGGGATAGGGAGGGTGGGAGGGAGACGCAAAAGGGAGGGGTTATGGAAACATATGTATATGTATAACTGATTAAATTTGTTATAAAAAAAAATAAAAAAAAATAAAATAAAAAAATAATAATAAAAAAAAAAAAAAAAAAAAAGAAAGGTAAGGCTAGGAAACGTCCTAAGCCTAGAAGAGGTGAAGTGATAAAGTCCTCAGCAGTCGTCACCTTCATCCAGCATTCTTCCCCATGAGTGATGACCTGGGTTCAGTTAGTAGCCATTAGGCCTACCTGATCCACCAAACTAACTTAGGTCTTTTAAACTCATATTTGTCTGGATCTAGAGGTTCATCTTATAGTTAGAAAAATTTCCACTTCAGCTGCAGTTTGGGGCAGTGTGGGGATAGAACTGACTTTCTCCTATCCCCGCAGGGCCATAGGTCCTGCTCAGAATGGGTGCTTGTATGATTCATTCTGTTCATATATTCCTCAAATATGTTCAAGATCTCAATATATTATAATTTATAGGAAAATGTGATATTCATTTGTATCATTTGTATTTCACTTGTAAATGTATATCATTTATAAAGTATGACATTTGTATCAGATCATTTTCAGATTTCAATCTATATAGCTTATTTATTCATTAGCTTATTTCATTAGTAACTCTATGACTCTAACATGACTGAAAACTGATAAAATTAAGGTAAAATTTGTATATGTAATAGTTCATTCAACATATAGTTATTTGAGTTTCTATTATGTTCAAGGGACTAGTCTAAGTGCTGTAGATATGACAGAAAATAAAACAGAAAAAATATCCTGTTTCTTGGAGTCTATATACACTCTTGAGAGGGGGAGACAGACAATAAGCAAAATAAACAAGTTAAATTTACAGTTTTTAGAAGATAATAAGTCTAAGGGAAAAAATAAATCAGGCTAAGGGATATAGGATGTTGTGGTGGTAGGCTACAATTTTAAATAGAGTTGACCAAGAAGTCTTACTGAAAAGATGATGTTTGGGCAAAGATTTGAAGATGGGGAGAGGGGGAGAAGCCCATGTGGGAAATAAACATTCCAGGCAGCAGGAATACCAGTACAAAACTCTGAGACAGGAGGATACCTGGTTGTTCAAGGAACAGCAAGTTTAATGTGGCTGGAGCAGTGAGCAAGGAGAATAGTAGGGGATGGGATCAGAGATGAAAAGGAGGTGGCAGGAGAGATCCTATAGGGCCTTGTAAACCACGTTGAGGACTTTGGCTTTTACTTGATTGAAATGGGAAGATATTGGAGGGATTTGAGCCTTACAGTGACATGATAGGATTTCCATTTAAAAAGAATCTTAAAGGTTTCTGTGTTGGCAGTAGAGGGCCAAGGATGGAAGCAGGGATCCGTTTGGGGACTAGTTAGAGAACTATTTGTACTAACTTCCTAACTAGGCTATTATATGTCTTCAGTGATAATTCTAAATGAGCTATGTTAAAGTTTTGAATTTTAAGTTTCAGTTTTCATACAGTAATGGACCTGGCAGAGATGCATTAAAAATAAATTATACAGGCTCAACATAACTACTCTTTCCTTTCTAAAAGTGGTAGAGTTTCCTTGTGGAACCTGAGAAATGTTAAGGGCAGTTTCTTTGGCAGAGAAAAATAGGACACTGCTGGATAACAAAGGATCTAGTTGTATTTTGTGGAGTGCAGAAAAGCTATCTGCACTTTTAAAAAATATATATGTATATATTTATTTTTTTATTTTTTGGCTAGGCCGGGTCTTAGCTGTAGCACGCGGGATCTTTCGTTGTGTGGGCTTCTCTCTAGTGTGGCGCGTGGGCTCCAGAGCACGTGGACTCAGTAGTTGTGGCATGTGGGCTCTGTAATTGCAGCACACATGTTCTCTAGTTGTGGCACGCGGGCTTAGTTGCCTGGCAGCATGTGGGATCTTAGTCCCCTGACCAGGGATGGAACTGGCATCCCCTGCATTGCAAGATGGATTCTTAACCACTGGACCACCAGGGAAGTCCCTGCCCTTTATCTCACCATGTGCTTCAGATAATCTGGAAACCTATGATATTCATTAATTCATTGCACAGTTATTTCCTTAATTCCTAAAATTGTACCACATAGTTAATGCATAATCAGTTGATTTAGGGCATAGAAAGAAATATACATGTTCCTAGCTTTAAGGAACTTACTTATAATGTATTTTCATGAGATATGATTATAATGGAATAAGTATAATTTTTATATAGAGAATCAAATTTACTACCTAACTTATGATAACATACTATATATTTATGATCTGATATAGTCTTGTTCCCTAAATTTTATATTTAAATGTTACTACAATCAGATTGTGTTTCAAGAAATAATCTCACCAGATTTTATGCCTAATTAATCATTATATGTGGCAACAGAAATTGACCTTCAGTGTAGATATAGATTGCTCTTGCAAAATAAAAGACACAGCAGTTAAAGAGTTTCTGTTGCTAGCAGGTGAGATTAGAAATGCTCTTTGGGATATTTTCTTAAGGGTAAAACAAAAAATAAACAGGGTCTATATTAACAACCTAAAGTAGCAACCTGAACCAATTTATCCTGAATTTCTAGACTTAAAACTTAAGTCCCCAAATAACTTAAAAGAGCTTAAATTTGATATAAAAGTCAATTTTAATAGAAGCCAAATATTGAAAATTTCTAAGCTTTTCTCGGTGGTCTATGGTTAAAGTGATTTGTTAATCTCATTTTTAGAATTTGTTATGATAAAAAATTTCATAATAAGCACCAAACCATGTCACAAAAATCAATGCATGTGCCACATATATATGTATATATACAAATACATATTTTATATGTGCATATACATATACACATGGAAGATCATAGCCTAACCTGAGTATCATGATTCCTCTCCTGGTGTTTTGTCTCATTCACTTATAGACTCAAAAAACAAAGGGATCAGAAGAATTGTCTGTCTTGGCCAATCTTCCCCTTAATGGAGAGTTCCCTCTATATAACCCATCACAAATGAATAATCCATCCACAATCTGTAAGTGGCCATTTAAATTATATTAAATAATTTTTTAAAACTATTATGCTAAATCAGACTTACATGATCTTACTTGGAACAGGTTAAAATTGACCAGTTTCCTGAATGCCAGATCATTTTCAGATTCATGTGTTGCCAGTGAACAAGTCTTTTAAAATGTGAGGCTCAGAATCTTTGACACATCCCATAAGATATATAAGCCTAAAGCAAATAGCGTGTTATTTTGAGGGTTGCTTTAAAAAATAGAGTTTATCAAACCCTGCCAGAATCTTTTATGAATGGAGTAAACAAAGTGTTTTTTCTAGGGGAAATATTTTCTGGGACATTATAAAGCAGTGTTTGTCAAAATGAAATCTATCTATTTGACCTCAAGGGTTCAGTTTGTAAGAGGACCCCATGAAAAAAAACTAGTAGTAAATTAACTAACATTGTTGGTATTAAAAGAATAAAAGAAATTATGGTGCAAGAACTATCTCTTCAGCACCATAGATTAATTTACATTCTCCACTTTAGTGATAATTTCAACCTTTTTCTATATAATTTTCAATTATGGATGAAATTTTCTCTAAAAAATGATTACTGTTCCTCCTTCTATAGTATAATCTTAATTGTATATTTTTCATGCTCCTTTGCTGAATTCCAAGTTAAAGTAAAGCATTCTAAAGGTGTATTTTATTGGTTCCAATGCTTCTGGGTTTTAAAGTCCACTGTTTTTGCCTCCTGGCAAAAAATGCCTTTGCAGTATGATTTAGTTTATGTTTTCATAAAACAGAAATACAAAATCAAAATTCAAACTTTTACTTTTCATCGCCAGTGAAAATATAAAATTTAGATTTAGACTAGTAAAATCTTGGATTTAAGAATTCAGAACCTATCTATATGAGTGAAATCAAAATAAACATATTTAACTCTTTTAAAATCTCTTTAAATCAATGAGTTCACTGGTAAACCCACCATGTCAGAGTACAGAAGAAAAGACAGAGTACTTGCTAGCAATTTTTTAGTTTGGGTAGGGAAACAGAACAAATGCACATGAAATAAGTGAAAATACTTTCAGAGAAACATCAACAAGTGCATATTACTATAATGCAGGGTCTTCAAATAGCACAAAGCTGAGATGTAGATTAAGAGATTAAAATTAAGGTGTAATTAGGGTGATTCAAAAGACACTTTTCAGAGATAAGTTTTGAACAAGGATTTGAAAAAGTTGTAATATAGGAATGGGCAGGTGGAGGCAAGGATTTCCAGTGAGAAGAATAGGGCACAGACATGGAAAGGAGCAATTATAAAATGGGCCAAGAAAATCCTAATGGTTGGAGCCAAGGTGGATTGCAAGAATGGATCACTTTAGACCCAGGCACTCCCTTAATCTTTTAATCCCCTTTCTTTCAGTCCATCACTCACCACTTCTCTGTCTACTCAGGATAGACTCCCTGGTATATCATGGCAACCATTTGTGGCCAGAACACTCAATGCCTTAGATCCTGTTTTTTTCTATTACCCCTAAGGGAATGGTTAGTCTCAGAAATCAGGGGAACAAGCTTTGTAGTCAGGCCTGTGCAGTGGCTGCTAGTGAATTGAACAAGGGTGGTCAAATCTAATAATCTTTCTAATGTGACTCACAGTCCTGTTCTCACACTGCATCCTCTTTCGTCTTTTCATCATAATCTTAAAAACTTTCTTGTCAAACTGTTACCTCGGTAAAAAAAAATTTTGGAAAAGTTACCAGTGTTGGAAAGCAGAGAATTTTCTCAGGAAGAGCAGCAGTTCCTTTACTCCCTATCCAACACCCACTACAAGCTGTACTTCTAGTTATAGCCACTGGTAAATCCCCAAATTTGGATCAATTTAGCTTTTCTGTTCTTAAATCCAGGATGTTGAAGAAAAACTCATACCTGCTCATGTTGCAGCTATAGATCCATCATCTCTGGCTTCATCTGGGCTTTCAGAGCCATTTGGCAAAAATTCTACTTCTTTTGCGATGTCCTTTTCCATTTTCCATCTCTCCCTTCTCACTGCCCTCCTCAGATCTCCTGCCCCAACAACACATTGTTGATGAAATCACACATCAACTACTGAGCAAAATTACCCTGTTGACTTGATTGTTAAGGAGCTTTTTCTTCATTGTGGGCCTTCTGTTGAGTATTTGCTTGAGGCACGAACATTTCCAGGCTCTGGGACTCTTTGAAGAGATCCATCCCATGCATATACCCATTCCTTCAACTTGCTTTTGATCAATCCTTTGATCTTGTTCCTTCCAAATCCTAGAAAATTCATACCATTAGCCCCTGCCCAGGATCAATATATATCTCTACCTCAGGCCAGATTTTCTTCCATGAAAAGAGTCTAACATGGAAACACAAGTTCTGCCTATTAAGCGATTTCTATTCTTCAACATCCTAAGAGCCAACAGTCTTCTTCCACCTGGTATAGGAATATTATATGGAGCCATTCTTAAACCAAGATGCTCCAATACCTACACTACTTAAATTAGGATGTAAAACCAACTTTTACATCATCAGTCAATTTTTTATAGGAAACTCCCTCTGGACTATAGATGTGAGTTGAAACAAGTGTGGCAGTTTGCAGAAGGCATAGGAATGTAGGACCTGTTCAGTTATTAAATTACTGGGCACCACAAACTTTATGGCTGGGTTGACTGAATAGCACACAGTTCATTACTGGAAGCTTGAGCCAGATGAAATCCCATAGGCAGTCGCCTCCAGAGCTAAATTTAAGTCAAGAACTTTTCTGCAAAATGTAGTTACGGAAGAGGGCATGGCCTTTGTCCAAACTTGAGAATCTTTCTCTCTGTATCTTTTTCCTAGAGTTAGCAAGTCCATTCAGTATCTCAGTCTGCTAGAGGAAATTCAAGGACCATGAGAACTTCCAGGTCATGAGGACCAGTTGACAGTTACTTGCACTGAAACCCTGGACCAGGCACTAAGCTTTCTTTCACTATGGACCCCAGTTACGGATGGATAAAATTTAGATCATCTTGTTAATGGTCAGAGTAAGAGGTAAAAAATGCTGCATCTAAAATTTAGATACTCATTTTGAAAGGAGTAGCCTGGAATGCCACAGATCCTCAAACACCCAGGTCCTTTACTGTCACATCAGAGCTCTTTATTCTTACACAATTTCACATTCACATATATGACTTACAAAAGCATCTGGGAGCATTTCTACTTTCTGATCGTCATGCCCTATCAGCATGATGTTTTATGCATATTGGATCAAAATGGGACCTTGATCAAGGACCCAGCAAACTAGACTGTAGCACAGAGCCAGAAAGCTTGTGTATCCCTGAGGCAGGACAATAAAGATTTATTGGTGTTTATGTCAATGAAGACAAACTTCTGATGGTGCCTATCAACCAAAATACATAAAAAATATTTTGACAAGATCAGTAACTGCACCATAAATGCTAACAGATACATTCATTTATTCTACTAAGGAGAAAAAACCTGCCATGGCAGCCACAACTGGAGCCTCTACTGATTTTATTTCCAATAATCCACTGTCATTCTCCAAGACCTATGAGACTGCAAAAGCCACACCAGCCTATTAATCACCAAATCTACACCTTTCAGGAAGCAACCTTCAGGGTTGTAGTGCTCCTGTTCATTCCTTATTTTGGCAGGGAAAGAGAGTACCAAATGGCCCTTCCTAAAATAATAGTCCTGACTTTATAGGGGTAAGTAAGAAACCGTGTGGGATCTGCCAGTTTCCTAAAATATCCCTTCCCACAATTCACTCAGGATCTGAGAAAATGACCCCAGGATAGTTTTGGGAGTCCCACTCAGCCAACCATGAAATAAACTCAGGTCAGAATTCAATTTATCACCTGGCTCCATAATGATCCCCAACTCTAACCAGCTAACTACAGTGGAATTACAAGTCCCCAAGAATCAGTGATAACTTTGAGCCAATATCCAATATTTCCCAAGTTTAGGTATTTCCCTTTCCTTAATGTACAAGTATTCAAGTTAACAACTGCCAGCCCCACTAGGAAAGACAAGGCAGAAGGTTGACAGTATGCCTGTGTAGTGTCACAGCAGGATCTTTCCTCACAGGTACTAGCCTCTCTTTCACTGGGTGATGCTGGGTCTGTGAACCCAAAATTCTCTAGCACTTAGGCTCCAGTGAGGCCTCTGTTCACCAGACCTAGAATAGCTTTGGTTAAATAAATCAAGACACACCTTAATTGCTGTCTGTCTGTTTCATTCCTGGGGACCCCATGATTAATTAGCCACAGCCAGAGATTTCTGTTACTGAGGCCATTCCCTGATCCCTGAGTGTAGCATCTGGCTATTAAAACAATACCCACTTTGCTTCAGACTGTTAACAGTCAGCACCTGGGCCAGGCCTCAGCTAGCTTCTCACATCCCCCCTGAGATCAGGAATACCATTTTTATTGTAGCTCCTTCCACAGTATTCCCAGCCCAGAAAAAAAAAAAAAAGAGCCAGCAAAGCACTTTTAAATATTTGGGTATTTTCTTTATCACTGTATTTTTATTGGCAAGGAAGAGGAGTCTTCAGGACCCTGTCAGGATATAGGGGTGAGACACAAGATCCATTTAATCTACTTTCTTATCTCCCAAAGTCTTTAAATTCTTTCCTCTATGTTGTGCCCAGGACTTTCCAGTCTTTTATTTTACCAAAAGAGGCCAACAGTGGGTTCCTATTCGCTTTAGCAAACCCAGAAAAACTGTTAAAACTACAGTTAACTGCTTGGTTGAGAACTATTGGTCTCTGGTCATTTCTACATAAAAGTCTCACAAGAACTTACATTTTTAGCCTGTTATATACTAAATATACTAATTTTCTCTTTATCGTTCTTAGACTTGGTTATTTGTACCATTATCAAGACTTCACCAGTCCAGAAATCTCTTTTCCAGGGCCATTACAATTGGTTCATTTAAATCACTATTCAAACAAAGTTTCAAATTGCTCTTAAGTGTTAGTTTCTAAGTCTCTTTTTAAAACTGAACCATCCTTTCCCCTCTTGCCTTTTTTTTCCCCATGCCTTTGCCTGGGCGAACAACTTGGTTCAGTTGTCCTATGGTATACTTGACATTCTGGATTTGCCTGATTGTTTCCTTCCAATCTCATTCAGCTTGTTCCTCTATCTCTGTTTTACCAGTAAACTAGAAGTTACATCCAAAAGCTTGATTAGATTTGTATCCAACACTTTTGGTGCTGTACTTCATATTGTAACACCTCAGTCAACACATAATGTATGGACTATGGCTTTTAGCTAAAGAGGTCTCAGGTGGTGATGGCCTGATTCCACCATTATCAAGTTGATAATTTTTGCATCATGTGAATATCTACTTAATTATAACTTTTCACATAATGGTTTAAGCATCTATTGATCTTATAGCCTCAGTCAATTATTTATTTAAGAGTTATAAATGGTCATTTTCTGGAGGTCCATTTTTGATACAACAATTTGTGATGACAGACATCTAAAGTGGATATGTCATATGTCATGTGGTAGTTAGGTGTGCAAGTCTGAAGGCTGGGGTGAGAAAGATAAATTTAGAAGTCATCAGTATATGGAAAGACATTTAATATCCATAGGCTAGATGGGATCACTAAGGGAAGAGAGTAGATGGAGAAGAGGGTCCAGTAGTGAGCAATGAGTCACCCCAACTATTACAATTGGATGAAGGGAAGGAGCTAAAAGAGAGCTGAGAGGGAGGATCTACTTCTTTAATATCAATTCTCATAACTTTTCCCTCAGCATTTTCCCTGGACTATGGTAATTAACTCCTACATGATCTCACCGCCTCTAGCTTTGCCTCTTCTAATTCATGTTCCACAGAGCTCTCTGATAAACTTTTCTAAAAGTTAAATCTATCAGATTAGTTTCCAGATTAAAATCCTTTAATAGCTCTACTTTGTCTTTAGGATAAAGTCCAAATGTATACTGAGATTCTTTCTGACATTTTTCTTTCCTACCTGCTCAGCCTTATATCTTACCACTCCCCATCCCTTACCTGTAAGAACCTCATGGCAGTTCCCCAAACATTCTAAGCTCTTTAATGTTTCTGTAACTTTTATTCAGCTTCTTTGTGGGATAATTTATTTCACTCGGTGAACACCTAACTCATAGTTTAGGACTGAGCTAAAGGTAACTCACTTATTAAACCTTTCCTGACCCGTGAGGTAGAATTGACAACAATTATTCTGCCCCCACTGTAGTGTGTGTGTGTGTGTGTGTGTGTGTGTGTGTCTCAAAATGTGACCTTAATTCACTACTCCACAAACTGAGCACAAATATGATCACATTTTATTTCCAGTTAATTACATAAAGTAGACCTTAAATGCCATACTAGGGGTAAAAAAGCATTTCCCTCTTTGATCACTCCCTCAAATTTTCCAAGGTTGTACAGGTTTACATAACCTAAAAAGAATAATCAGGAGGATATTCACTATGTGATAGTCATTAGAGCTGTTCAAAAAAATCCTGTTCTTCTCAACATGTAGTGCAACGCTCCCCTACTTTTTGGCACCAGGGACCAGTTTCGTGGAAGACAATTTTTCCACTGACGGGTGGGGGGCATTGGGAGGAAGAATGGTTCAGGCGGTAATGTGAGTGATGGGGAGCGGAGGACGAAGTTTGGCTCACTCGCCCGCTGTTCACCTCCTGCTGTGCAGCCCGGTTCCTAACAGACTGCTACAGGCCTGCAGCCTGGAGTTTGGGGACCCCTGATGTAGTATACTGGCATATACTTTTCTGTTCTCTTGAAGAAAGAAGTGTCCACTTTATTTGCTTTAGTCAATGAAATGTGAAATGACACATTTCACTCCTTGTAGGAGCCTTTAAGGTCTGTTATTTGTCCTTACTTTCCCTCTGCTGCAGTGATTGTGCAAGCATGTGTTGCAATGGTCTTCATCAGCCTGGGTCCCTGGTGTGATAAGCATTTCAACCTGTGATGGGATGTAACATGAATAAGAAATAAACTTTTTTTGTATTCAGCCATTGAGATTTTGGAATTATTTGTTCCAGGGAATAATATAGCCATTCAGACGGACATATACACTAAGCAGGGAGAGTGGAGAGTCTGGTAATTCTAGTAAGTAAGACTGGCAACCAAGCCTAGATGCTGAAGAGTCTTACTACACATTCCTATCGAAGAGAGTTTTTCACCTTTGGCATATTTGACATTTTGGTCTGGAAAATCTTTGTTGAAGGAGGCCATCCTATGTAATGTGAGATGTTTAATAACATCCCTGGCTTCCACCTACTAGGTGCCAGTGGTACCTGCCACCCCAAGTTGTAACAATCAAAATGTCTCCAAGCATTGCCAAACATGCCCTGGGGGTCAACATTGTTCCCCATGGAAAACCACTGCTTTAGACAATGTACATTTGCTTTTTTTTTTTTTTTTTTTAGATGTTGGGGGTAGGAGTTTATTAATTAATTTATTTATTTTTGCTGTGTTGGGTCTTCATTTCTGTGCGAGGGCTTTCTCTAGTTGTGGCAAGCTGGGGCCACTCTTCATCACAGTGTGCGGGCCTCTCACTATCGCGGCCTCTCTTGTTGCGGAGCACAGGCTCCAGACGTGCAGGCTCAGTAGTTGTGGCTCACGGGCCTAGTTGCTCTGCGGCATGTGGGATCCTCCCAGACCAGGGCTCGAACCCGTGTCCCCTGCATTAGCAGACAGATTCTCAACTACTGTGCTACCAGGGAAGCCCTACATCTGCTTTTGATGCAACTTTTTACTCAGGCTGCTGTAGCTTTGAGAGAGAAATGTAACTTGGTCAGAGCTGAATTTTGCTAGTGTGTCTTTGATGGGTTCCCAAAGTCATAATTTTTAAGTTTTGGCTCTTACAAGACCACAAGACTCAAAACATCTCCCTGTGACAACCCCAGAAACACAGCTGGTTCAGATGTCTGCTTCCTGTGATCTTGGATCTACTATCCTTGGACATCGATACCATCAGGGGTGGGGTAGCTATCACCTTTTGATCCTGAAAAAATATATCAGTATAATTTATATATGCCCTTTCTGGGACAATGGATGTACCAAGCTCTGTTTGGCCCAGCTGACATGATGGGACTCTAGAGAAGCTACACACTTCCCTTTGGGAAGGGAACTTCAGTTCATCAGAGTAACTTGTCCTCTATGGAAATCTCTGTCACTAGGAAAGGGAGAGAAAAAAAGCCATACAAGTTTAATTTTTGGTGGAACATCCTAATGACAACAATTATTTTTAACATTATTATTACTAATAATTGCTAACATCTATTGAGAACTATGTACTAAGCCATGTTACTCAAATCTCATTAATCCTCACAACAATTGTAAAGGTAGATATTTTTTATTCCATATTTTCTAGCTAAGGAAATAGAAACACAGTGGAGTTATGTAACTTGCCCAAAGTTTACTGTACACTGACAACTTTTAAAGTCTGGACTTAAATTCATTCTGTTTGATTGACTCTTAAAGATGCCCTGCTCTTAACTACTTACATTGAAAATGTAATCAAGTGAGAGTTTCATTTCTAGAAAAGAGTCAGGAAGACCCATTGGAGACCCTTCCCCAGGTAAACAATCACAGCTGGTGAAAATTATAAAAAAATAAAAGCATTTAATGTCTCTGGGAATTGTCCTAAGGGAATACATTAAAGGAAGAAAGAGTTATTCAGAAAAATCTACTTGAGCCATGATTTGCTTGCTCTCTCTGTCCCAGCTTCCTAGCTCAGCATGATGGAATCTCTAGTTTGGACAGGTGTTACCAAGAAGATGGGGCTCCTTTTCCCCTCAGCTCACAGTCAAGGGATACGATATTTCACTGGGAGGGGCAGGCTACCAGCATTTCTTACTCCCGCCAGCTCTGAGCTGCAGAGGCTAAATTCTGGCAAGTGTAGCTGAGAAGTCACAAGCTCCCTTCTTCCATCCAGCCCCCACTCATAGGGTGGAGGTTGTACCTTAGGCTCAGCATGGCCCAGGATATTGGCCCCTGATCACCTTCACCCCAGCTTGCTTGTGGTGTGGAGGTCCCATGCTGGGAACCAGAAAATGAAAAAAAAAGGTATACAAATGACCAATAAGCACATGAAAAGATGCTCAATATCATTAACCACAGAGGAGATGCAAATATACCACAATGAGATACCACTTCACACCCACTAAGAGGACTATAGTGAATAGGAATATAATAACAAGTGTTGGGGAGAATGTGGAGAAGTTGGAACCCTTATACACTGCTGGTGAGAATGTAAAATGGTGCATTTTAGAAAATAGGCTGGTAGCTCTTTAAAAGGTTAAATATCTCTAGAATTGCCATATGTCTCAGCAATTCCACTTGGGTATATGCCTGAGAGAAACGAGAACATATATCTACATAAAATCTTATACATGTATGTTCATAGCAGCACTATGCTTAATAGTCAAAAATGGAAACAACCCAAGTGCCTATCAACTGATGATTGGGTAAATAAACAAAATATAGCATATCCATACCATGGAATAATATTCAGCCCTTAAAGCTGGTTCACCCTAGTTCATGAGGGCCAATTGTTAAACAGTATTTTGTGAGTCAAGTGTCAAACTGTTGGTAACTTAAAATTAACCATTAAGAGAGTATTTACATCATTAATTTAACAAAAATTACAAATGAACAATTTTTTTCCCAAACTGCATGTATTTCTGTTATACTGCAATAAAAAAAAGTTTAAAAAAAAGTTCAGCCCTAATTGAAGTACTCATGGATGCTACAGCATGGATAAACCTTGAAAAATTAGGTTAAGTGAAAGAAGCTGGCTACAAAAGACCACATATGATTCCATTTGTATGAAATGTCCAGAATAGGTAAATAGATAGAGACAGAAAGTGGGTTAGTGGTTTCCCAGGACTAGAGTTGGGAGTGAGAGAAATGAGTAGTAACTGCTAATAGGTATGGAATTGCACAATTCAAATTGGTGAGTTATATGTGAATTGTATATCAATAAAGCTGTTATAAAATATAATCAAGTATTACAGCATCTTCCTATACTAGATAGTGAATCCTTAAGAGGAGGATCCATGTCTCATTCATCTATCTTCTTTATTTACCAGAGAGGCGTAGTGCAGAGGTGAAGAGTATGGATTTTGGAATTAGGGCAGCCTGAGTTTTGTAGCCTTGGGGAAATTATTTTAGCTTCCTAAGCATCAGTTTCCTCAGCCGCATAATGGAAATGATAGAACTAACATCACAGAGTTTTCACAGGAGCTTGAAAAAACCTGAATATGTTTATGGTGTTGA
The DNA here is from genome assembly GCF_964341445.2 of Mesoplodon mirus. Taxonomy (NCBI): domain Eukaryota; kingdom Metazoa; phylum Chordata; class Mammalia; order Artiodactyla; family Ziphiidae; genus Mesoplodon; species Mesoplodon mirus. Next base: position 73,134,112 of record NC_138990.1, on the reverse strand, counting down.
ATTTCGTACTGCCAGGATGACTAGGAAGTTACTACATATTCTTTTTCTTTTTTTTTTGCGGTACGCGGGCCTCTCACTGCTGTGGCCTCTCCCGTTGCGGAGCACAGGCTCTAGACGCGCAGGCTCAGCGGCTACGGCTCACGGGTCCAGCCGCTCCGCGGCATGTGGGATCTTCCTGGACCGGGGCACAAACCCGCGTCCCCTGCATCGGCAGGCGGACTCTCAACCACTGCGCCACCAGGGAAGCCCTAGGAGGAAGTTTATTAGGGAGTTGTCTGGGGATCAACACTTATGGGGATGGAGGGAAGCCGCCTTGGGTAGAGGGAGAAGTAGGAATGTAATTCGGGCACAAGAAGGCCTCAGCTGATTACAGGAGGAGCTCTGAAGCTGAGCTAGCCCTTCAGAGTGTCCCTCACTGTGGGGAGAGAGAGAGAGAAGACTTTGGACCCCTATGTTAGCAATCATTAGATGGGTCGGTTTAAAGTAAGTCACTACCTTGGGCCAGTCAGCTCACTGTTCAGCAGAGGGCAATTCAGAGAAAGGGCTGACAGCTGAGAGATGGCCAGCCTTCTCAACAGGCCGAGGGATGTCAGTCAGTCCTGCAGGGAAATTTGGCTAGCACAGCACAGCACCCCAACAAGGACAGAGTTATTGGTATTGGTATTGGTATTGGTTATTGGAGAGTTGGTAGTCAATGGGTACAATCTACCAAAAGATCTCCAGTTTGGATAAATCAGGCCAGTGGTGGTGTTTTTGCTCTGGTTATTTAATTGAGAAAAAAACCCACACTTTTCTTTTTGCTTCAATGACTAAGATAATTTAGCTATGTCCATAATTGACAATTTCTAATAGAAAGACTTTTGGTAATCAGTACGACTGAGAAGGTAAGCAGTAAAAATATCTAAATGTAATCATTAGATCATTTTGGTTGCTAAAAGAAGAATTTCTTTTCATGGAATAAGTTTATTAGGAAGGTTTAGGACAGAGGAATTATTGATTACATCAAGTGCATATTTATATTTTACTGCCATTAAGTTACTTTGATGTTAAAACATTGTACACAGAATAAACTTTAAAATCATTAGAACAGCAAAACAATGCAGATTTCAAAAATATTTTGATAATGAACCAAATACAGCAAGGCCCATGGAAATTTGTTTGATTATATCATGAGAAAGATTAATTTACTTTTGACACAAAGTCTTTTTCCAGACTTCTTACACAGTGAAAATATGCTGACATTTTTGTCCATTGGAATCATACATTGTAACTGCTATTTGAAAGATTTAAAAAGTTGGTTTAAAATTTATTTTTTCCCCCAAAGCTTAAAAACTTAACTCTTGAAAAACTTTTCACTTTTTAATGACTTCCTTTCCTTCTGATATTTTTAAATATCCAGAATTATTGGCCTTAGAAATAAGAGAAAGAAAGGTAAGAATGCATTTATGTACAATAAAATGTTACTGAAATTCAGTATGGATTTGTTACTAGTCTGTAGTACCAGCTATTTTTAAAGGCATTCAATTTTATTACTACTCAGTAAGAAGAAGCTGATAAAATGTCTGCAAACAGAAGTTTGGCAGGAAAAGAAACTTTGATAAATAGATTAAATGAGTTATAATTGTTTATCCCAGGGTAGATGTTTCAGATTTGTTGAATGTGTTTATGTGCAGATTCTTAATCTGCATAGTATCACCTGGGCTTTATCACAGATGTACAGTGAAGAAGAATAGTGGAGCCTCAGAGAAGTGGTCTTCATATTTTCAACTCAACTATCCCCCAGATTAAAATTTTTAATTGGACAGATTTCTGTTGACATCTAAAATTTTTCATTTTAAGTTTAATTAGTTCCAAAGGATAAAATTTGGTATATTGTAAATATTGGACTTTCTACAATAAAACTTATACGTCACTCTTTTAAATGATGAAATGGAATCTAAATACCATAGCAATTTGCTACCTACTGTATTAGTTAGAATAATGCGTGCTACATGCTAGTGTAACAAATGAGCCCCACAATTTCAGTGCCTTAACTATAATAAAGTTTATTTCTCTTCCATATGAAGTCAACTGGAAGACATTTCAGACACAGCTTATTTCTACCTCATGCCTCCATCATTCCTGAGGGCTTCAGAATCCTTTGATTCAAGCCAGTAGACAGGAAAAGAGAATGTTGAATCATGCATTGAAGGTTCCATTGACTACAACTCAGTCACTTGGCCACATCAAACAGCAAAAGAGGCTGGAAATGTATAGTTATAGACCCAGGAGAAAGAGGAAATGGGTTTGGTGAGCACACACAGTAGTATCTACTGTAGTTTGCTCTTCTGATCGTCAAATATCCTTCTTCTTCTCAAACAAAAAACATACTCACCACCTCCCCCAAGTGGACAAGCCAAAGTTTCATCTGTCATTGCACTGGTCTCAAATTCCAGGATTTCTCAGTGGTACACATCCTCTCTCTTAGAATCTGGATTTAGATTCCTCTGGTCACTGTCACCACCCCTTCCCACTTCAACACACACACACACACACACACACACACACACACACACACACGCACAGACACACACTACAGTGGTGGAGCCCAGACAGGATAAATATAATAAGTTTACCCATCTGGGAAAGGGAGTAGAAAATAAGATCAGTTACTGTGTTCGTAAAGGTTAGGAAATCTTGCAGGGTAGGTACTGTAAGGAGCCCTACCCTGGCAGCAGAACACATTTCTTGATTGGGTTTTGATTCTGCTTTTCATGAAGAATTCCATTGTTCTCTGTGGCCTCTGGCTCTACAGGTTCATTTTTATCCATTTTCACCTATAGTCACATCTCACATGGGTATGGCTTCATTTAAATGGCCTAAGGACTATGGGTTTTAGCTCAATATGTCCTATACAGTATATGAAGTTGTATTTGACTAAAATGAGGTTAGTTGAAATTTAATTAAATAAAGCATAGCTAAGACTATTTGTCAGAGGGGTTATCTGTGGGGCTTTACCTTTGTTGGATGAACTTGTTTGCTTATCCAATGAGACTATTCAATTTTTATATTCTTCTGAGTTTACATCTATTTTTCAGAGTCTCAGGACAGTTGAGGAAGAGAGTAAAATTTAGGTTGTGACTCTTACCAAATCATGTATACTACGGTGAGGGAAGATACTCTTTTTCAAAGAATTGAACAAATTTTAAATATAGAAAATACTTCTACACTATTACAATTTATATGAAACATACTAGTACAAAACTATAAATATATTTATATTAATGTATAAGTCTAGTGGATAATACTCTAAAGAGTCCTACAAACTTGTATGATTTCACCTTTTATCTTTGTCAGTCAGGTTTTCAAATGAAGTCCCAGCTATAAAACTTTGACTAGCCAACCTCGACATATGACACCTTTTCTTTTGTGCCTTTTTCCTTTCACAGTGTCTTTTCCTTTGTACCTTTTATAGTCTATAAAGGAAAATGAGATTAAAATGAATCTTCCTCAGATAGACTATTTGAAGATTATAACTATTTTACAAGAAACAATTTTATATACTTAAGAAGGTTTTGAAATATATTTTTAAAGTCCTTCTAATTTTCTGTAGTTACTTAAAATGTTTTTGTCATTTTGAAATAGCTATATATATGTATATAAACTTACCTTGAATTTTGGAATGATGCTATATAATCATTTCTGAATGATAAGCACCTACAGAAGGGAGATTATCTACATCTGGATCGATAAGGTTTATAGCCCATAATTTGAACACGAGCATCTTAAGGATTTGGGGAATTCTTTTTTTTTTTTTTTTTTTTTTTTTTTTTTTCTTTTTGCGGTATGCGGGCCTCTCACTGTTGTGGCCTCCCCCGTTGCGGAGCACAGGCTCCGGATGCGCAGGCCCAGCGGCCATGGCTCACGGGCCCAGCCGCTCCGCGGCATATGGGATCCTCCCAGACCGGGGCACGAACCCGTATCCCCTGCATCGGCAGGCGGACTCTCAACCACTTGCGCCACCAGGGAGGCCCGGGAATTCTTAATTCATCAAGCAAAATAATACTTATGTAAAGTTGTTTTGCTGCAACTCTTTGTTGCTGCTCACCATAGACTGAACATGGACTTCATCTCCTGCTGCGATAATTGGTTCATAACTTTCCATCATTTCCTGAAAGCATTTATTGTCTACCTAAAAGTATACAAAATTAACTTCCTAATTGTTGACAAAACAGTAAAAACATCCAATTTCACTATTCCACTTTAGATTTCACAAACATTCTTATTAGGGAGATAACTGACAATATGAATAAGATTTTCAAAGTAAGTTTATTTCAGGTTTATTATTCAGATAATCCAAACTTAATTGTGTGTAGTTTTTGTTTTTGAACCCAAAATTTCTTACAAATCCACTTTTAGAATTGCAAAGGACCTTAGAGATCATTAGGTGACTTATACAAAGTCAAGCATTTGAACTGAAGTTTCTTAACTCTCTTTTCATTATACTGCATTTCCTCCAACTCAATAGATGATTTAAAATCTGACAGCATTTACTTTTATAAAAATCTTTGTTAATGCCTTCTTTTTAAAAATTCGTGGTACTGTTAAGTAACTGGCTTTACAAAGAAAAATAAAGAATCCTTTACCTTTAAAATATTAACTAATTATGCAAGTTTCTTCTCTTTCTCTTGACATTGATTTGCTCTTTTCATATACTGGGATTTCATACACATTTTTTATACACCAATATTTTATACACACATACATATGTATCTCTGTAATTTTAATGGCTTTTAGACATCCTATCATGTTATATAACTTGACTATTTCCAACTTACTGGACATTAGGTCATCTCTTGGTTCCATAAACTTTTTAAAATTACTTTTTGGGATATACTCCCATAAGTGGTACTTTCTCAAAAGAAAATAAGTTTTATGGTTCCTGCTATGTATAAGTAGATTGCTTTTTAGAAACATTTTACAAATTACACATAATAACAGCAATGGATGATTATATCTGTTTCCCCATAGACCTGCTAACATTGATGGTATATAATTAAGATTTTGAAGAATAAAGAGTGTTACTATTCCTTATTAAGATATTTGAAATGGTTTTATTTTGAAATGAAATGTATAAAATCGCTTCTGAATTTTAGAGTGATTTCAATTTATTTTTATTTAGTTATTTCTCAAAATTTTGTAAAATCAGTTATTTTCACATTATAGATAATTCATGTTATTTTACTTGCTTTGTGTATTGATAAAACAAGCAACATTAAATAGAAACCAAATTACAATTTTAATAAATTCTATCCTATCAGCAAAGGATTCTTTAAAGGAATGGCACAAAGCACAACCATATTTTATTTATTTTTCAAAGCTGAAAGACATTTTCTGATGGAAAATATACTTATAATTTCATGGCTTCCTCATTCTATTTGTAGCATATCTCATTACTATATAAATCACACACAAATTTCCAAAATGTGAAATTGATTCTTTATTCCTTCTTAAAATGTTACCTATTCATCTGATTTCTAATCCTTATTACTTTTATAGATGATATTCAGTTAGACAATAAAATATAAATTAATTTTTGAATTCTTTGAAAGGAAATATTATCATGATAGAAGATACAGGAAAACATACTATTATATCTTTGGAAATACACATATTTATAATAGATCTTTAGTCTGAAAATGTGTCATATAAAGTATGCATTTCATTAATAATGCGATACCAATAAGGTTCAAATCTTTTTTGTTGTTGGGGGATGAGGGTTCACAGTGTTGCAGGAATTGAAAATGGCCCATCTCAACCATTCTCTTCTTTATTCTAACAGAATTCTAGGCAATGTATTTAGCTGAAAAACTGCATTTCCCAGACCTTTTGCATATGGCATGGCCAATCTGACATAAGACTTGTTCAAATGAGCCTCTGGGAAAGCTATCATTGCCCTTCCATCTGATGATGGCTAGAGCTCCAGCAATGATCTTGGGACTATGAGAGAAAAGGCAAGAAAATTTCAGCTCCCTAGTATCAGACTCAACTGGGATTAATCTTTCAGCTTTAAAAATATATATTTATTTCTCTTTTATAATTAAAATGATCTGTATTGCGGGTCATTTAAATATAGGCTTGACACTAATAAAATATGTTTATTCCTTTAGCTAATATCCTCTGAGCCTTAAATATGTGGCCAGCTAACTCTGAGCCTGGAACTGTAAGGCATCTGTCTGAACAATTATCCATTTTATTAGTGCAATGACTTCAACTGGCTGCACAACAGAATCACATGTAAAAATGTAGACTTACTAAGTCTAAGGTAATGGTTTCAAACTTTAGCTTGTATCAGAATCCCTTGTTAAAACATAGATTTGTTAATCATATGCTTGTTAAAACATGGATTTGTTGAGCTCGTCTCCCAAAATTAAGAGATTCGGGCAGGTCTGGGATGACATGTTCTCAGGTGATGCCAATGCTGCTGGTCCAAGGACCACACTTTGAGAAACACTAGTCGAGGATACAACCTGGACACCTGTATATTATAACAGTTTAACATGATTATGATGGTTCAAAGCAGGATCAGAAACCCATAATTGAGAACTGGTAAGATTACAACTGTTCTCTCTCACCCGCTTTTATTTCTCAGCTTCAGTTTTCCAGAATAAAAGTGAGAGCTTTTTTATCTTCTCTGTGTGTGCACTTTTCTATTGCTTTCCTTTCGGTTTCTTAGGGTAAATGGCGTTGACTAGCTGTAGGTCAAATTTTGAAATAAACAGTCATTTTTCCCTTCAGGTTTTCTCTCTGCACCCTTCATGCTCCTCTTAACAGCTACTCTTTCCTAGCCCTATGTATTTATTAGTCTCTTCCTTCCACAGCCTCGACCCTGTGGCCTAAGTTTGCACCCCCTGTGAGTAGTTCTCATCTCTTCTCCCAGCCTTAACTGCAACACTCATTACCTGAGTTGCAATCTTTGATAGGTGTTAGCTATTTGTGGACATTTCTTCCAGTTGTTCACCAAAATATATGAGCTGTTAATCTCTCTATCAGTGGCTTTGGTGTGGGGAAAATGTTTCCAAGGAAGAGGCTCTCATTGTACTTTGCTGAAGAAGAGGGTTGTCTAATAACCTGGATTCTCCTTTTTTCACAAGAATTCAGGAGTCTTCAGAGACTTTTTTTGAATAATCCATTTACTTCCTATCCTTCTTTAGATGATGACCTCATAAATTTTCTCCTGATTCTAGCCCACCCCTGTAACCCATTAACATTTTTAGCAGATTTAGCCCTTCAATGCTCCTTTTTTGACCTGAGGTTGGGTTGTGGGTGTCATTGCTCCTCAACTTTACTGCCTGGATTGAAGCGGAAATTATTATTCTGGACCGCCCATGGATCTAGGCAAACCTACCTAACAAGGGAATTTGCTTCCAGAGAGTTCGGATAGGGTTGTAGGAGCTAGGATATCCCTGCCATATATCACCTACCAAACTCTGGTCACATAACGAAGTCTTTATGGTTTATTTATCATGAACATGGTCTTCTCAAAGCTTTACACTTAAAAGTAATGCCAAAATTATTCACTACATCACCATTTATGAGCTGCTTCTGCATGTTTGGATAGAAAAATAGGCAAGAGCAAACTGCTCTTTAAAGTTTATCAGTGCTTTTTCTAATCCAAAGGCCTCCCCATAATTCTCAACTTTTTCAGTCTTTGTGTAGCATTCCAGACTGCTGACCATGCCTTAATCTTTTTTTCTTTTAATTCGTTAAGCTGAAGTTTATATTTTTTCCAGTTTCCTTTTTATTTTAATAAAGTATAGTTGACACACAATATTATATTAGTTTCTGATGTATAACACAGTGGCTCGACATTTATACATTATGAAATGATCACCGCAATAAATCTAGCAACCATCTCTACCCACACAAAGTTATTACAATATTGTTGACTATAATCCCTATGCTATACATTACATCCCCACAACTTATTTATTTCATGACTGGAATTTGTACCTCTTAATCCCCTTCCCCTATTTCATCAATTTCCCCACACTCCTCCCCTCTGGCAACCACCAGTTTCTTCTTTGTGTCTGTAAGTTTCTTTCTGTTTTGTTATGTTTCTTTATTGTTGCTTTTTAGATTTCACACATGAATCATATGGTATTTGTCATTCTCTAACTTATTTCACTTAGAATAATACCCTCAAGGTCCTTCCATCTTGTTACAGATGGCAAGATTTCATTATTTTTTATGACTGGATAATATTCCATTGTGTGTATATACCACATCTTCTTTATCCGTTCATCTATCAATGGACACTTAAGTTGCTTCCATATCTTAACTATTATAAACAATAGTGAACATAGTGATGCATGTGTCTTTTCAAATTAGTGTTTTGGGTTTTGTGTGTGTGTGTGTGTGTGGGGGGAAATACCTAGTAGTGGAACTGCTAAATTGTATGGTAGTTATATTTTTAATTTTAAAAATTCTGTTTTTAAATTAAAAATTTTTTTAATTTAAAACTTCTGTTTCTCCATTCTGCTTTCCATAGTGGCTATGCCAATTTACTTTCCCACTAAGAGTGCACCAGGGTACCCTTTTCTCCACATCCTCATCAACAATTGTTATTTGCTGTCCTTTTTTTTTTTTTTTTTTTTTTTTTTTTGCTGTACGCGGGCCTCTCACTGCTGTGGCCTCTCCCGCTGCGGAGCACAGGCTCCGGACACACAGGCTCCGCGGCCATGGCTCGCGGGCCCAGCCGCTCCGCGGCACGTGGGATCCTCCGGGATCGGGGCACGAACCCGTGTCCCCTGCATCGGCAGGCGGACTCTCAACCACTGCGCCACCAGGGAAGCCCTGCTGTCCTTTTTATAATAGCCATTCTGACAGGTGTGAGGTGACACCTCATTGTAATTTTGATATGCATTTCCCTGATGATTAGCGATATTGAGTATTATTTCATGGTCTGTTGGCCATCTGTTTGTTTTCTTTGGGAAAATGTCAGTTCAGGTCCTCTGTCCATTTTTTAACTGGGTTGTTTGCTTTTTTGATGTTGAGTTGTATGAGTTCTTTGTATACTTTGGATGTTAAGCCCTTATTGGTTGTATTGTTTGCAAATACCTTCTCCCATTCTCTAGGTGGCTTAATAATTTTGTTGATAGTTTTCTTCACTGTGCAAAAGCTTTTTAGTTTGATGTAGTCCCATTTGTTTATTTTTGCTTTTGTTTCCCTTGCCTGAGGAGACATATCAAAAAAATGTTGCTAAGACCAGTGTCAAAGAGTTTATATTTCCCTCTAGGAGTTTTATAGCTTCAGGTCTCACATTTAAGTCTTTAATCCATTTTGAATTTATTTCTGTGCATGGTGTGAGAGAGTAGTACAGTTTGATACTTTTTCATGTAGCTGTCTAGTTTTCCCAACACCATTTATTGAAGAGGCTGTCTTTTCCCCACTGCACTTTCTTGCCTCCTTTGTCATGGATTAATTGACCATATGTGTGTGAGTTTATTTCAGGCTGTCTATTCTGTTCCATTGATCTATGTGTCTGTTTTGTGCCAGCACTATACTGTTTTGATTACTGTAGCTTTGTAGTACAGTTTGAAATCAGGGAGCATTACACCTCCAGATTTGTTCTTCTTTCTCAAGATTGTTTTGGCTATTCGGGGTCTTTTATGTTTCCATGCAAATTTTAAAATTATTTGTTCTAGTTCTGTGAAAAATGCCATTGGTATATTTAATAGGGATTGCATTGAATCTATAGATTGCAACAATCCCAGAGGTCTCTTAAACTATACTCATTTTTAAAAATTCTTTTTTCCTTTTTTCTATTCAGCTGGGGTGATTTCCACCGCTCTATCTTCTAGTTTACTGACTGATCCATTCCTTTGTATCATCTAATCTACTGTTGAGTCCTTCTAGTGTATTTTTTAATTTCAGCTGCTATATTCTTCAGTTCTGTTTAGTTCCTTTTTATATTATCTAACTTTTTGTTTAATCTTCTCCCCAGTTCATTGAGCATCTTTATAATCATTCCCTTGAACTTATTGGGTAGATTGCTTATCTCCACTTCACTTAGTTCTTCTTCTGAGGTTCTGTCTTGTTTCTTTGTTCAAAACATATTCCTATCTCTCCTCATTTTACCCAATTTTCTGCGTTTATTTCTCCTGCTCTTGGAGAGGACTTATGTCGGAGATGTTTTATGGGGCCCAAAAGCTCACTCCCCTCTGTTTACCAGAGCTATATGTTCCAGGGGTGCCCCCTATGTGGGCTGTGTGGACCCCTCTGTTGTGATGGGGATGACTACCATGGGCACAATGGTAAGCAGGGCTGGCCTTAGGCCTGCTTGGCTGCCAGTGCCTGCCTTGTGTGGTAGCTGCTGGCCCACTGGTGGTCAGGGCTGGGTCTCTACACTGCTGACTGCTTGGCCCAGGGCGTGTGAGGACTGGTGCTGGCCCACTGGTGGATGCATAAGTTCCTGCACTAACAGGCTAGAGGGAGGACTCCAAGGTGGTGCTTGCCAACACCAGCATCCTTGTGGTAGGACATGTTCCCCAAAATGGCTGCCACCAGCATCATTTTCCCCAGAGCAAGTCCCAGTTGCCTGTTGCCTCTCTGAGAGGCTCTCCAAGGTTAGCAAGTGTGTCTGACCAGGATTCTTTCAAATTACTGTCTCTGTGTGGGAACTTAGAGCATGTGAGATTTTGTGTGCACCCTTTAAGAGCAGAATCTCCATTTCCTACACACCTCTGGTGCTTTAATATGCATGCCCTGCTGGCTTTCAATGCCAGACGTTCTGGGGTTTCATCTTCCCAGTGCAGGACCCCTGGGCTGGGGGGCTCAATATGGGGCTTGGACCCCTTGTTCCTTGCAGAGAACCTCTGCAATTGTGATTATCTTCCCATTTGTGGTTGATATCTACCCAGGAGTGTGTGTACTGACACATGGATATATCTCTCCTACTTGTCTCATTGTGGTTCCTTCTTTACATCTTTAGTTGTGGCAAATCTTTTCTGCTAGTCTTCACATTGTTCTCATAGATAATTGCTCTGTAAATAGTTGTAATTTTTATGTGTCCATGGGAGGATATGAGCTTAGGGTCTTTCTACTCCACCATCTTTGCCATCAACCTAGAGGACTCTTAAATGGCTGTTCCTACTCCATTCTTCCTTAATGCTGGCATTTCCCAACATTCTTCCCATATGTTTTCAGTACTCTCAAGCAACCTCTCCCTTATTATTCTCATTAATGTTAATGCCTGGCATCCTATTTTCTTCCATACTGATGGGAACTGGGAGAAGAAACACCTGGGACAAAGCTGAAAATTTAGGCAATAACATAGTGATAGATGCTAATTGGAATGGTATAAGTATTTAAAATTTTAAGGCTAATAATCTCCTTTAAATTTTTTTTTAACATAACAGATAAGGTGAAAGTCTCCTCAGGCCATTACCCCCATTCCTTGTCGCCTATCTTCCGCCCCAAAAGTAACTACTGCTAGTAATATACTGTGAGTTTATTTCTTTATTTAAACATAAATGGTATATTAGTAAACATACCATGCTGGAACTTGTGTTTTTCATTCATGAAAATGTTTTGAGATTTTTCCATGTTAGAATGTATAGTTCTCCCTTAAGAAATAACATTTAAATACTACTAATTTTTGCAGCAGAATATATAAAATAAGTCATGCCTAGGATGCCTTGAAGAGCTTGAACTTTTGTGAGGGTCTGTGTGAAGTTTGTCAGAGTAATTCCAAAATTAAAACAATGCTGATGGTGGTAATAGTTCATTGGCTTTCTGAGTTTTAAACATATTGCGTATTCTCTGTGAATTTGAGAGTCGCTGTCTTAGACTGGGCTACATGTAAACAGTGGTCCCAGCATACCACACATGAGTTGATGACAGTGCGATCCATCACTCAGTCTTGAACACCTGAGGAGAATGATTGACTCATTGAATTAAGAAGACCTTATAAATATCTCTCCTTGCTCTTTGATGGTTGGTTTCCTTATTACAGACTTTATCAATGTGGAATGCTCAATTACAAATTCAACTACCATGAATCAGTAGTTGAATTTGAATATCTTTTCCTTAGGGACCAAGATGATATCTAGCAATAAATTTTGTGAAAATTTCTAAATCTATAAGTTAGTTATGAGGATTCAGAGGCAAGAAACCAACTGTTTGGCTGTTAACTACACAGTCCAGTGTATCGATGGTAGGGGGAGTGAGTGTAATAAAGATGGCTTGTCTGGACAAGGGTGCATGTCTATTCATGGAAGACTCAACTGATATATAGGAAGTCTCTAGAAGATTATAAGTCCAGAAAGTCCTTTTTGAATATGTGATATCAGGAGGCCAAAGACATTTAGGCTGTTAACCAAAAGCTCAGTGTAGTAAATTAGGACAGTAAGTTTTCTGGACTTAATTTCCCTAATGTATGTAATGAGGATGCTGGAATATAAAATTGCCAAGGTTGCTTTCATGGAAAAACTTTAGCTCCTGAGGAAGCTATTGGGCAAAATGTTCTTAGCCTCTTTCCTCACAATATGTGAATTAGGTAGAAAATGTTATGATTATATTCAGAAGAAATATATTATTTTGGTAAATCTATTATCAAACTATCAAAATCAAATTCTTGAAACCCCACTGTTAGCATGAGTCATTAACAACTTTAGATTAACTTCTCCTGAGTTTCATGATGGTAAGTCCATCTCTGCCATGACTTAATGGAAAGATTATTGAATCTAAAATTTAGAAGACTTGAGTTTAATCTTCATTGTACAAGTCACTAAGTCACTATCTTGAGCAACTTATTTAATATCCCTGAATCTCAATTTAATTGCATACAAAATAGACATTATAAAAAATACATACCTAAAGAACACTGCCATCAAGACTAAATAAAATAAAATGTGGAAGTGCTTTACACATGTTGTTGTATTATAATTTAAATAAATCTTATAAAGTCTATAATAGTGCTATAGTCTGATTATTATGATATTGTAAATGGAAACCAATTCAAATATCTTATGAAAAATTCCTTCATTCCTCTGAATTCTTGTAATACCTATTTGTAATTTGCCTATAGGACTAGTGGATATTTATTTTAGTAAATAGTTAATGAATACCTACACTGCACCAAGAAATATACCAAGTGATTAGGGAGAGCAATAATTTTCAGCAGATAAGAAAGTTTTCCTAAAAAAGGTAGCCATTGAGAAGCTCTTTGAAGGAAGGGTAGAGGTTCCGTGGGGAATATGGTGGTGGTAAGTTTGAAATACTGGAAACAGCAAATGTCTTAACTTGCAGAAAATTTATAAAGTCCTTGAGGGCAGTGACTGTATGTCCAAATAATCTTTGTGTTGGTTCTGTTGTTGTACAACCTTGACTTTATGCCCATCACAAAACTCGTAGCCTGTCATCCTTAATAAATGAATTGCATAATTGAGTGGATGGTATGTCATGCCTCTGAGGAGGTTCTCAAACTTTAGCCCGTGCATCATAACACCTGGAGGGCTGTTGTAACACAGATGGTTGGGCCTCACTCCCAGAATTTGGGATTCCCTTGGTCTGAGACAGAGGCGTGAAAATTTGCCTTTCTTAAAGTTCCCATGTGATGCTAATGGTTCCAGGATCACATTCTGAAAACCACTGCATTACTGTAATTTATATTTAACCACTGAGGCAACATTCTTGTTTTTCCCTAAGCATCGAGAATACTCTTATAATTCTTGTCAAACTTAAAGAATCTTCAAGAAGTCTAACCCCATTCTGAGGGCAATAAAAATGGTAGGGTGTATGTCTTACTCATTTTTGCACAGCCTGCAGCCCCTTATAATGATGTTTTGCAAATACTGGGGTTCAAAAATGTAATGCACTGAGTATGACTGGAATCAAATAACTGTGCAGTAAATATTAAGTTCCTTATTTAACCACCCCTTAGTAAAAGGGAATGGATAATTACCATTCCTGAGTTAGAAATATGTTCAGGAAGTGTTGTTAAAGAAAAATTAACTTCGGTTTCATCAAGTCCATCAGCAATTTTCCCTCCTGTTTTGCCTTAGATGTTTGTGAGTGCAGTGCAGCAGAACTAAGTCTGGTGTTGACTTGAGTCTGGATTAATATACATATCCAAAAGGGTTCTTGGGACAATCAAGGCTAGTATGAGCTTGATCGGTCAGACCTGTGAACCTGAAAACAAGCTTCCCTCCTGCCTCCCGTTGGCACCAATGTTGCCTCCCGCCAAGCCGCATCTATTCTGGCTGACCCTGAGCTCAGGTGTCCTGAGTAGCCTCAGACCTTCATTACTGCCCGCGGAAGCCTCGAAGTTTCTTCCCGCCAAAGGCACGGGATTCCGCCTCCCTGCACCCTAGGCGCAGGCAGGACTGCGCATGTGCGGGGCCCGGCGTCCGCTGGTTCCCCGGCGTCTCCGCGGACCGAGAGCCATGGCGGAGACGGAAGCGAGCTTGCTGCGCCAGTTCCCACTGCTTCTACCCCAGAACCGGGCGAAAACCGTGTATGAAGGATTCATTTCAGCTCAGGTACTCGCCCGGGTGTTGCTCTTTCGCTAGGAGAGCCTCCCTCTGGCGGCGCAGCCCCGGCCCTGAAGTCTGTGACCGGAAGGGTTAGGGGCTTGGGTTTGTGGGGATTGAGAGGGGCGGCCAGTAAGGACTCCTAGGAGACTAGAAGTTTGAGAACCGTGGGCCGTTGCTGGAAACCCGTTCCTGGCTGTCACCTCCACGCCTGGGCCGGGGTCGCTGCCCGGGACAGGACGCTGGGAGGCTCGCGCGCGCGCCCGGGCGGGGAGAGGACGGGGCGGAGGGCCACGCCCCCTCGTCCCCGTCCCTCACGGAGTTTTGCCTCGCTCCTAACTGTCCCACGTTTGAACTTTTGTTTTAACTGGTCAGTTTTTTGCTTGTCTTTATTCAAACATGCCCCACCCCCACGAAGGTTGGAGGTCATTCAGAGGGGAGTCTGCGCTCCCTCATAATATTCGTGTTTCCTGCAGAAAAAACGTTTTGGAGGAAAACCTGATTTTGGTTCCCTGCCAAGTCCTGGGTACCGGGTCTCATCCAGGTGGCGATGTTTTGTAGGAAATCTTGACAACCGAATTAATTACCTTTGCTGATTCTAAGTGGCCTCTCTTGTGGAGTTTATTACCCATAGTAAACACGTGTAGGGCTTTGAAGTTTACAAAGCGCTTTCCAAGTACAATATCTCACTTAATCCTCAGGCCTCGGAGGCAGAAATTTTTTTTAAAAAGTCATTATTCTCGTTTTATAGTTGAGTAAATCAAGGCATGGGAAAGTGGAGAGATTGTTACTTGTCCATGATCGCAACGGACTCCCTTAAACTCAGGCTATCTGATTCCACTCCTGGGTTTTCCCCCTCTACACTGCATCAAGCTACCTTAGGTGAGAATTTTGAGTATAGGCTTTGCTTCCTGGCCATTACATTCAACATTGTGCCCTCTCCCTGAACAACGCACATATTTTTTGAGAATAGGGGCCATATGCTAGGAATTACATGTGTTTTGAAGTTTCCTCAAGACACATAGTAATCTCTCAAAAATATTGAGTGAATTATTAAATTCACATGTTAAATGAAAATTTTACCTACCCCTAAGAATATTAAGTGTGGAACTAATCCTAATACACTGATTAAGGAAAGGTTAAAGACCGTACACTTGGACTTCTTCATTTGTTTTCAAATTCACTGTGACTCTCACAGAAAGTTCTGGAATAAAGTTAATCCACGTTTTCCTTCCCCAATTGGAAGTATTGATCTTGAATTACCTAGTTGGAAACTTTCACAGCATTTAGAAAAATTGAAGAGATGTTACTAAGTTCCATTTCTATCAGAACCATGTTATATCTAATTTTAGGCATTTTAAGGAAAGTATTTTGTATTATATGTCTGTATCTGCTAAAGCCTCTTAGAAAACATGTGTAGCCATCAAAATTCAGATTAGATGAAATTATTTTATCCTGGCTATAGCTACAAATCTCATTTGTACTTGCTTTAAGCAGCTTGTTGAAATCCTAACCTAAAGATTTTATTTAACTTTGTTTTGGTGGAGCTGGTTTTGTCTAAAAATGTATGTAATTTCAGATTTACAGAAAAATAGCAAGGATGTAGGAAGAATTTGAGTATACTCTTTAAGGGGGTTCACCATTTTACATTTGCCCCTTTTGATTTGTTATTCTGAGTCTGTGTATGTGGGTGGATGTGTACACACATTATTTCCTTGAACAGTTTCAGATTAAGTTGCAGACATAGTGTTCCTTTATTCCTGAATACTTAAGTGTATATTTCATGAGAACAAGGACATAACCATACATAACCACAATTGTCAAAATCAGGAAGTTTAATCATCATATAATACCATTACCTAATCTGGAGTCCAAATTCAAATTTTGTTAATGTTGCAATTATGCATTTTGTATACCCCTTCCCAGCCCCTAACTATCTGATGTAAAAATCTCACATTACATTTAGTTGTCGTGTCTCTTTAATCTGGAATAGTTCCTTAGTCTTTCTTTGTTTTTCATGAACTTGACATTTTTTGAGTACATGTTGGTCATTAGGTAGAATGTCCCTCAATTTAGATTTGTCTAATGTTTCTTCATCATTAAATTCAGGTTATGCAATTTTGACAGATACACCACAGAAAGAATATTGTGTCCTTTTTAGGGCGCGAGATGTCAGCAGGTCTCATTATTGATGATGTTATCTCTGATCACCTGTTTAAGGTGGCAACTGCCAGATTTTCCTATTGTAATTATTAAGTACTTATAGGAAGCTACTGTGAGGCCTCAAACTCCCTCCTCCCCCACCCTGTTGTAGCAGCCATTGACTCTTGTTTGAGTCAGTTAATTGATGTTTGCCAATGATGATTTTCTAACTCTGTCATTTCTTCTATATTTATTAATTGGCATTCTGTGATAAAGAGTGGCTTTCCCTTTACCATTTATATCAGGCTCATGGATTTTAAAATAATTAAAAAAAATAATTTATCTAATGGATTATAGTCCTTACTTCCCTATTTGATGTTCAAATTGTCCCAGATTTGGCCAGTGAGAGCGCATTTTTATTGATATGTTTTTAACGATTTGCATTTTCCTATCATCACTGTTTTAAAAGTGTCCTGTAGATACTGACATGTAGTGTTTTATCATCATTTTTTAGAACTTAATTTTAATTTGTAGTTGCCCTGCACCTGGGAGTTACTTAATAGAAGATTAAAATTTTTGCTCATGGAAGGTCTTTTTTCATTTTAATTTTGTTATTTCTAGTTTTATTGCAACATGATTAGACAGTGATGTTTGTAAAACTTCAACTCTTTGTAACTTAATTGATCCTTCAATTTGTTAGCGATCTGTGTGATTAAAAGTGTTTTCTCTATTATCGGGTTCTTTCTTTTCTCTTGAGTGAGCTTTGGTAGTTTGTTTCCTTCAAGGACTTTTCATCTGAGTTTTTGAATTTATTGGTTTAAAAGTTTTTAATATTCTCATTATCCTTTTAATGGCTTTAGGATCTGTAATGATGCTCCCTATATTGGTTACCTTTTGCTGTATTCTACACCTTAGTGGCTTAAAACAACAAACATTCATTATCTCACCTTTTTTATGGATCAGGAATTTGGATGTGACTTAGCTGGATGATCCTGGATAAGTGTTTCTCCTGAACTTGCAGTGAAGATGTTGGCCAGGATGTCTATTATCTAAAGACTTGACTAGAGCTGGAAAATTTGCTGCCAAGATTGCTCATTCACATAGCTATTGACTTCAGGCCTCAGTTTTTTACTTCTGTTGATAGAGTCCTCAGTTCCTCACCACATGGACCTCCATAGTGTTGTTTGACTGTCATTACAGCATGGCAGCTAGCTTTCCCTGAGTAAGTGATAAAACAGAGATCAAGCAGAAAGCTGCACAGTGCTTTTTCTCCTCCAGCCTCTAAAGTTACACATTTACTTCTGTTTTATGCCATTTATTAGAAGCAAGTTTCAAATCCAGCCCATATTCAAAAGGAGATGAGGCACTAACACTTAAAGGTAGAAGTATCAAAGAAATTAAGAATATATTTTATGGATATCTCCTGTGCCCATTCCTGATATTGGTATTTTGTGTCTTTTTTTTCCCTGATGCATCTGGATAGAGACCTATAAGTTTATTGATCTCTTCAGAGAACCTACTTTGATTTCATTGATTTTTCTCTATTATTTTTCTGTTTCTGTTTCATTGATTCCTGATCTTAAATTTCCTAATTTGTTTGGGTGGAAGATTAGGTCATTGATAATGAGACCTTTTTCTTTTACAATGTAGATGTTCAGTGCTATATGTTTTCTTTCAAACATTGCTTTAGCTGTATCACAAATTTTGGTATATTTTCTTTCTTTTTTTTTTTTTACAGTTCAAAATACTTATTAATTTCTTCTTTGACCTATAGGTTACTTAGAAGAACAATATATCTCTAAATATTTGAGGGTTTTCCAGATATCTTTTTGATATTGATTTATGATTTAGTCCCAGTATAATTCATATGATTTGAATTCTTTCAAATTTATTGGAACTTATTTTATGGCCTAGAGTATGGTCTATTTTGGTAAATGTTCTGTGCATACTTGAAAAGAATGTATATTATGCTGCTCTTGGGTAGAGTGTTCTATAAATGTCAGGTCAAATTGGTTCATAACGCTATTCAAGTTTTCTATATACTTACTGATTTTCTATTTGTTCAGTTAATGAAAGGGGGTGTTGAAATTTCCACCTACATTAGTCCCCCTTTATCTGCAGGGGATATATTATTCCAAGGCCCCCAGTAGATGCCTGAAACTGTGGATAGTACCAAATCCTATATGTACTATGTTTTTTCCTATATATTCATACCTATGATAAAGTTCAATTTATAAATTAGGCACAGTAAAAGAATATCTAAATTGCCAGTGTCACTACTCTTGTGTTTTGGGGTCATTATTAACTAAAAGAAGGATTACTTGAATACAAGCACTCAGATAGTAGGACAGTGGATCTTATAACCGAGACAGCTATTAAGTGACTAACAGGCCGATACCCTGGACAGAGTGATTCACATCCTGGTTGGGATGGAGTGTAGCAGCGTGAGATTCCATCACACTACTCAGAATGGTGCCCAATTTACAACTTAAAAATTGTTTGTTTCTGGAATTTTTCAACTAATATTTTCAGTTGACCACAAGTGACTGAAACTGCAGAAAGTGAAACTGTGGATAAGGGGGGGCCACTTTATAATTTTTTTTTCAGTTTCTACTTTCATTTCTGTCAGTTCTTCCTTCATATATTTTGAAGTTCTTTAGGTACATAAACTTTTAGGATTGTAAGCACTCTTGCTGAACTGACTCCTTTATGATTCTGAAATGATCCTTTTTATCCTTGGTAATAATCTTTGGAATCTTGGAAGTTATATTTTTTGATACTAATGTAGTGACTCCAGCTTTTTTTTTTGATTAGTGTGGCATGGTTTATCTTCTGCCATTCTTTATTTTATGCTTATTTGTGTCTTCATATTTAAAGTGGATTTCTTCTGGGCCTTGCTTTTTTATCCAATCTGATAATCATTGCTTTTTACTTGGGGTTGTTTAATTAACCCTTTACATTTAATGTGACTGTTGATATGGTTGGGCTTAAATCTAGTATCTAGCTATTTGTTTTGTATGTGTTCTATGTGTTCTTTTATTTATTTTTTATATTTTCCCTATTTTCTGCATTTTACATTAATTGAGTTTTATAATTTTGTTTTATCTCCTCTGTCAGCTTATTACCTGTTTCTTTTTTTTTTTTTTTCTTAAGTAGTTGCTATATTTTGTCTCTCTTTTCTGGTGTTTGCCCTAGGGTTTACAATATGCATCTTGAATTTATCATAATCTACTTTCAAGTATACCTCTTCCCTTATAGTGTAAGAATCTTAGAGTAGTTTACTTGTATTTCTAATCTCCTGGTTTTGTGCTGTTGTTGCCATATATTTTATTTCTGTTTATCTTATAACCTTCACAATACAGTATTAATTCTCTCTTAAGCAGCTGATTAGCTTTTTTAAAAAAAATTAGTAGACTTTTATTTTTTAAGAACAGTGTAGAGTTACAGAAAAATTGAACAGATGGTAAGGAGAGTTCCCATGTACCATCTCCTTCCCCACACAAACACAGTTTGTCCTATTATTAACATATTAGTATGGTACATTGTTACAATGAATGAACCAATATTGGTACATTATTGTTAACTCAGGTCTGTACTTTATTCATATTTCCTTTGCTTTTACCTAATAACTTTTTTCTGTTCTGGGTTCCCATCCAAGATACCATGTTATTATGTCTCTTTAGGCTTCTCTTAGCTGTCATGGTTTCTTAGACTTTCCTGGTTTTTGATGACTCTGACTTCTTTATGATTATGAAATGACCCTCTTAATTGAGGAATACTAGTCAAGTATATACTGTACTAGGATTTGTCTGATGTTTTTCTCATGAATAGGCTGGGATTATGTGTTTTTGAGAGGAACATTACAGATTTTAAGTACCATTTCATCACCTCATATTAAGGGTACACATTGTCAATATGATTTATGACTGTTGATGTTAACCTTGATCACTTGGCTGAAGTTGGGTTTGTCAGGTTTCTCTACTGGGAAGTTACTCTTTTTTCCCTGCTTTCCATACTGTACTCTTTGGAAGGAAGTCACTATGAGCAGCCCTCACTAAGGAGTGGGGAATTATGCTCCCCCTCTTTCAGGTGGAGTATCTATGTACAGTTGACCCTTGAACAATGCAAGGGTTGGGGTGCCAACCCTCATGTGCTCGAAAATCGACATATAAATTTACAGTCCACTCTCTGTATCCATGGTTCTGCATCTGTGGATTCAGCCAACTGCAGGTCGTATAGTACTACAGTATGTATTTATTGTAAAAAAAAAAAAAAAAAAAAAATCCATGTATAAGTGGAACTGCACAGTTCAAACCCATGTTGTTCAAGGGTCAACTTAATTTATCTGGAATTCTTCTGTATGGGAGATTAATTTCTCCATTAATTCAATCATATCAGTATGGACGTATGGATATTTTACATTTTGAGTTATATTCCAATACTACTTTATTTGTTGCTCAAGTTATTCCAGCTTTGGCACAGTCAGTTATCCTTTAAAGAGATTTTAAAAAATAAGAAAAAAGGTCTTTTATATTTACCTGTATATTTACTGTTTCTGATACTCTTGTATATCCAGATTTTTCACCTTGTTTCATTTACTTTCTTCCTGAAGTTCATCCTTTAACATTTCTTGTAGTGCATGTCTGCTAGTGATGAATTCTTTCAGTTGTTTTCTGTCTCAAAAGATTGTTGATTTGGCCTTTTGAAAGATACTTTCACTGGGTATAAAGTTCTAGGTTGACTTTTTATTTTAGTGCTTTAGCAATGTTGCTTCGCTGTCTTACATTATTATGTATGAGAAATCTCTGCTTTTTATCTTTGTTTCAGGAGTTGTGGCACATGGGCTTAGTAATTGTGGCCCACGGACTCTAGAGCACAGGCTCAGTAGTTGTGGTGCACGGGCTTAGTTGCTCCGTGGCATGTGGCATCTTTCCAGACCAGGATCTAACCCGTGTCCCCTGCATTGGCAGCTGGATTCTTAACCACTGTACCACCAGGGAAGTCCCAGTAGCTTAGTATTGATGGAGACATTATCTTTGTGTCTGTGAAGCATTGCAATAGTTTATTAAATCCCTCATTCAAGAATACCCTCTTTTGTCTGCAAAGTGTAGTTTACTTTATGGATGAGTTATTTTGGTAGTGTCGAAGGAGGAGTTGAGTGTTTTTATTTTGTTACAGAAGATCCTAAGTCTACCATAGTTGGTACTTTTTCCTCCTAACACCCAGTTTCCAAAGGATATCTCTTTTACCATCTTCTTCTCCTACATTTCTTATCCAAGATGAGATCCTTGACTTTTGTGTTGATAATAAGTCCCCTCCCTGTAATTAGTGCTCTGATTTACCAGAAATCTTTATTATTATTTTTTGCACATAGTCCAGTCCCCTCTTCTGTCTTCCATGTTTTTTTTTTTTTTTTTTTTTTTTTTTTCTGAATCCCCTAGCTCTCTAAAAGGACTTGATGTGGGAGCCCCAGGGTGGAAACCACTAGAGCCCCAGGGTGGAAGGCACTGGAAAGTGGTTTAAATTTTTCTTCTTAGAGGTAATTTTGAAGTTTATGGTATTCTCTTTCTTCTGATTCTGCCGAAGACATGGGATTTTTGTGGTTCTATTTGTTCTTAATTTTGATGTATATAGTTTTTTGGAATGATATGTAGAGAGATTCAGATTTAGGCAACTGTCAGTACTTTTGTTCCCTGTAAGTCTGGAAAATCTGCTTCATGAGAGCAATTAACATTTTTTCTATGGTTTAACTAAAAAAAGATAATTTTGGACATTTTCTTGAATCAGAAAAGTATTATGGCATGTGACATGGCATTTGCCCTTTTAAAATGGTTGGATTTTGCAAATAAGGGACTTTGGAATTTTATTCTTTCACATAACAGATCAGTAGAGTAGTTTTACTATTTTTCATGTAAATTTTGAATTCCAGATTGTTCTTACACCTATGTGTGGGATGTCTGTAAAGTTAGGTTAAAGTTGCTACGTAATACCTTTTAGCGCTTTAATGAAATAGTGAATTATTGTTACTTGACCTTTTGAAAAGGTCAGTAGTACATTTTGTTTCATTTTTTTAAAGGACATTTGAATGTAATGAAAGTCAGAACTGCAATATTACCATGAAAGTAAAGGTTATGGGGTACATTTAATTGTGTTCCTCTATTTTTGAAACTGCTTTGAGGGAGACTCTGCTAAAATTCTCGTGGTAATTGTTTTTCAAGAATTTTATTACTCTTTTTCATTTTATACTGTTGGAGTAAAAGATTATATTTCTGTTTGTCTTTTTCTGCTTACCTTTGCTCAGATTTCATGTGTATTATCCTATTTAAGGTACAAAGTTTAAGCTGCTTACCCATTCACTTTCTCAAGAAAGTAAAACTGAATATATTTCTCAGAGAACTGTCCTTCTTTCCTTGGAAAGATTCTTGAGTAAAATTTGGTCTTTTCAAATGTATAGTTAGTGAATATTTAAATTAAATAACTTAATATTTTAGGGGTTTTATTAAAGTTGTGCGAGTGTGGGAGAATTAAACATACTCTGATTTATGAAAATATTTCTGTCTATATATTTAGATTATTTAAATATATTTTCACTTTATTAAACTCTGGAAAATTACAAATATGAAACCTATAATTATTATATATGACTTTACATTATGATTTTTTCTTCTGTATTCAAAGCAATTTGAAGGAATTTCCTTTTTCTTTATTTCCTAAGAAATAACATTTAAATTTCTTCTTTACGTCTACATTAACAATTTCTTAGTATTTCTTATTTATGTGAGTAACTTTTTCTTTAAAAACAAAATCCTATCTTAGTGTTTTGATTACCCAATAATCACAAAGTTTCTGACAGACATTTTTGAGTTATTTTCCCTCAAATGCACTATTCTGTTGCTTATATTTTAGCAAGTATTTGGATAAAGTTGATACCTTTTAGAAAATAAAGGAAAATGTTGCCTTTTTTATGTGATTGTGTTTGACTTCTCTTTAAGTGAAAGATGAAATGAACCTTCTTTTTTGAGTGAACCTTCTTAATGTTTCCCACAGGGAAGAGATTTCCATCTTAGAATATTGCTGCCCAAAGATTTACAACTGAAGAATGCAAGGTGATGTGTTGTTTTGTTATATACTGTACATGCATCTTGGTGGGATGAGCAGTCGTTAATCTGGTATAAGCTGATTCTAGTCATCAGAGTTCTGCCTAAAATGCTTATTAATCAGTTAACCAGAAGCTTTTCTGATTTTTCCAAATCAGTGTGCTTTGTAAATGATTTTCCCTGGTGTTGAAGTGTTTTTCAATGGTAACACATTCTCTAATTTACTTATTTTTTAGTTAAAGCAGTAAACAACAAGTGAGAATATTTGGAGAATACAAAAGAATTAGAAAACTTTGTTTCTAACTTTTGACTGATGTTAATTATGTGTATGTTCAGTCGTGGGAAGACCCACGTTATCAGTTCAGTCCTGATAGAAATTAGGTGTCAACATGGGCTGTTGGTATGGACAGCCCTTCAAGGAATGTCAAGAGACAAGATTAGAAATTTAGGATTTAGGTAGCGCCTAAAATCTCTTTTCTGCTCCAGAATACCTGAGGGTAGGAAGGGAGGAAGAATCCAGAGACAGTTACAGTAGAACTGACAGGATTTTGTGACTGGTTAGAAGTGGCAGGTAAGACAGAGGAGTGGAGGATTCTTTTCAAGTTCCTAACTCAGATCACTAAGCTAGAGAAGAGATCACAGATGGAAGAAGTAGAAGAGGAATTGTTTTAAGCCATATCAGATGTTAAATATCAAGAGGAGATTTTTAGTAGGTAGTAGTGGTTTGGTGTGGAACTTGAGCATGAAACTTGGAATGGAGACGTATGTAGAAGTCACAGTAGGCGTAGGATTTGGGGCCATGAGTATGGATAGACTTTCTAGTGCCTGCATGGATAGAGTGAGAAGAGAAAGCCAGTGATAGAATCTTGAGGGCATGACAGTGTTTAAAGGACTGGTAAATAAAGAGGACTTTGGAAGAAGACAAAGGATTGACCAGAGAAGTAACAGGAAAATCTCGACAGTTGTCTCTGAAGCCAAAGAAAGAGAGGCTTAGAAGGGGAATGGTTAACAGTGCTGACTGTTGCAAAGGGATCAGGTTAGATTGCATAGGTTTCATGTAGTGGTTGAAGCCAGCTTTTATTGGGGTTTTGGGAGTGGGTAAATGGGTAGAAAGGAAATGTAAACAGTATAAACTACTCTGAAGAACAGGAGTGGCCAGAGAAGTGTGTGTAGTCAAGGAGGAGTTACAATTATGTGGTTTTTTTTAAAAAAATAAGATTTGCTTGAACAAGTTAATATTACGGAGGAAAAAAAAACGAGCAGAAAATAAGTTAAGGATACCACGGTAAAGGGATAATTAGTGGATTGATGTGATTGAATTGGTGGGAAGGGGTTGAAAGCACATTTGGTGAAGGGGTTTCCTGTGGGCTGTTGAATGAACTACTCTGCCTCTATGATAGGAGATAGCAGTGGAAATGAGGGTTAGCAGACCAAGAATGGAGGGTCATGATGGTTTGAAAAGCTCATGGTTGGGAAAACTCTGAGGGGCTTTCTACTTCTAGGTAAGTAAAAGCAATTCCTAGAAGAGTTACTTACCTAGTAACATTGAGAGTGCAACTGAGGTGAGCCAGTAGATAGATGAACATTAACTTATCACTACTTACACAATTAAAAGTATGTCCTTAATCTGGAACTGGAAGAAGAATAGATGGCTACATATGCTTTTGCAAATACAAGTTCTGTATATTATGATCAAAACTGTTGGTTTTATTTAACCTCTCTTGGAGAAGAATCCAATTCAAGAAAACTTTGCTTTGGATATGTTAAAATTTTTTTTAAAAAGTACTGTTTTGTTTGCATGTTGTTTGCTGATTGCCGTTATTTATATTTTGAATAAAATTAGTACCAACAGTTGGAAGACATCATTTTCAACAGTACCCATGATAAAAATATTATTAACTTGTCAGCATTATCTTTATGTCATTCTTTTCTATGTATGTACATGTTTGAGTTAGCATACAAATAAGTTTTTTCCTTTTAATTCTGAACAATGAATAAATGATGTTGTTCCATTAAAATTTTAGATTACTATGTAGTTGGCAGCTGAAAGCAATACTTAACGGATATCATCACGTAGTGCAACAGGTAAGTCCTTTAAAAGGTTTGTTTTAAGCGAGGGTAAGAAGTTATGAAATATACTCTATTTTAAAGACCTATTTTGCAGAGTGTTACAACTGGTTTAGTAGTTGCTGAATTCTGTAGGTTTCATCTCTATCTAGCAAATATTTTAAGGATCCATATTTTATATAACATGTTTCCTGTCTCAGAATCCTCAGCACATCTCCAGCCAGCATTTGTGTCGAAACTTTATTTCCATCCTTGAGACTTTAGGGTCTTCAAATGCATACACCCTTATCCACCTGAATAGTGGTGGTACCAAAAAATCCCAGAACCCATTTAAGAGTTGAAAGATATCTGTGGCAAAAATGCGATTGTAGTTCAAGATTAGCAACAGAAAAGGTGAAGTGGAAATCACTTAGGATCATGCATGCATATGTAATGAGAGTAGATGTAAAGGCAAAGGTGGCATAGGTGAGATATAGGCAGGATTTATTTAGTTATTCTTTATTTTAAAAAAAATTTATAACTGTAAGTTTGTACTTTTGACATCCTTCACCTGCCATCCACCTCTCCATCCCAGTTCAGTTATTCTTAATGTTTAGTTTTCTCTACCTGAAAATTCCTTTAAAGATTTTTGTTGTTTGTTTCTCTAATCAGTTACTGAAGCAACTGAAAATAATGAAATGCCTCTTGTAGGAAAATAAATGGAAGTAGAACTGCCTTTCTTTTAATGCTTTATTCATTTGTGTGTTTTTCCTGATTTCCTATACTTTCTCTCGTAAAGCAGGTTATTATCTATGAAATTGACAATGACAGTTACTCTCACTTAAGGCAGTACTGAACCACAAAGAAATATAGGAAATAAACTATTTGATTTGTAGAATGTAGGTTGTCACTGCTGGCAGTATAATTATAGCAGATTTTTAAGGGGATGTTTAAGTTATTTCTTTCTGTTTTCTCTTCACCACCCCTTCCCCATCCACTGAGACTATATTGTATACTAAATTTTAAGAAATGAATCTAATGAGATATCTAAATAGCTTGAAGAAAAACTGTTAATGAAGACTAAGAATAATAATAAATTCTATAACAGTTTTTCTCCACCAATTCACCAAGAGAATTCCTAGAAAAAGTTCCAATTACTTATCTCCTCCCTGCCCTCCAGTTGGTCATGTAGAACCCAGTATTAGTTTCAGTCTTTGTTTTATTCCAAAGTCCAGTTGAATGTTACTATTCTTGCCTTGTATCATTTCTAACTTTAGTAAATATGCGTTGGGGGGGGGTCAGCAATTATTTTCTGTAAAGGACTGGATAGTAAATTTTTCAGGTTTTGTGGAACCTTAAGATCTCTGTCATAACTACTCTACTGTGCCCTTGTAGCACCAAAGCAGCCTCGACAAGAGGTAAATGAATAGGTGTGGCTGCACTTCATTATGACTCTGTTTACAAAAACAGCCATTGGGCTGGATTTAGCCTCTGAGCTGTAGTTTGCACACTCTGGTATAATTTATTATTCCTCTCTAGTAAACTACAGGGGAAATATTGTATAGAAGAAGGGAAAGTCAAAGACTTGTTCTACAAACATGTGCCCACACAAAGCTGTGTTAAGATGTGAATCATATGTCTCATGTATTGTTGAAATACCTTTGATTACTATTTTTCTCATGTAAAGACAAATTTACGTATCCACTTCAGAACTGTGTGGTGGTAGTGCAGTGCATCAGAAAAAGTAACAAAAATAACATTTTGATTTTAAGCAGAGAAATGATGTAGAGATTTGTCTAAGAAAGCAATTTTAAATGAGAATTTTTTTGCTTTCTTTTATTCTATAATTTCTTTTAAGAATCAAAGATTTCTAGGAAATGGAGCCATGACACTTTAATTCATTATACTTCAGAAGTTATTTCGTTTTTGCCATTTTATTGTAACTGTTCTACCTTATTGAAAGATTGACTTTTTGAATTAATACAGGTTAGTTGTGAAAGGGCAAAATTAACAATTATAGGTAGTCTTTAAGGTGAAGGAAAAAAATTAAAATAGACAGTTTTATTGATTAGTTAATTCATTGCTCTGACTAGATTCTTTTAATTGTATAGATTTCCTGATTTTTATATTTTATGTTCCTCTTGACACTCCATTCATACTTTTTTTTTTTTTTTTTTTGGTAAATAGTGCTGTGGTTTGCTAGATTGCTAAACTTGACAGTAGTCAGTGCTGAAGAAATAGAGGAATGTGTGCGATTTTAAGTGACATTCTTACATAATTCAGTATATCTCACCAAAATAGATTTGAGGGCTATTAATTAGTCTTTCAGAATGAAATTGGTAGGAATAATAGGGTTGATGACCAATACTTTAATTCTTATACTTTTAAGATGTAGATATAGCTAATACTTTTTTTTCCATATTCACATGGGCTTGGATTTTATTTCCATTTCAGCACGTGGAATATTCATTGTACACATGAAATTAATTGGAAATGTTGTTTTGATCTAGAGAATGCAGCACTCTCCTGATCTAATGAGCTTTCTAGTGGAGTTGAAGATGGTTTTGGTAAGAATTTGTTTTCTAACACTGTCACCATATTCTGTAAATCTTGAATGTTTTTGTAATTCCTTTAAAAACCAAATGATTAGAACTTAAAGCTTCTCAACTCCCAATCATTAATGTCTTATTTTACTCTGTGCATAAATGTGGATGGTACTTTTCTGAAACTGCATGAGGAGTAGAACTATGTGTAAGAACCAATTTGATTGTATCCTAAACTGGGCACACTTGACACTAGTCTTGGACAGGTGGTGAAGAAATAAAATGTACTTCTGGTCTGTTAGAGAATGTAACATCTACGGAGAGATTAAAAAGGCACACATAAAGATATAATACAATGTATAAATAATTTTGTATACAACTACAGATTTCTAAAAAATGTGTTAGGCTTCATTCCATATATACAGTTACATATGATAATTTATTATTCAGTTAACTATACATAAAATACTTGATTAACAGAAGAGGGAAGACTACAGGGAATACCCATGGGCCCATGACCTAACTTCAAAGTTTTGCCAATCATATTTCTTCCCCTACTCTTTTAGGAGAAAGGGACTGGAGCATTTTAAAAGAAACCCTGGACATTGTATCCATTTCTCCATAATATGTCAGATTATACGTCTAACACTTAAGTGTTTTTTTGTCTATTTTAAAATATGCTGTTATAATCCCAATAAAGTTAGTGCTAATTCTTTATAGTTGCTTTGTTTGTATCAGTAGGCAAACACGGTCCACACATTATATTTAGTTGATATGTCTCTTAAGTTTCTTAATTACTTCCTATAGCAGCATCTCCTCTTCCCTTCATTGTTTTTTTTTTCTTCTTCTCGTGCCATCTACTCATTGAAAAGCCAGATTATGTGTCCTATAAAATTTCCTGCATTCTGGATTTGTTTTATTAGATATTCATGGTGTCTTTTAACATATTCTTCTACATTTTTTGTAATCTGGCAGTTAGATCTAAGGGTCTCAACAGAATTGGGTTCATTTGTTCTGGTAAGAATACTTTGTGCTCTGTACTTCTTACCCTGCATCAGGAGGTACATGGTGGCTGATAGTTCCTCGTTTAGAGGAGTTAAGATTGATCAATAGGTTTAGATCCATCTAATATAAAGTTTCCCATCAGCCTATCACCTACTGATTTTAGCTTCCAATGACAGTCATTGACTACATCCACTATTTCATTAGGGATTGCAAATGGTGATTTTTAAAAATCCATCATCTACATTTATTAGCTGAAAATCTTTTACAGAGAAGAATTTCCCTTCATCAGTTATTTGGTTAATTTGAGGCATAGCTTATACTGGAGAGATAGGATAAATGCTTGTTTCTTTTTCCTTTTTTAAAAAAGTCAATTTTTAGAATAATGAGTTGGTGCCTAGCAACTCGAAACTAATGCTTTTTTAAAAAAAAATATTATTATGAACCCATGAGTTTTTTGATATTTGATTAACTTTAGTCCATTGCAGTCATTATTCAGTGCTTAAACTGTACCATTTTTGGTCAGCGTAAGCCCCTTCCTGTTGGCTCCTGAGTTCTTTTAACACAATCCAAGCTTTGCTTTATGACACCATTTGCCCCAGTTTCATTAACTCATCCTATTTTTCTGAAGAGCTGTGGTTTTTTTGTAGGAAATGGTATTTGGATGCCACAGTCTCAAAACTGGAGTGTTCATTGGTATTAATTCTAGGCCTTTTCAGTGGACAAAGCCTGAAAAAAATGCTTTTTAGAAAGAAAACAATCATGAGTTCATTTCAAAATTTTCATTTCAAATTTGGCTTAGGGATTTTACGTCTTTGACTTTATGCTTATATCTCTTTTAAATCTGAAAATTTTCATTTCAAATATTAATATAGTTATTTTAATGTTTTTACTCGTATGTTTTACTTATGCTTTTCCCATATCTATAAAATATTTCTTTATATTTGTTTTACAAAATTACAATACCAATATATAGCTACTAACAGCTGAAAGCAGTTTGATATTTCTTTGTGGTTCTTTTTGAGGCCTTCTTATTGTTAGGAGCAGCTGCCACATATTCAGAGCTTATTTACTTGCTAGATTTGTCTTGAGTCCTTTTTTTAATCCTCATAACAACCGGCTGAGGTGGAGCTTTGGTGAAAAGTTTGGGATCAAAATAAAGAGTATAAAAAAAATCAGATTCTAAAGTTTAAATTTTGACTAATAAATTTGTAAACCCTAATTAATAAGGATTATCAACATTCATTATCAATTTCGTCAAAGGCCACAACAGGATAACCTTAAAAAATGTAAGGTGAAGAAGTGAAGCGTATTTTGGTTTACATCTCCTTGACATTGAACAAAAATTTGAAAAGTTCCTTTTGTCTTTTTATCATAATTTTGATAACCTGTACAAATAGGACGAAGGCAGTGATCCCCAACCTTTTTGGCACCAGGGACTGGTCTTGTGGAGGACAATTTTTCCACGAAGCTGGGGGGTGGGGGGGTGGGGGAGATGAGGGGATGGTTCAGGCGGTAATGTGAGCCATGGGGAGCGGCAGATGAAGCCTTGCTCATTTCACCTGCCGCTCACCTCCTGCTGTGCATCACCTCCTGCTGTGTGGCCCTGTTCCTAACAGGCCTGAGACCAGTCCATGGCCTGGGGGTTGGGGATCCCTGGAGTAAGGGAACCAGAGTAAAAGCTGTATATACTGTGGCTTGTTACTACTGAAACTAACTTTAAGCTCTATCGGTCATTTAATTTTGAAGAACTACTCATTAGTTTAAAATAATTGGAGATTGATCTCCAATTCACAATATTCTATTTAGTACATTTGTTATTGCATTTCTGAGTAGAATGAGACCCTATACTTTAGCTTTCTAAAGCAATTGTGGACAGAGTTGGTGATACTATTGCACATTTATGGCACTGTACCTAAAAATGTAAGAATTTGTAGTTTATTGGGTTGTATTGTTAGTAATAGGGTTCATTTAATATAATCACTGGTGAAAGTATTGAGAATGTTGCCCAAATGAAATCAGTAGGTGTTGATCTTATTTCAGGAAATTTTGTTAAATCTCTCCTGGAGTTTCCTAGTAATAACTAGGCGTATAGTAGGAGCTTGTACATATCTGATAAATGAACAGTTGTTTCTTTGCGGTACGCGGGCCTGTCACTGTTGTGGCCTCTCCCGTTGCGGAGCACAGGCTCCGGACGCACAGGCTCAGCGGCCATGGCTCATGGGCCCAGCCACTCCGCGGCATGTGGGATCTTCCCGGACCGGGGCACGAATCCGTGTCCCCTGCATGGGCAGGCGGACTCTAAACCACTGCGCCACCAGGGAAGCCCTGAACAGTTGTTTTAAAAGAACTCAACAGGGTAAATTATTTTATTCCTTTTTTATGGCTGAGTCACTGAGTGCCTAAGGCCTCAAAACTTGGAAATGTTTAAAATTAGGAATTTAAACCTGTTTATACAGCCTGTTTTCTTTCTTCCATGTACCTTTGCTTCCTTGTCCACAAAGAACACTTTGCTTCTCTGCCTTTGCCCTTTTCTCTGTTACAGTTCTAGAATAGGAATAACTTGTCTCACCCAAGGTAGGAGGCAGAGTTTACAAATGTCATAAACCTAGATAAAGTATATTTTTATTATTATCCAAGTTTATTTTTAACCTTCAGTATACATGAATAGTAGTAATTAATATTTTTGAATTTAAAAAAATTTCCAAATAAATACTGTATAGCTATTATATCTGTAAGTCCAGGAATGATATTGACATTATTAGTAGTAGTATTAGTAACAGGATAATCTTAATAGTACAGATTTATTTCTGTGGACCATCAGGCTATCTATATACAGCATTAGGTATTTAGTTTATAAAAAAGCAGTATACTTTTTGTCTTCTGGGAGCTTCCCTTCTAATTCACATAGACATTCTGGGCTTTACAAACCTGCTTTCACAGTTTGGTTTGTTTGCTTGTTTTTATCCTAAAGCAGATTTAGAACTCTATTAAAGTAGTTTCAGTAAACAGTCCTGATTTTGAAATGCTGTTTTGTAAAAATCTATTCTTTCTAGTGTTACCTCAATTTAATTGTCTCCTATGCTTGTTAAAAAAAAAAAAAAAGGATAAGGACTAATAAATATATACTTAAATAAAAATTTATACTTATTATTAGGGTTACCAGAAGTATTTATAATTTTTATACTTCTTCCCATCTGGTTTTATTTATTATATCTGGTTTTTAATTTCTTTATTGGTTTTTATTAATTTCTGGTTTTATTATTTCTTTTTATAATAACCTTTTGATAATCCAGACCATATGAACATCTGTATAAATACATTTATTTTTATTTTCCAAATAAAATATTCGTCTAGGTTAGCACCTTTGAAATAACTGGTAGTTTTCAGCCTCAGCAACTCTAGTGATGTTTGTATTGCTTGTAAAAATGTAAATTTTAGTTTTGTTTGGGGGAACATAAACCATCTTAAAGATATCATAGGTGGGCTTAGCAGGGAAAGGAGCTGTGATCTAGCCAGATAGATGACAAAACACTTAGCTGGTCTGGGGGTAATACAGCATGTAAGTCAGTGAAAGAAATTAACAGGTATATATTTATTGTGATAATGAAGGGTTTTTGTAAGAATGTGATTCACAAAGGTGTGCAAATGTGTCAGTCTAGGCAATGTGCATAGCGTTCAGGCTTTTCTTTAAAGGTACATGTTTCTTTATATCAACAGGAGTAGAAAAATAATGAAGCCTTGAGAATGAGGGGGTTTTGTGTATGTGTGTGTGTGTGAATTTTTTTCATCTCTGATAGGAATAATAGTCTAGGAGAACATGAGAGTCTTAAGTTTGTATGGTATAATAATTGACAGTTTTACATGGCCTTCAGTACAGTCTTTTACCCTTTTCATGTCTTTTTTTATGAGAAGGGGAATCATTCAGCTGGATTTTCCATAAAAATAATGGATAATTTAGTTAGGTGCAAAGATTACAGAATTGTGTTTCATAATCAGGTACTAATAATTCATTGTGTAGCATTCCTAAGCTGATTCAAGTTTTTTCTTTTAAACAGGAAGTTGCTTTAAAGAATAAGAAAGAGCTGTATGTACTACCTCCTCCTCCCCAGTTCTACTCAAGCCTTATTGAAGAGATAGGAACTCTTGGTTGGGATAAGTATGTCTATTTTAAAATGTTTTAGAAATGCCTTTCTCTTACACATTTCAATTTAATATATTTGCAGTTTTAGCAATTTATTTTGTACTGTTTTTAGTCAAAAGTGTCATGTAGTTAGAGTATCTGATTCTTATTGTGGCTGTGAATTAAAGGTATATTATCCTAAAAAAATTGACCTACAAGGTAAAATTCTAAATATAATTTGGAAAAAAAATAACATTTTTATGTACACAGTAAATTAAGATGTTACCATATTTTCACTGAACATATAACGTTATTTTCTTTTTTCTTTTAGTTTTAGTGAGATATAATAGACAAAATTTTTACATACTTAAAGTGTACAGTGTGATGATTTGATATACCTATACATTGTGAAAGGATTGCCACAATTGTATTAATTAACATTCATCACCTTACATATTTGCCTTTTTATCTGACAGGTTTTTTGTGTTGGTTTTCTTGTTTCTATTATATGGAGGGGAGAATTTTAGGAACTTCTGACTGCCATTTTCACTGACATCACCCAATATATTTAGTTTTATGTCTATTATCTTGCTGTATGTTTTCTATTTGTCTCATGTATTTTGTGTTTTTTTCTTCATCTGCCTTTATTTGAATTAATCACAATTTTTATTATATTTTTCTTTCTATTAACTTGTTAGGTATACTTTTTTTATTATTTTAGAGGTTACCTCAGAGATTACAACATACACATAGCAAAATATACATTGTTATCTTTACCAATTTTCTTATATTGTGAGGATCTAAAACTCTTTAATGAATTTTCTCCGCTTTGTTGTGTTGTTGTTATAATGCATTTTAATTCTATATTTAAATTTGACCAACATTATTATTGTTGTTTTTAAAGTCAGTATTTTATACATACACACACAATTATTTCTCCCAGTGTTCTTCATTCCTTCCTTACTGCATGTCTATCCTGTCTAGAATAATTTTCCTCCTGACTGAAGAATTCCCTTTAATGTTTGTTTATTGAGATAAAATTGACACAGAACATTATATTAGTTTCAGATGTACAACATACTGATTCAATATATGTATGTATTATGAAATAATCACCACAAGAAGTCTAGTTAACTTGCATAAGTACACAGTTACATGTTTTTTGCTTGTGATGAGAACGTTGAAGATTTATTCTCTTAGCAGCTTTCACATATACAATCCAGTTGACCCTTGAGTGTCACGGGGTCTTATATGCAGATTTTTTTCAATAAATATGTACTACAGTACTATCCAATCTGCTGTTGGTTTAATGTGTGGATGTGGAACTGCAGATATGGAGGGTCAACTGTGAAGTTATAGGTGGATTTTCGACTGTGATGGGGGTTGGTGTACCTAACCGCCATGTTGTTCAGGTCAGCTGTTCAATATTATTAGCTTTAGTCACCATGCTGTACATTACACTCCCACTAATTATTTTCTAACTGGAAGTTTGTGCCTGTTGACCTCTTTCACTCATTTCACCCACCCTCCACACCCATCTCTGGCAACCCCTAATCTTTTCTCTGTATTTATGAATTCAGTTTTTTAGTTTTTTTTTTTTTTTTTTTTTTTTTTTTTTGTGGAACGCGGGCCTGTCACTGTTGTGGCCTCTCCCATTGCGGAGCACAGGCTCCGGACTCGCAGGCTCAGCGGCCATGGCTCATGGGCCCAGCCGCTCCGCGACATGTGGGATCCTCCCAGACCGGGGCACGAACCCGCATCCCCTGCATCGGCAGGCAGACTCTCAACCACTGCGCCACCAGGGAAGCCCTAGGGTATGTTTTTAGATGCCACATTATAAGTGAGATCATACAGTATTTGTCTTTTTCTGTCTGACTTATTTCACTTAGCATAATGCCCATTATAGGTCATTCAGGTTGTTGTAAATGGCAGGAAGTCCTTTTTTATGGCTGAAAAGTATTCCATTGTGTATATATATATATACACCACATTTTATTTATCTGTTCATCTGTCACTGGACACTTGGGTTGTTTCCATGTTTTGGCTGTTGTAAATAATGCTGTAGTGAACATGGGTGTGCAGATATCTCTTTGACATTGTGATTTTGTTTCCTTTGGACATATACCCACAAGTGGAATTGCTGGATCATATTGAAGTTCTGTTTTTAATTTAGAGTGCATACACGTTTATAATTGCTGCATCTTCCTTGTGGATTTTCCCTCATCGTTAAATGTTTCTTTTCATATCTAGCAATATTTCTTGCCTTAATGTCTACTTTGTTAGATATTAGTATAACTCTACTAGATTTTAATGCTCTGTTGAAATTCTCCATCTTTTTCTCTATTTTTTTTTAATTGTTGTTTTAAAATTTTTCTACCTACTCCCATAAGCTAGATCCCCTTGAGTCTCTTTTTATTTTTTTATTTTTTTCTTGTGGTTTTCTGTCATACAGTCCTGGATCTTGGCATTCCTAGCGCTTTTATTAATTTTTGTTAATAGACTTAATTTTTTTAGAGTGGTTTTAGGGTCATCACAAAATTAGGAGGGTACAGAGATTGCCCATATACTTTCTGCCCCCAAATACACGCATAGACTCCACCATTATCAGCATCCCCCATCGGAGTGGTACATTTGTTACAATAGATGAACCTACATTGACACATTGTTATCACCATTGTTATCACCCCAAAACCATAGTGTATATTAGGATTTACTCGTAGTGATGTACATTTTATGGTTTTGGACAAATGTATAAAGACGTGTATCTGTCATTATAATATTGTACAAAGTAGTTTCATTGCCCTGAAAATGCTTTATGCTCTACCTATTCATCCCTCCCTCTCCCCTGACCCTTGACAACCACTGTTTGTTTTACTGTCTCCATAGTTTTGCCTTTTCCAGAATATCATATGGTTGGAATCATACATTATGAAGCCTTTTCAGATTGGCTTATTTCACTTAGTAATACATATTTAAATTTCCTCTCAGTCTTTTCTTGGCTCATTAGTTTTTAGCACTGAGTAATAGTTCATTGTCTGGGTGAACCACAGTTTATTCACCTACTGAAGGACATCTTGGTTGCTTCCAAATTTTGGCAGTTATGAATAAAGCTGCTGTAAACATCTATGTGCAGGTTTTTCATGTGTACGTTATTTTTCAACTTTGTTGGGTGAATACCAAGGCCTAGACTTTTTTTTAACAGCAAAGAGTAAGGGTTTTTCTTTACTTTCACAATTGAATCAGTACAAAATTGAATACCGTATAACAAAAAAATATGTAAAAACCTTAAATCTCTGTGTCTCTTCTCAATAACATGATTGCTTTTTCTTTGGGGGAAAAAAAAACCAAAACCTCAAAATGGCAAAAGGGGAGAAATGAGGAAACTGGCTTAATTTGTAGGCATTCTAGTTAATGCACCTTTTTCCACTGTCTTGGCTGTTCTTCTGTACTTGCCCTTGGCCATTCAGGCTGCAGTGCTATGCCTAGTAATATTTGTTGAGTGTTGGAAATTGTGTATTAAAAAGTTTGGAAGCTCCAGATGATAGTTTCTTCTACAAAGGGTTTACTTTTTTCTTTGCTAGGAAAATAAAGTGGGGGCAGGTTGCCATAGAGACTGAAATGGTTCAGGGTGGGTTGTCGTTTTTTGCAGGGCTCTTATTGCTCCTCTCCCTCTCCCAGGCTATAAACCTCCAGAGCTTTTAAGCAAGAGCTAAGTGTGCTCATTTGGATTTCTCCCTTGGTAGATCCTAAACTCTAATCTTTGTCTTCATTAGGCTAGTTTACCTTTAGCCCATTAGAGTCTAGGTTGCATTTTGGGCAGTGCTTCATATACCTCTTGTTTACTTTGCTTTTACCGGTAACCCTCCAAGGGTTCCCACTGAGAGCTTAGGGATGTTCACTGGGACTTTTTCCCACTGGTAGGTTCTAAATTCTAATAAATTTCTCCTCAGCATTATGAGATTTCTAAGTATTATCCTTTGTTTTTCATTGGCTTACTGCTTGGCTTTTTATCCTCTTATCCCTTGCAGTTTATTAAAAGTTTTGATGGAAAATTGCCAGAATATATGGCCGCAGTCTCTGACCCTACCTTTTCACCAGATTCTGGCCCTTTAAGTCTGTTATTTTTATTTCTCTATCCTCATGAGATTGCCAGAAGTGCTGTTAGGTTTTTTGTTTTGTTTTTTTGTTGTTGGGTTTTTTTTTGGTTCGTTTTTTTTTTTTTTGCCACTTACTAGTAGCTCTCTGCCTGAGCCATTTACCCAGATCCTCCTTTTCTTGCCCTATGCCCAGCATTGCTAAATACCCTGAAGGAAAAATGGCTGAAGTGTTGGCTTACTTCTCCTCTGTTCCCCCTTCTTCAGGACCTTGGTCCTTCAAGTCCTGGTTGCTTTAGCAATATTTTTGACACCTTCAAACTTTTTTTTTCTTTTCCCTTTCGTCAGGCTACTTTAGTTGTTCTCAGTGGAAGTTTTGGTCTTAAGTAAGGTACTCCATTTTAGCCAGAAATGGATGTTACATATAATTTTAAATGTACTATTATGGTGATATTGAGGACTGGTTAATGCGTATTCATGAAATTACGTTTTATTTGATAAGGTATCATTCCTGAATAGGATTTGGGATGGATGAAACCTTTTTTAGAAAATTTAGCAGAACAATGGAGGGAAGAGACAGAAGACAAGTGATGAATTGAGATGCACTCTTGACAATTCTGCTGAAGTTATGAAGATTTTTCTTGAGGCGTTGATGTCATGGACCTGATCATTCTTGGGATTTAAAGTGATAGAAAAGAGAAAAATTATTTTGACTTATTTTCTGATGCTTAAATGTTAAGATCTTAGTGTTTAGAGGATAGTTAGGAATGGAGGAAGGGTTTGGAATGGGAAGAAGAAATGTTCTTCTAGTTTTATTTCTGTTATTTTGATATAGTCAGTTTGAGGCAGTTTTCTAAGCAGATGTGACATTATTGGGAGAACTCCAGTAATGAAAATCAGTTGAAGCATTGAGTATGCAAATATCAGATTTCTGAATTGTTCATTTTTTTCCACCTATTATTTTTTGAATGCCTATAATGTAAGGCAGTGAAGATACACAAGCAAGACTTAAGATTCCTCATGGAACTTACATCTAGTGGAAGAGTCAGAATTTAAGTAGATGGATCCCAGTAGTACTTAATTCTAACTCAGATAGGTACTATGGTATATACTTACAGGATTTTTGAGAGCTGTTAGCAACAAAGTTATAAGAGAAATAGTGCAAGTATATAAAATATTTTATGGAATAAATTTTTATAGATAAATAGGGAGTACTGCCTTTACTTTGCTTTATATACATTGTTCTGATAGCGGAGAAAAAGGAACAGGTCTCTAACTTAGATAATAGATGAAAGCCAAGGGTAAGGATATGAATGCCTCTACCATAGCATTCATCACAATATAAATGTTTGTCTCCCCCTTAGATTATTATATATAGGAACTTCCATTTTTAAGTTCCTGCTAGCTACCTTATAGAGTTCTTGTTTAATTCTCAGAATAAGTTTCAAGATACATATTTTCATCCCCAGCTTTGTATATAAGATGAGTGTAAGTTGCCAAGGCTGGCTGCATAACAGTGCTCAGGCTTTGGCGTGAATGATGGCTCCCTGGAGTTGTGCTGTGAGGATAGCTCTGGTATGGAGCCTTTAGTAAAGTGCCCTCAGGTACTTGGACATAGTTTTTATTAGTTTTCAGCCTCAAAGTGTGACCTGTCGCACCACGGATAAAATTGGTCATGTGCAAAATGATAGTTTTGAAATCTGTTGCTTAGATTTATGAAAGCTCATAGTTTAATTATAGTGACTAGGATGCATGATTGAATTAGAATATACCTGCTGTTACCTAATCATTAGTTTCATAGTCTTTACAAATAAACAGTGTGTTAGCAGAAGAGAAGTTGTCTGCATGGATTGATTGTGAGAAGCCAAATAGTATGATTTTGTCCGTATTAATCCAGCACTGTCTGGCGAAGTAAGAACATCTCCTTTCAGTTTTATTTTTGTGACTTAATTCTTAAATCAGGCCTGGTATACTTGGCACACTGATAATACTGGGTTTCAGGACCCTCAGAGCTACAAATGAGACCTGAACTGTGCTGTCCCCATGCTAGAATTGTTACCTTGTGAGGTGCTGCCTGAGCAGCTGTCTAGCTTCTTAATTTAAAACATCTTTTAAAATAACACACATAATGATTTGCATGACAAATTGATTTAAATGGATTTTCAGAATCTTCATGATTCCTAGACCAAATAAAATATCTATATTTTACTTACACTCTAAATAATAATCTTGTAGATTTGTTAGTGGAATAGTAAAATCTGATAATAAAAGAAAGATTTTTTTTTAAGGTAAGGAAAACCTTGCTGTGTTTTTAAATTACATACTTGACATATCTAATCAGTTCTATAGTATCAAGCTTTATAAAAAATTAAGTTAGAAAAAGAAATGTGTAAAATATGATTGAAATCTTTCCTTTTTCCTCTATATTCGTATACTTTTTTTTTTAATAGAAATGACATTGAGAATTAGTAGCTGATCTTTTTGATTGCTATTATTGTAATTTCTATACTTGTTTCAACTTCTTTAAAAACACACTAAAAACAGCAAGTTGTCCTAAGGGTATGATGAAGTTTGGATGATTTTGGGTGTTATACTGGCTCAGAAAGGTGGGTGATGCAAAAAAGTGTCTTGATGGGTTTCTGTTAACTTCTGCTTGTGTTATGTTACAGAATGGCTCATTAAAACAGTAAGAATTAAACAGAATTCTTGGGGTTTAATAGGATTTTCTGTTTGGTATTAAGAATGTCCTGAAGTTGAAAGCTTTGTTTGCTTTATAGAATGGCTGATTTATATCCCACTTTACTTAGGATAGTCCTAACTTATGCCTTTTATCGTGGCCCCTTTTAGCCTCAAAAGTGTCCCAGTTCAAAAAAATGCATTGTCACTTTATTTATAGGATATCTTATGTTTGTTTTAGTAATCACATGGTCCTAGAGAATTCAGAGCTTAAATGATTCAAACAGGGGGTAGTGACCTGATGGTTTTGTCCTTTTTAATGTAGCATATTATTTATTGCTTAGAGTGAGTAGAATTAAACTATTTGGCCTTTTAAATTTATTTTGGGAAAGAGCTGAGTTTTACTAAATTTGTTGTGCTGCTGAAAGATTGTCAACATGTATTAAATTAGATTTTTAATTAAGTCCAATATTTTTGAAATGGACTTAATTCATTGATGGTGATAGCCTCTATAATTCTCAGTGCATTTCAAAGAATTATATAACATATTGGGAGAAATGGAGATACTTGTTAATACTAAATTAATTCCAGTAATGAGACAAGGGCTTTAATTCTGGCTTATCAGCTGTGTGACCTTGGGCAAGTCACATAACCTCTCAGAGCCACATACTCTTCATTTTTTAAATGAAACCAATGATGCTTAGTAATAAGGGTTGAAAAGAAACGTAAGTTATGTGACTCAAATGATACCTTGTGTAAAGTAAATATAAAGTTGTTGAGACACTAGTTCACCAAAAGGTCCGACTATATATGAGTTTTACAACATGTAATTAGTGTTATGAGTTAATTATAATCATAATGATAATTTTGTTGTATAACGCATAAGAATATAGATGTTAAAAGTATGAATTTCATTCTAAATGACCTTTATAAATAGAGTGCTTTTACCTCACACATATATCCAAGTCACTGCATGCAAATTATATGATAGTGAAAAAATTGTCCTTCAAAACATTGGTAATATGTTTAGAGTATCTAGTTAAACAGAATTTGCATTTAGTTGTTTAAAACTTACATGCGAATCAGTAAATATGAACCAGTCTGACAGCAGCTTGTTTATGTTCATATAATATATAGGGCATTGACACAT
Organism: Mesoplodon mirus; assembly: GCF_964341445.2. Classification (NCBI taxonomy): domain Eukaryota; kingdom Metazoa; phylum Chordata; class Mammalia; order Artiodactyla; family Ziphiidae; genus Mesoplodon; species Mesoplodon mirus. The sequence continues at coordinate 73,092,726 of NC_138990.1, read as the reverse complement.
ACATAGAAAAATAAAACTTTCATATTGCTTATTAAAAAAAAGCTTATTTGATTGGGAGGCAAAACTTAACACAAAAAGCAGCAGTATGAGAGTTTAGAGAAAGGTGAAGTTCTTTTGCGCTACGGATAATTTAGGAAGGTTCTGAGAGGAAGTAGATGTTGGGAAAGCTTGGGAGGAATATAGAAAGCCTTAAAAGGGTAGGAATGGGGGAGGCAACTTTGTAGTGATGGAAATGTGCAGTTCAATTTTGGACTTTGGAGTGGATCAGTTGCTCACATAAGAGGATTAATATTAGGGCCGAACTGAAAGGTCTTGACTGTTAGGCTAAGGATTCTTTATATGCAGGTGATGGGGACTCACTGAGTATTTTTGAGCAAGTGGTTGATATGATTAAAAAGATATTTAGGAAGATTAATCTAGTTAATGGAAGGCAGGATAGACTGGTACAGAAAACACAGGGAGGAAAAATGTTAACTAGGGAGGTTGTTTTTTTGAAGTAGTTAATGCTTAAAGTTGAGAGTGGAAATGGAAACTTTAGTGCTTTATTAAAACATGAAGGTCCTCATTAAAACATGAAGTCTGCCTTTTGATGTTATTAGTACATAAAATGCATCTAGATATTTAATGAAAAGAACTGTATAACTTAAGCTTTTGGTCAGAGTAAGTACAGTATTTCAAGAGATATAAAGCACATTCATTCTGTTTTTCTATACTGATAACATTCACCTATTAAGAAGAACAACAAAAACCTCTCTGAAGCTTAAGTATTAATATCCCTTTCAAATGTTTAAAAAACTTAACTCTTGGGCTTCCCTGGTGGCGCAATGGTTGAGAATCCGCCTGCCAATGCAGGGGACACGGGTTCAAGCCCTGGTCCAGGAAGATCCCACATGCTGTGGAGCAGCTAAGCCCGTGTACCACAACTACTGAGCCTGTGCTCTAGAGCCCGCGAGCCACAACTACTGAAGCCCAGGCGCCTAGAGCCCGTGCTCCATGACAAGAGAAGCCACCGCAATGAGAAGCCCATGCCCCACAACGAAGAGTAGCCCCCACTCACCACAGGTAGAGAAAGCCAGTGTGCAGCAACGAAGACCCAATGCAGCCAATAAATAAATAAATAAATATTTAAAAAACCTTAACTCTAAGTTTAGTGCCATTTTAGTTATTGCAAGCAGTAACTTATAAAGAAATGCAGCAAATGATAAATGCAAAGTAAAGTGCAAAAAGTATAGTGTTTTATTTCTTTAGATTTTTATATTTATGTTTTTATAATTTCTTAGTCAATTTTGGAATATGTCTAGCTAAGTAGTAAATACCTAAACTTATAAGTTTTAAATGTGTTTATAACTTTTCAAAAATTTGAGCTTTCCAATAATGAAAGTTGCCCAAATGTATTACTTAAATGAGTAGAAATTATTTATTTCATGTTGTTTAAATTGAGATATCCAACTTACCAATAAAAGAGAACATTAGAAATAGCCTTTTTTTAAAGACAAACTGATTTTAATATTACTTGTAAGAGCTTATTGCTGTTTTTTTCCCCTTTAATATCTCTTCTGTAGACCAAACATTAAGATATTCCTTTCTGTCGTGAATAGATACAAATATTGATTATCTAGTTAAAGTACAGGCTGAGCTGCTTTTAACAAAGAGAACTCCAAATCCTCAGTGTTTCAAACAAAAGAGAATTTTATTCATCTCTCATTTAACAGTTCACAGGTAGGCAGGTGGTCAAGAGTGAGTTGGTGGCTTTGTTTCACAGGGTCATCCAAGAGCCCAGGTTTCTTTTGCTTTTCAACCATCCACTGGCTGCATTGTTCAGCATAGTAGCTACTAGCCACATGTGACTATTGATACTTACATTTAAATTAACTCAAATTAAAAATTTAATATTCATACTAGCTACATTTTAAGTCCTCCGTAGCTACATATGATGAGTGGCTACTGTTTTGGACAGTGCAGATATAGAATACCTCCATCATCGCAGAAAGTTCTGTTGGTCAGAGCTGCACTAAGAGGTTGTTCTTGTTGGCATGGTCTCTGCTGGGTCATATTGGCCTAAGTTCCACTCTACAGGAAGGGAGAATGGGAGGGATTGGGGGAGGGGTAGCCACGATTTTGTTATAAGTGATCCAAAAGGTGCACATATCACTTCTGCTTGCAGTACACTGGCCAAAATTTAGTGCTATGCTGATACCCAAGGACAGCTGGAAGGGTTGCTAGCTGGATAGAGTGTACCCAGCTAAAACTCGGTTTAGGTGGAGTGCTACAGTAGCTGGGATCCTATTACCAAAAGGAAGCAGCTGAGAATAAATACTAGAGCACATTTGCCAATCTCAGTCACATGTACTAAAGGTGGTAGTAATCACAATTACTTTTCTCCTTCTTCCCTAAACAAAGTAGACAGGAATCAACATGGGTAAAATGTTTAATTTTAAATGACCATGCTGAGATTAACCTGAAATTATAAATTTTTAAAAGTTTGAATTTTGTCTTAAAGCTTAACAAAATTAACCTTATGATCCTTTTGACTGCAGGGCAGTATTTTGAGCATAAGCCTGTTTTTCTCTAATGTATTATTTCTACATCTTAAACTTTGTCCGTGTGATTGCAAACAAAAGACTAGAACTTTAGTTTATTTCTGTCTTATTTTATAGATGTTCCGTAGTGATTTTGAACATGTTGATGCCAAGCAGCAATGAGAAGTATGAAAAGTACTAGTTGGTGATTTAGTTGTTCCTTCTCTCTCCCTGTTCCTTCTTGCTCTCTCTCTCTGTATATATTCATCATGCTTCTAAACTATTTAGGGCTTATAATGAAAAGCAGCAGGCTTTTTCCATACCATATCCTATCCCTGGTCTTATACTTTGAGACAAACACTCTGAAATGTTCATGTTTTCAAGTAACTTCTGTATTTCTAAAAAATATGCCTATATTCAGCATTGCTTGATTGATCAGAATTACATACTGATTAACTACTATAATAAAAATGGATTTAGTTCATATACTGCCTTCTCTCTCCCTTCATCACTATTCTTTTATTCTTCTGTTCACTTTAATATTTCTTAAACTTCTTTCATGTCTGTTCAATTAAAGATGGTATCTCTTACTCTCAAATTAGCAATTATTAAATTTAATGTTTTTTATCTTCCCTCCTCATATCTTTCTCCTTTCTCCTTCTCAATTTTTGTTGTCTCTGTTTTAAATTGCAATGATCAAATATATTTACATTAGTTTCTGTAACTATAATTAAGTCTGCTAGCTTTGTCTGTTGCTGAATTCTAAAAATTGTAATTAGTAAGCAGTTCAATTTTTTATGACTACATAAATATTTTTCACTGAAAAGCTAATGGTAGAGCAATTACCATTTTTAACATAGCTTTATTGTTTATGATTTAGTTTAAAATTTCCTCTTCCCATTTTTGTTTCTCGTATTTTTTAAAATTTTCCTTAATTTCTCCCCACATATAAGTAATACCCTCTGTTCTGCAGACTTTCTTTTTTTGCCAGCTGTTTCCCTCCTGGAGCCCTCTTTCTCTCTCCTCTAATCTGTTTCGTTACTCAGTGCTCTTCTGACCACTTTACATCTTTATAAAGTTTGTTGAAAATTTGCTTTGGTTGATGCTATTCCTTGTGCTTTTTATAACTGTGGGATTATGCATATCTTTTTAAAATTCCTTTTTTCTGTGTGTGAGTAGAGAGAGGATATAAATGCATATGCTCATCTCAACATCTTGAATCTGAAGTGTTGATGTTTTCAAAGAGTCAGATGCCCATGTATCTAACCCTTAGAGTCATACTGATAAAACTTGTGATAAAGTCTCATGTTGTAAATTTTTGAGGGGAGGGGGATATGAGACATTTACAAATAAAGCTGAAAGAAAATAATGATTAACTATATAGAGTCATTGATTTTTTTTGTAAATAAACATTTCTAGAATAAGTTTCTTTTGTTTTCTAAGACTCTAGACTTTTTATAGATTATGATAAAAAATTTTTTCTGTTGATAAAGCTTGTTCTGTTTTACTTTTTACCTATTATTGGAGATATGTATCTTCAGATTTAGATCTGTTTTTCATTACAAATAGAGTTCCACAACTTTATTGCCCAGCACTTCTTGAAATTGACCCATTTTACCATTATATCTGGCCAGTGACTAAACAGCATATAGTGTTGTTAAAAAAATATTCCCTAGGTTAGGAGGCTAATGTTAGTTTTGAACTCTTAACAGGTTTTACCATCAGTCTGGGTGATAAGGTGTGCAATACTGTTAGGCTACTTTTTATCTTTACAAGAGAATGATATTGTAAAAATGTCAAAAAAATATCCACATGCCCAGTTCACTAGTAAATATACTGCTAAATTTGAACCTTTTTGGCAGTAGCTTATGTTTCTCAAGGGACCATATTTTTACAGAATGATATATTTCAAAGGGTATTGGTTTCTATTGTAAAAAATTCATGCATTTAGAGCAACTTAAAGCCAAAACAATTGTGCTTGTGGTATGTGTTTAAAATATTAGTCATCTTGAATACATGCCCAGGTTAAGTGTCAGAAGCTATATATTTCACAAAAAGAAAATTTATTGTTAGGAGACCAGGTTGTACCTGTGCTTATACAGCATTTTCCTTAGAGGATCAATTTGAGTATATGAACTAATACTAGCCAGGCTTTTGTACAGTAACATTATTTATAATAAAGGAGAAGTTCATTGAGGAGAAAAACAAATAAAGGAAGCATAAAAGTCTCATATTGTATGAAACTACAGAAATGGATCAAAGAGTTTGACAGGAAGTTTAATGTGTACATAAGTAGAGTCTGACAGGAACATGCTGTGTGTGCCAAAGGTTCCGGTGATGGAAAACCGAAACATAGTGCTCACTGACCACAGCATGAGCCTTGACACACGTTGTAAATAATCCAGAGATCTATGACTGCATTAAGCACTGGGCTGGTGTATTAATGGCAGTAAATCTATAGCAGCATAATGGGATAGCATACACAAATTCCTCTGATTAATTTTTGTAAGGGATTAATAGGAATATAGCAAATATTTTCATTTCAAATCCTGCCATCCTCCAACCTCCCCTTCCCCCCAGCCCCACCCTCTCTATTGTGATCGTTTTTTATTCTCTTCTACTCACCAGGCTTGTGTATGTGGATACTTGCTTTAGTACCATCAAGTTAAAAGCCGAAGATGCTTCTGGTAGAGAGCATCTCATCACTGTCAAGTTGAAGGCGAAGGTATGTGCTTTGTTAAACTGTTACTGTGGCCAGGAAATACTTTGGGAAATGAACCCTGTGAATGTTTTCAATGTAAACGAGTGCTAGTTGCTTCTAAAAAAATGACACTTAAAATTTATTTGGGGGGACTTCCCTGGCAGTCCAATGGTTAAGACTCTGCGCTTCCAAAGCAGGGGGTGCAGAATTGATCCCTGGTCAGGAAACTAAGATCCCACATGCCGTGCGGCACGACCAAATAAAAAAATTATTTGGGAATGCCTCAAAAAATTTATTCACTAAGTTTCCCAAAGCCTAGCTATAATTTCATGTCACTGTTTTAATTCAAATTTGCTCAAAATATAGACTTTATAGTAAAGAAATACTACAAATAAGGTTTGGCAGCCTCAAAGTACCATAATGTTATTTTTGTAACATCCTATGTAGAAAAGAGTTGGAAGTATCCACTATTCCAAGTAAAGTTCTACTGAAGAAAGTCTTTTGTCTTCAACTCCTACTATGAATTTCCTTTGTTGTTCTTATTTCTGACTTCCCCCGACCCCTCAAATACAGACACACACATATGCATACTTTTTTCTGTTATCTTGGCTGAAATTTTTTTACTTCTCTGTTTAAAAATTTTGCAAAGGTTATACACCTCTATAGAGGTGTATATACAGCTCTATACAGCTCTATAGAGCCCTTACAGGCTAGTGGTCTATAGCTACTCACTAATTTTATTGGCACAAAATTAGTGGGATAGAAATCTTCTTTGTAAAATAAGTTACATGAATATTTTTATTAAATGAAAATGAAAAAGTTTTTATTTTCTTTTTTAATTTTTAAAGGTGTGTTTTTTTAAGATCAAGGAGAAATCTGCCTTTATCCTTCCTAAGGTCATATACTGCCAGTGGCAAGGGTTCTGTCATTTTCTTCAGAGTTTTATTTGTTTATATTTTGTACATTGATAAAAGTTGCTTTGCTGCTATGAAGACCAAAATGAAAAATTTAAAATACATCCTATCCTAATTCTTTTTTTAAAAGCCTCATTTTTGCAATCTTTTCTACTTACTAAGAGATAATGATTTAAGTCTACATTGCCTGTCACTACACCTACAAGATTTTATTATTAATTCTGATTAATGACATTATTGGTAGTATTGAGAGGGAGGATGTGTAGCCACTAGTATGGTCCATTCTGTCTGCTTTTTCTTATAACTTTTCAAGGTAGATAAGGTGACACTTTTAATATTTCTCTAGAGAATATTTTCAAGTGTCAGTTTTTGCAGCATCGATAGCTGGGAAGCACTATTATGGATGCCCTGGCAAGAGAGAAGAGAAAGCTTTATTTGAGTTAGTAAGAAAAAAATTTGCGTTTAAAAAAAAAAAGAAAAAAAAAGACAGGCTGAAACTAAATGAATCTTGTGTTGGTATGATTTATTAGAGTCTTTAATTGTCTATTTAGTTTGGTTTTCATAGAGACTAAAGTTGTCTTTTAGATGTGGTCATTTCTTTCTTAGGAATATTTGGGATTGTCAGTTAAAAACAGTGAAAGCTAAAACTTACATGTTAAGAGTACATAATGCAAAATCTTAATCCAAACTGAATTTTAAAGGGTCAGGCTCTTTTTTTTTTGACAAACCTTACAACATGCTTATTTTTGTAAATACACAAACCTCTATTTCTTTTATTTGATATTTTTTGATACGTAGTAAAGAAATGCATTTGTTTTTATTCTTGAATACATACTCTCTCAATTCTGCCACTCTACCTCACTGTCTCCAAAAACCCACAAAGAAAACAATATCAATTTTGTCTAGACATCCCCCATTAAAAGTAAGTATATAAATCAAAAAGAAATATAATGAGAAGCAGTTGAATTTTGTCATTTTTATAGGTGTATTTTTATGCAGTATTTACAGTTCATCCTAAACCATGAGATGAAATTTTTGTCTTTCCTTTAAAAAAGAAGTAGCCTAGGGCTTCCTTAGCTTTGGCCAAGATCAGAACTACTTGAAAAACGAATCATAGATATGTTTCAGAGGCTGTGCACTCTGTCTCTGATGGCTGTTTTTGTAATCTGCTGCAATTTGTATGTATTCTTTTGCTGGGGGGGTCCAATCACAGTTCAGGTTGGGTTAAATTTTTCCATAGAAAAGTATACCATAGAGTCTAAAAAATGTTTGTGACAAAAATATATACTTAATATTATATAATAATTATTTTCTCTTATAGTTATTGATTTGATTGAATTGTTTCAAGTGAGACTTGAAAAACTATATTAATGAAAATTTATAAATTACTCTATTTTTCAATTAATTTCTTTATGTGGAGCTTTTGTTGTTCTTGTCAACTGGATTTCTAAAGTAAAGCTTTTGGCAGTTAGTCTCTAGTGGCTTTGTATATACCTATAACTTACTGTTGAAAAATAATCTGAATTTTGACAGTCATTTTACAATATTGTATTCAGTTATTGATGTTGTAGTTAGTACTACAATACAAACAACTCCAAAAATGAGTATCTAGGATGCTACTGCATAATTCATGTTAAATCATCCAGAAGTGTATAAATTTGTGCTTTTTAGGTTCAATACAGTTATGTAGCATTTATTATATTATATAAACAAAATTGATCTTGGAAGTGAATATAATTAACACAAATATATATACATTTAACTCAGACAGTAAAGCCACATACATATGGATCAGTCTCATTTATTATATACATAGTTGTATGTTTGCATAATTACACCTAAAACATATATTTGAATGTTATCTCAGATATGTGGCATCATATTATATTTATTATAACCTGCTTTTTGTTTAACTCCTTGTGGATCTCTTTCTTTATCAGTACATACGTGCCATTTACTACCCTGAGTCCTATTTGAATGTAGGATCATATTTTCTTTTTTTTTTTTTTTGCGGTATGCGGGCCTCTCACTGTTGTGGCCTCTCCCGTTGCGGAGCAAAGGCTCCGGACGCGCAGGCTCAGCGGCCATGGCTTACGGGCCCAGCCGCTCTGCGGCACGTGGGATCTTCCCGGACCAGGGCACGAACCCATGTCCCCTGCATCGGCAGGCGGACTCTCAACCACTGCGCCACCAGGGAAGCCCCATCTTCTCTTTTAACATAATGTGCCTTACGTACTTAATGACTTCCAAAGTTAAGATACTTTACTTGGTTTATCTACTCTGTATACAGTAAACATTAAGTTCATACTCTTAACTGGGTTGATGATTGTTTAAGTTAGAGAGTTGATATTGTTCATTGTCAGCTCAGTAGACGATAAATAGCAGCAACTCAAGGTGAACTAAATATTCCATTTTTGACCCAAGGAGGTTTTAAGTGTGCATCATTATTTTTGCAGAATATTAACATTTTTTAGAGGGAAAAGAGATTTTACAGCAGTGCTTTTAGTTGAGTTCCATCATTTTTACATATAAAACAGCCACAGAAGTTAAATGACTTATCCAAGTTCACAAGTTAGTTAGCAGCACTAGAAACCAGAGAAAGCTAAGATCTCTGCCTGCATTTACTTTGAGATAATCACATGACTTATAAAAAATAGTGTAAAAATTGTTTTTCCAGTGATTGCAGCAGTTATAATCTGATGTACATCATCTAATAGTTTGAATTGTCTGAAATAGGGTTTCTTCTGTAATCCCAGCCAGACCTTTCTTTCTTTTTTCCCTCTAAATTAGAGCACTGTTATATTTCTATATGGTTTCCTGTATATTTACCTTTGTGTTATCACTTCTGCATAGCTAGATACCATTAGTCAGAGTATACATTGATAGGTTTATTTTTAACCAGACTATCATTGTAACTAAATGTTAATTCTTTTCAAAGCATTGATTTCAAATGGGCTGATGTTTGTAAAAAATACTATAGTGATAATTTTTTGTGCCCTTTTGCTATGCAACAAAGTAGTTAAAAATAAGAGGTTGAAAAAAGTGAAAGTCTAAAACTTATTTTAAACATTTTGTCAAATGAGAGAAAGGAGTTTTCCTAAAACTAATTTTCATGTTAGTAAATTTAGCTTTGTATTGGAAAGAAATGAGCACTTTAAAAATTATGTGTGACTTTCAAGAATCCAGACTGAATCTTAGAGAAATCATGTAATACAATTCTCTAATAACAAAACTGATTTTAAGAAAAACTACCTTTTGTCTTTCTTAACTTAGAAACCTAGTTAGTCCTATGACTATCACTTTTTGTATAAAACTATTGAGTGAATTAATTTTCTATTTATCAACCATGAAAAGATTTTTCTTAAAACTATTATTTTGTTTTTCCTTAATAAGCCAGAGACCTTTCATTGTTTCTTTTTATTTATCTTCTGCTAAATTTAAATGCTTTGTTGTGGAAAATACTTCTTTAATTGATAATTATATTTGTTCACTTTTGTGCATTTCTTGATTCTTTTAACAAATATTGCCTCTTTTAAGTGACTGAGGCTATTTGAGGTTAAATTTTAGACTGAAAGGAAATTAAATATCAATCATTTTGATCTCTCAATTTAAAGATAAAGAAACTGAGATTCAGTGTGGTTTACCCCTCAAATCACATTAGCAGCTGACCTGACACTGACTTAATTCATTACTCTTTTTTTCAAAACCGATTGGTTTGGCACCCCAAATCACCAAACTTTGTACCTTTTGATCTTAACTTGACTGTTAGTCAGCTCTTAATATCTCTATAATAATAGAATCGAAATATTGATATATAATACACTTTCATTTATAATAATACTTTTTTCTAATATATTCAGTTTTTCTAAAATATTTTATGTGAAATTGTCACACCGAAGCAAAAATGACCTAACTTTATGCTTTTTTATAGTACCCTGCAGAATCACCAGATTGTATTGTGGATTTTCCTGTTCAGTTTTCTGTTGCCTGGACACCACAGGTAAATTCCTAAATTTATTTTAAGTAGCTAAAAAGCACGTTCTGTTTACTTATAAGTGGCCATTATAGATTACAAGTGATTTTTTTCAGTTTTCTTTAAGCATTTATTTATAAACAGGACTTTGAGAGTGTTAAACTTGAAGAAGCTCTATTGACAGAAATTTTACTTTAAATTTAAATCCTAAGGAACTCTTTATAAAGCAGTGAGCAGTAGGTTAAAAACTGGGTGACATTTTTCAGACATAATATCAGAGAATCTTTTTCAGAGGAGAATGAGTTATGACTGAAAATATAAACCCTGCCATTTCTATTCAGTTTTTATTTTTTAAAGTGTTTGTCCTTAGTTCATCCTACAAAAACTATATTGTTTTTGTAAGTGCTTTGGAACATTCTTACTTTGAGTAAAGAATATAGGAGATTCTTCTACTCCTGTCAATTTCTCAGTGCATTGCTGATATTTAACAAGTTAATGTATTTAGGAATGCATTGTAAATTGTACCATTGTGTGGCTAAAATATGGTATGATTATCAACAGTTCCATCATCAACATTCACGTGTGTGATTTTTAAAGATCTGGCAGAATGGTGGTTAGATTCAAAGAACAATCTAATGATGACAGGCATAGTCCTTGTCTCACCAAGTAAACTGATACCAAAATGAAGAGAACCTTTCTATTCTTATGCAAAGCGAAACAAAAATTCCTAGTGAAGTTTTACAAATGTTCTCTAAATAGAGACTACCCTTATTTTTGTTATGAAGTTTTGGTAGGTTCAAGTGAAAATATATACTTACATTTTAAATTATAATATATAGAGTAATTGTCTTGTGTATGAAGTTAGTTTAAAAAAAAAAAAAAAGCCTAACAGGATTTAAATGGTCTTGTGAAGGGTCAAATTTTAATCATACCATATATATTTAAAAAATATTTTTCTTGTTTTCTTCTTTAAAAACAAAAGTCTCCCTCCTTCCAATGGAAATCAAGAAAACACAGCCAAATAAAGGGGAGGAAAAACCCTGTGATTTGCTTTTGGTATTCTGATATGTGTTATAAATGTATAAGAAATACTGTTTTGATTGTTTTTTAAAGAATTGGAATTATACATAAATTGCATACATTTTAAAAAACATGAATATACATTTTCTATTTGGCTCTATAAACTTTATCTTTATGTATTATGTGAGGTCATGGTATAACTTTGTACCTAGATTGTATTACTCTTTCCAGATATGCTATCTCTAAATTATAATTTAATATTTATTAAAATCCCAAGGTTCAACCTTGGGAATATGTTTTTGATGAGTTTCCTAGTTTTTTTAATTTAGATAATCATAAAAGTTTTCCCCAGACTTTAATCTGTGAAAAAGTTTGCATCTCCACAAAAAGACTGTTCAGCACTTACCTTATCCCGCCATTTAGCAAAATTAGTTTGTGACTCTAACACTAGAAAATCTTAGAGGGCAATTTCTTCTAAATTTTCTATCCCTACTTAACACCACCAGCTCAGTGCCTTGCACATATAAGTATGGAATAAGTGTTTATAATATTAATTAAAATTCAGATTTAGATTTAATTGGGTCATATGTCAAGTTTTCTATTTTGTATTAGTTCTAAGAATACAGAATTAGTAGTAACTGGAATGTCATAAATTCTTTTTTTAAATTAAAAGAACATTCTAAAATTCTTAGTATAGTACAGATAAAAATTTGGATACCATTTTAACCACAACTCAAATTTGACATGTTTAATATTTTGTCACATTTGCTTCAGATATCTCTCTTTCTGTCTCTCTCAGGAATAAAATGTTCTGGGACCTAAAACTTTACCCCTCTTTTGCTTCTCTCCTTTCCTCTTTCTTTCCTTCTTTCCCTTTCTAGAGGTAAACCACTTGACTGGAATTGGTGTGTATGCTATCCATGCATACTTTTCTGCTACACTTGTTTATGCCATATTCTGTAATACCTTTGCAGTCTGACCTTTTTTATACAACATTGTTTCTGAGATTTACCCATGATCTTATATCATTTTAAATGCTTTATATCGTTTCATTATATGAATCCACCAGTTAATTTATTCATTGCCCTACTTGTATGGTTGTTCACAATTTCTTTCTTAAACAGTGCTGCAGTGAACATCCTTCTGTGTTTCCTTTTACACATGTGAGACTTTTAGTGTGGTTTATGCCTAAAGGTGAAAATGCTGTATTGTAGGGAACGCATCTCTTTGAGATTACAAAATATTGCCAAGTTATCTTCTAAAATCGGTTGCATAACTTTATACTCCTACCCAGCAATGCATAGTAATTCCTACTTTCCCAAATCCTTTCTAAGTCTTCGTCTGATTTTAGTGTGACCTTAATTCTTATCAGAAACTGATACTCATTATTATTGTGTTTATAATCTTTGCCTACTTAAATTTTTGTGTTTTATTATAAGCATTTCTTATATATTTTGAATACTAGTTATTTATTGGTTATATGGGATATAAGTATCTTCTCCCTGTGGCATGTTTTTTAACTTTGTATATGATATATTTTTTCAATCAGAAGTTTAACGTTTTAGTGTGGTCACATTTATCACTCTCTTCTTCGTGATTTCTGCTTTTTGTGTATTGAACGAGAAAATCTTCCATATCTTGTTCTGAAAAGATATTCTCCTAAAGTCTGTTATAAAAGTTATACTTTTTTTCATATTTAAGTATGAGATAGGAATTGTATTTACACTTGCCTATTTTATATATGCTCACAGAATTTGGATTTATCTTCATTTGTGGCAGTCTGGGGTGATTTCAGTTTTTCTTTTACATAAACCAATAAAATTCAGAAATTTTTCAAAATATACTATTTGCCTGTTGTTAGAGTCTAGCTGTACATCGTAAGCATTTTGGTGATACTGCCAGCAAGTATGAACTCTTGAGTCTTTTTAGATGTGATAAAAGTGTTGGTAATGTTAGTTTACATTTTGGAAATATGAAGCAACATCAAACTTCTTTGCTGTGTATCTTTTATCATTGACCTATTGGACACAATTCTGCTTGTGGGAGTTCCAGTCTTTTTTCTTTTTAAACAATTTTTAAACAGATGTGGTTCTTAAGCGAAATAAATGTTACTATTGTAGTCTAATAGCAAACATATTTAAAAGATTGTAAATAGCTTCCAGATAATTGATTTAAAAAAATTCCTTGTCTGCTTTTTGTACATTTCCTCTTTGGATTCAGTGTTTCTGGACTTTAAACTTGGAAGATCTTTATTTTCCTTTCTTTTTGTAAAATAATAGGCATGGCTTTGTGGCATCCATATTAAAAATGGGTAATTTTCCTTATGGTCCCTGTCTTCCTGCTGGGTTGATAATGTTTTGATGTATTTTTCTTTTGCTCTGATGAGAGGTCTGCTGCTGCTGCTCTGACATATTCATTTGGATGAATAATTATAACTTGCACAATGTCAAGCTGAAGATGGTAGGGTTTTGTGCGTCATGACAAGCCTAGTAGCCAGTGCAGGTGTCTCACAGCGTGATCAGCAACAGCCAGTGTATTCTGGCTCAGAGGAGGCATTTGGAGTAGTAAGAAATCAGCACCAAGGGCAAGGCTGCTGCTACTACTGCTGCCGTGATATGTGCCAAAGAAACACAAAGTGCTTCTCAAAGACAAGTGACTGCACGCCTCTTCTCAGATACTTACTTGTTTACCCAGTCAGTTTTCTTTTATAGATTTCAGCATAGAATGTAAGAGCATGTCATGATTTTTATCTTATTCTACTTCCCAACATCACAAATGCTCTAAAATCGGCTACCCTTTCGACTTCTATATATAGGTCATATTTGTGAATATTGTTGACTGATGAGACATAGAATGCTCTAATGTAAGATTTTAAGTGCACTGACATTAGTGATTCTATAAAAACAAAACTAATTTTCTCCAGGTCACTGACCAACCCCAAAATGGATGCTAAAATTGCAGTTTTACCTATAAATATGCCATTAAGTGCAGGCTTGTGAACTGTCTACGTCACACTGGTTGGAATTTTCAGATTTGGTATGATACATAAACAGTGGTCTTTATATTTTTTATCATGTAAATCTCATATTCTTGGATTAATGCCATGAATACAAGAAAGAGCAAAACCAATGATAAGGCTTCTGGCTGATAATCTGATGGTGAATGAAGAAATTGTAATTAAAGGAAAAAGTCCTATTACATAGCAGGGAGCATGATCCATTAGTTAGAGCATCAGACTAGCAGTTGGGTATCCCTGGGTTCTGTTTACAGTCCAGCCATTGACTTAATTGTATAATTTCAAACAAGTCACATGACTGCTCTTTGCCTCAGTTCATATGTATATGGAAATAATAAACTTTTTCACAGAGATCTTAAAATATATTTGGTTTAGAACAAACAGAATGCTAGGGGAAGAAAACTCTCAATATCACACTGTATGGATCCTGAGGAAGTTCTCCTTTTTGACCTACTGGATTATCTTTCTTTCCATTTTTCTCTGCTGTCCTTGTTGGAGAACTCATAGTACTGGATTTTTGTTCACCCTTAAATTGGTTAATTAAATATACTTTTGCCTTCTTGGCCATCTTATTATTGCTATAATGGTATGGATAAAACGACATCAATGCAATCAAAACAAAGAAACTTAGTTCATTATTGAGATTATGTGATATGGTAGACCTGTGTGATATGGTCTGACCTATTGGACTCAATAACCTATTAACTGCCTTTTTTTAAATAACATAATTTATTTTAAAAGTACTCCTACATTGATTTTAAAAAAGAGAGAAAATACAAATAAGCAAAATTAAGAAAATATAAAACCACCCTTAATGCCTTCATTTATTAGCATTGGGATCTCACTGGATAATAGTTCTGAACCTATGCTTATCACTTAACAAAATATTTTTTGAAACATTGTTGATAATGCTGTGCATTTATTATTCCAGGTAATCCTTAGAATAATTTAGTTTTTAGTTATAATTGGGTTTACATTTATCCATCCAATTAAGAACTGATATGTTCACAGTCTAGGAACTGGTTATCTCTACATTTATTTAGGTCCCCCAGTTAAATAGCAGTAGTTTCTTAATCCACATCTTGTACATTTTTGTTGAGTTTATTCCTAAGTATGAAGGTTTTTTTTGCTATTGTGAATGTGATCTTTCTTTTTAAATCGTATTTTCTAGTTTATTTTTATAATGTGGGCAAGCTATTAATTTTTTAAGGTTATACTTTAATAAAAGTTGTATATGAACATAGTTTAAAGAGTTAGGTTTACAAGGGTTTTTGTTGTTTGTTTTCTTTTTAGACAAAACGGCATGTCCTAGCCTCCTTCTCACCTTTTTCTCCCTCTCCAGGGTCAACTACTTTTAATTGTTAGCTGATTCTTTTGGTGTTATAATATAATTTATATTATTACATGCTTTTGTAATTATACTACCTTTTGTTCGTTGGTTTGGTTTAGGCATTATCTGTTAACTTTCCACTGTAGATAATGGGGAATTTGCTGTTTCTTCTGCCTTTCCCCACTCCACACACACGTATACCTCCTATCCTTCCCAGATAGTTATCTTGTAATTTTGATTATGTCAATATTCAGTGTTTACATTATTATTTTGAACATATATGTATACTATGCAGAGATAAGCCATATACTTATTATTTTTCTTTTGTTGCCCCAGTTTTTGTTACCACCTAGAGTTAACAGTTGTCTTACTTTTTCATTTCCTTAGTTTTCTGTGTACTTAAAACTCATTCAACCCACAGTTTTCCATCAGTTGTCTAAATCTGCTCTTAATCATCTACGCTGGGTTTTCTATTAGCTTTACTTTCTGGTAAATTTCATCAGCTTTTCCTAATAGCCTTCCTGTTGAGTTTTTTTTTTCTTATACTATCATGTTCATTTCTAAGAGTTTACTTAATTGATAAATCTTCTTTTGTCCCCAGAGATACTAATAATATGTCTCTTTTTCCATCTGAGTAGTTTCTATTTCCTTGAGTTGCTCTTTTTCTAGGCTTATCGTCTTTGGTTACCTGCTCGTGATTAAAAGTCAGCTATTAAAAGCTATTTGAGGGCTTCCCTGGTGGCGCAGTGGTTGAGAGTCCGCCTGCCGATGCAGGGGACACGGGTTCGTGCCCCGGTCCGGGGAGATCCCACATGCCGCAGAGAGGCTGGGCCCGTGAGCCATGGCCGCTGAGCCTGCGCGTCGGGAGCCTGCGCGTCCGGAGCCTGTGCTCCGCAATAGGAGAAGCCACAACAGTGAGAGGCCAGCGTACCGCAAAAAAAAAAAAAAAAAAAAAAAAAGCCATTTGAAAGCTCTGAGTGCGAGTGGGGCTTGTCAACTGTGAACTTCATTGTGGAGTCACCTGAGTAGATCTCATAATGGGGAACCCCAAGTGTCAATATTTTAGGTCTTTTTGATTAATTGGCCAGATTTCTTGGAGAAGACTCTTCCAGCCTTCTGCCTAGAAGTCACTGAGCAAGCAGAAAACGCCCCCTTGAGGCGAGAGTGGAGCAACACTGTTGGGCAGGAAACAGCAGTCTGAATTAGTAACAGTTAACCCTCTGGCATCCTCTACTGGTAGGGCTGAACACCATGCAGCTGTGAAAGAGAAATGCTTACAGCGTGAACCTCCATTATCACAAGGCAGATAGAGTAGATTTGGAGTTGAGGGGCAAAAAATGATATCCTAGCTATCCCATGGTATTTTCAGACTTCTAAATTTTGGCCATTCTTAGTTCTATGTAGCAGTAATTTTCAGTTTTATTGTTTCTTGCTGATGTCTACAAGTAGATTTTTTAGATGATTTTTTATCCAGTGGCTTTGTTAAACTCTCTTATCTAATAATCAGTAGTTTCATTGAATTTTCTATGAACATAATCATATCATTTGTAAATGATAGTTTTATTTCCTCCTTTGCCATCTTTATGCCTTTCTGGTTTTTTTTTGTTTTTTTGTTTTGCCTTAACTGTTCTGGCTAGGATATCTAATAAACTGTGAAACCTGAAAGTAAACACAAGCATTCATGTTTTGTTCCTGATCTCAAAGGGAAAACTTCGTTTTCATCATTAGGTAGATTTTTGCTCTATAGTTCTTGTACTGAAATCCTTTACCAATAATTAATGGAATTTGTTTCTGTTTCTGGTTTGCTAAGAGTTTTGTTATAAATGAAAGTCGAATTTTTTCAAGTATATTCTCTCTATGTGTTAGATAATCAAACGGTTTTTCTCCTTTATTCTGTTTATGTGGTGAATTATATTTTTCCATTACTAATGTTAAATAAATCTTGCCCTCTTGAAATAAACCCAGTTAGGTTATGGAGTATTTTAAGTCTATGTGTTGATCAATCAATTGATTGGTCAGTAGATACACACATGTATATATGTTTGTATACACATATACAATTTCCAGTATATATTATATATTTCTACATTCTGTTTCTTTTGCATCTATGCTCATAAGAGCAATTCCTTTGTTTTCCTGCTTCCAAAATTTGGTTTTATTGCCTCTTTAGTTCTCCTTGTTTTTGTGAGATTATGCCTTAAAGGAAAAAACAACAACAATGTAGTAAGTTTGGGGGTGGGGGTAAAATTAGATCTGTGTGTTCAGTCCACCTTCCTTACCTAGTAGCTGTAACCCTCTTTTTGCCTGATTTTAAATGTGTAGTTTTTACTTTATTTGAATTCTAATGTATAAACTAGTTGTGAACATAATGTTAAAATCCTTTTCATTGCTTTCACCCGTGGGCTGGTAGCTGAAGTGCAGTATTAAAAGTTTTAAATAAGTATGCTAAATATGAATGGGGTTTGACATTTCGAACTAGAGGCAAGTGATGAAAGAAATAAATCTTCTGACTTATTTTCCTGCCTTCTTGTATAATTTGGTGGGGATTAGTGTGGGAAGTTTGGGGTTCTTTGGACATTCATAGAACTTAGGTAAGATAAGTAAGAGAGCTGACTCACAAAGATCTAGTAGGGAAGTTATATCCTATTTTTAGTGCTTCATTAGATGAAATTGTGATTCTGTCATGGTCAAGTCTTTCTTCTCTTTTCAGGTTACCTTGAAAAAGTACATAAACAGAAAATCAAGATGCAACATTTTTTTCAATGGGAAATAGTTTAAATGCAACAGACATTTAATATCTACAGATGGCCCCTGACCTAATTTGACTTAAGATTTTTCAACTTTACAATGGTGCAAAAGTGATACACATTCAGTAGAAACTTTATTTTGAATTTTGATCTTTTTCCTGGTTGGTGATAGGCCAAATGATACTCTGCATGATGCAGGACAACAGCAGCCAGCCACAGCTCCCCGTCAGCCACTCTGTCACAAGGGTAAACAACCGATACACTTAGAACCATTCTGTACCCATACAGTGATTCTGTTTTTCACTTTCGCAGTATTCAGTAAATTACATGAGATATTCAACACTTTATTATAAAATAGGCTTGTGTTAGATTATTTTGCCCAACTGTAGGCTAATGTAAGTGTTCTGAGTATGTTTAAGGTAGGCTCCACTAAGCTATGATGTCCCATAGGTTTGGTGTATTAAATGCATTTTCAGCCATTTAACTGGACATAACCCCATCATAAGTTGAGGAAGATGTGTACTGTATGTGTAGCACTGAGCTGGATCCTAAGGAATTTAAGGTGAGTTAACCAGGTTCTAACATCCTAGGGTAGGCTTTCAGGAGTAACTTTCAGTCTTGATAAGGAGAGAGGTACTTAAAAAGATAGTTTCAGTACAATGTGTTGAGTGATGTGTATGGTGAGCCATTTTGATAAGATGGAGAAGAGGTACATAATTTAACCTTATGTGTCAAGCAAGTTTTCTGGATAAAGTGTTACTTGAGTTCAGTGAGTCTTGAGAACTGAGAAATTAGGCTTGGGAGGACACATGATACCTTTAGGAGAGAGCTGCTGTAGGCAGAGAACAAAGGCATAACATTGTAGGAGATAATACATGCATTACACATCATTTGGAACTCTGTAGTCAGAGATAAGACTGGAGCTTTTGCTTAGAGTTAGGCAGGGTCTGCTACACCAATTCTGATGATCTTGGACTTTATCCCAAAGTGATGGGGTTATAAGGAAGAAAGGTGGCATGGTCACAATTTCTGTTTTATAATAGCATTTCTCAAAGTGTTTCTTTGTTTTGTTTTAGGCTATTAATAGGATTAAGGTGGAGAAAGGACTCTGATCTAATACACTTATGAAATTCTAGATTTAAGTTCTGCTGTTTCTTGCTTTAGGATTTCTCATCTTTCTTGGTGTGCCAAGATGTATTATAAATCTCTGGCATGACTTTTTGTTTCCTTCCTCTCAGAGCACCTCTGTAGATTAGTTTTCAGCAAAACAAGTTTTTTTTTAATAGGTCACTCTGTGTAGAGGAAGGTTCTAAATGAGAATGGCAAGACTATAGTGAAGAAGACTGAGGGGCAGCTGTGTACATACCCATGCAGGCAGTAATTAGGGTCTGTTCTAGGTTAATGGTTGCAGGGAAGGATGAAAGGGGATTGTTTGGGAAAATTCCACAGATTATATTGATAGAACTTGGTGATGGATTGGGCATGAGATCCCATGGATTACTGCCACTGCTTCTGGTGGGGGTAACTAGATTACATAGATTGTGGTACTGCCAAGTGAGGTAGAGAATGCAGTAAGAAGAGGTTTAGAGGCAGATTCAGTTTGGGATTTGATGAGTTTGGCACGCCTATGGTATGTCTAAATAAATGTGTTTAGTGGGCAGTTGGAGATATAGCTTTGAATCTCATACAGTCAGTTACTTGCCAGATAAAAGAAGATCAGTATAATTTCAGTTGATTGCTAAGGTTATCAAAGTTAGAAGATTTGAGATATGTGCTTTGTGAGCACATGAGATACTTTTATGGTATGGTAAAATTCTTCCATGAATTTAAAGACCCAATGAGACTAGTAGCATGGAACAGGTTTTTTTTATCAGATGACTTCAGTACCAATTTAAGGTACATTAAGTAATTTACTTGCTGATGTTAATAAATCTGACTTTGTTGCAGACCTTCATGGTAGGCTTCAGAGCTAATTCTGCTGGATCACTTGTAACGTAGTAAAAAGAGAACACAGAGTCTTAAAGTCTGGGTTAAATTCTAGCTTTATCCCTACAGTGCATGACCTTGGGTAAATCATTTAACTTTATAAAAAAAGGGAAGGAATATTTAAGTCATAGATTGCATGACTCTGTAAGAGTAAATTGAGTTATTTGGTAGTGCTTTTGAATTGTAAAGTGCTGTATAGGTGTACAAAATGATATAGGGAGGTAACACAATTTGCAAATTGGTTAGCTTTTAAAATAGCAAGACTTAATATGGGCAAAGAAATGATATCTCTCAATATACATTTATATTGTATAATTGTATATATAAACACACCCACATTTATATATAACAACATGTAATTGGTATCTCTCTCTTTGTATGTTGAACTACATGTGCTCTAAAGGCAATGTTTCCATTTATATGCAACAATCAAGACGTATTCTGGTGTTGAAAAATGAAATAGGGATGATAAATGCAAAATGACCGTCAGTCTCACCAGGCTATCTGGTTGTGGTAGATGACTCTACATACATCGTACCATAAGTAACATAGATGAGAGGTGTTGAGAGAAGTATTGTTTGGACTATAGTTTGGAGGAAACCAATAAAATATTCTTACATAGCAAGTGTCCCACGTAAAAGAAAATATATAAATATCAGTCTCTAAATGGCTTCTTAATGTTGTGATTTATACTTTAAACACTTTTGGGTAAAAAAAGATTGTCTTAGCTAATACCAGTAAAGCAATTTTTCTTCAACACAAACACAGCTTGTTAACATTCTCTACCTTATGTTTTGTCCCTGTCAGGGACCCCGTCTGGCAAATTGATGTGCACTATGTCTATTTGTACTTTTTTTTAATCCAAGGGATAGTTTAAAATATGTGAGTATTCATATACTTTGTGTGTGTGTGTGTGTGTGTTTTAAACCATCCTTTTGGAAAAAATAGATGCCCATATTGAAAATAAAGATCCAGTAGATTGAAGACAAATGATAATTCAGATATGAAAGACAATGTTAATTCAAATATGATCTGCTAGACTCACTGATTAATACTTTCAGCTATGAAATATACTTACTTTCACCCTCTTTTTGTGCTAAAAAGTTGAATATTAGAAGCCAAACTAATTTAGCAGGTGGATATAATGAAGCAAACCAGAATTTTGGAGTTGGTAGATAGCAGAAGCAATGGGACAGTATTTTTTTTAAATGATGTCACTGCTGGTAGGTAGTTCCCTGGCTCTGGCTGTGAAGGTAACATGGGTAGCTAGCAACACACATATTCAGTCATTAGTCTTGACCTTATCTGAAAGCAAAGATTTTCGTGACCATTTATTTCCTTATTTTGTTTTTAGTGTAATAATTTTTTATTTTATTTATTTTTTATTTTTTTATTTAGTAATAAAAATTAGATATAGTCAACTTTTTTGATGAGGGGAGTAGCACCTTTTTTTGGTATGACTTACCTGGAACAAAAAGCTAGAAGACGAGTTTTTTACTGATTGGCTTGATTTTTTTTATTATGTAAAACTTTATTTTAATACAAAATAAAGGAAGTGTATTTTGTATTAAACGATTAACATAGCATATTAGAAATGTACTTGAACTAAATACTAAGGGTCTTAAGTAGCAATGTACAAGACATGATTTTTCTCAGAGTTAACATGTGAGAGATAAAGAAGAATGGAAAAACAACCACAGGGGTTTGTTTATCAGTCAGGGGTCAAGCTGCTACAATATCTAAGCCCTCTCCTGGCATTCTTAGCATCTTACTTTATTATTTTTTTAAATTGTGGTAAGATACACAAAATTTACTATCTTAATCATTTTTAAAGGTGCAGTTCAGTGGTATTAATACATTCATAATGTTGCTACCATTACCACCATCCATCTCCAGAACTCTTTTCAAATCTTGTAAAACTGAAATACTATACCCATTAAACAATAATTCCCTATTCTCCTCTTCCACCAGCCTCTAGTAACCACCATTCTACTTTCCGACTCTGGTTTTTACTATTCTAAGTACCTCACATAAGTGGAATCATACAGTATTTGTCTTTTTTGACTGGCTTACTTCACTTAGCATAATACCCTCAAGGTTCATACAAGTTGTAGCATATGTCAGAGTTTTCTTCCCTTTTAAGACTGAAAATACGCCATTGCATGTATATACCACATTTTGTTTATCTGTTCCTCCATTGATGGACTTGAATTGCTTCCACATTTTAGCTCTTGGGAGTAGTGCTGCAGTGAACATTGATGTGCATTATAGCTCTTTGAGTCCCCATTTTCAGTTGCTGGATCATATGGTGATTCTGTCTTTAATTTTTTTTTTTTTTTCTTTTTGCGGTATGCGGGCCTCTCACTGTTGTGGCCTCTCCCGTTGCGGAGCACAGGCTCCGGATGCGCAGGCCCAGCGGCCGTGGCTCACGGGCCCAGCCGCTCTGCGGCATATGGGATCCTCCCAGACCGGGGCACGAACCCGTATCCCCTGCATCGGCAGGCGGACTCTCAACCACTGCGCCACCAGGGAGGCCCTGTCTTTAATTTTTTGAGAAACTGCCATACTGTTTTCCAGAGCTGCTGTACCATTTTACATTTCCACCAACAGTGCACAACAGTTCCAGTTTCTCCACATCCTACCAAAAACTTACTTTCTGTTAATGGGTGTGAATGAAGTAGTATTTATTATAGTTTTGACTTGCATTTCCTTAAGTGATACTAAATATCTTCTCATGTACTTATTGACTGTTTGTATATCTTCTTTGGATAAATGTTTTATTCCGTTCCTTTGCCCATTTTTAAATTAGGTTATTTTATTTTATTTTTTTTTGTTGTTTTGTTTTGTTTTGGTTTTTTTTTGCGGTACGCGGGCCTCTCACTGCTGTGGCCTCTCCCGTTGCGGAGCACAGGCTCCGGACGCACAGGCTCAGCGGCCATGGCTCACGGGCCTAGCCGCTCCGCGGCATGTGGGATCTTCCCGAACCGGGGCACAAACCTGTGTCCCCTGCATCGGCAGGTGGACTCCCAACCACTGCGCCACCAGGGATACCCAAATTAGGTTATTTTTGTTGTTGAGTTTTAAGAGTTCTCTACATATTCTAGGTATTAATCCTTTATCAGATATATGATTTGCAAATATTTTCTCCCATTCCTTGTGTTGCCTTTTTACTCTGTTGCTATTGTCTTCTGATGCACAAAATTTTTTTTAAATAAATTTATTTTATTTTATTTATTTTTGGCTGCTTTGGGCCTTTATTGCTATGCGCAGGCTTTCTCTAGTTGCGGCAAGCAGGGGCTACTCTTTATTGCGGTGCAGGGGTTTCTCATTGCGGTGGCTTCTCTTTGTTGCGGAACATGGGCTCTAGGCGCACGGGCTTCAGTAGTTGTGGCTCATAGGCTCTAGAGTGCAGGCTCAGTAGCTGTGGTGCACGGGCTTAGTTGCTCCGCGGCATGTGGGATCTTCCCAGACGAGGGATTGCACCCGTGTCCCCTGCATTGGCAGGTGGATTCTTAACCACTCTGCCACCAGGGAAGTCCCCTGATGCACAAAATTTTTTAATTTCATGAAGTCCAACTTATTTTTTCTATTGTTGCCAGTGCCTTCGGTGCTTTATTGAAGAAGTCATTGCCCAATCCAATGTCATGAAGCTTTTTTGCCCTGTGTCTTTTTCTGAGAATGTTATACTTACAGCTCTTACATCTAGGTCTTTGATCCATTTTAAGTTACTTTTTATATACACTGTTAGATAAGGAGCCAGCTTAATTATTTTGTATATTGATAGCCAGTTTTCCTAGCACCATTTGTTGAAAAGATTGTTCTTTTCTCATTGAATATTCTTGGTAACCTTGTCAAAAATCATGTGATCATGTATATGAGGGTTTATTTCTAGGCTCTCTCTTCTGTTCCATTTGTCTATATATAGACTGTCATATGCTATTACCACACTGTTTTGATTACTGTAGCTTTGTAGTAAGTTTTGAAATCAGAAAATGTGATTTCCACTTTGTCCTTTCCACTTTTTTCCTCCACCTTTGTTGTTCTTTTTCAAGATTGTATGGCTATACAGGGTCTCTTAAGATTCTATATGAATTTTAAGATAGGATTTTCTGTTTCTGCCCAAAAACATATCATTGGGATTTTGAAAAGGATTGCATTGTCTTTCAGTTCATGAATCTGGTTTGAGATTCCTTTTTTTTGATGTCTTCTTTAATTTTTTTCAGGAGTGTTTTTTTGTTTTCATTTTATAATTCCTTAACCTTCTTGGTTAATTTCTAAGTATTTTATTCTTTTTGATGTTATTGTAAATGAAATTGTTTTCTTAATTTCCTTTTTGGATTGTTCATTGTTGCTGTTCAGAATACAACTAATTTTTGTGTATTGACTTTGCTGGTGGTCAAAGTGGCCACTTTACTGAATTAATTTCTTAGTTCTAACAATTTTGAGGGGGGGCATATAGGTTTTTTACCTGTAAGATTATATCATCTGCAAGCAGGGATAATTTTACTTCTTCCTTTCTAGTTTGGATGCTTTTAATTTCTTTTTCTTGCCTAATTGATCTGACTAGAACTTCCAGTACTGTGTTGAATAGAAGTGATAAAAGTGGGTATCCTTGCCTTGTTCCTGATCTTAAAGGAAAAGCTTTCAGTCTTTCAACATTGAGTGTGATGTTTGTTGCAGTTTTTCATAATATGGCTTTTATTATGTTGCAGTAATTTTCTTTGATCCTAGTTTGTTGAGTGTTTTTATCATGAGAGGGTGTTAAATATTGTCAAATGCTTTTTCTGTGTCAGTTGAGATGATCATATGGATTTCTTCATTCTGTTAGTATAGTGTATTACATTTTATTGATTTGCATATGTTGAGCCATCCTTGCATTCCAGGAATAAATCCCACCTGATCTCCGTGTGTAATCTTTTTAATATGCTGCCAAATTTGGTTTGCTAGTATTTTGTTGAGGATTTTTTAATCAATATTCATAAGGGATCATGGTTTTTAAGTTTTCTTGGGGTTTTAGTATCAGGGTAAAGATGGCCTCATAAAATGAATTAGGAAGTATTTTCCCCTCTTCAATTTTTTGGAAAAGTTTGAGAAGGACTGGTGTTAGTTCTTCTTTAAAATGTTTCATATAATTCACCAGTGACACTTCCAGGACTTTTTCTGTCGAGATCTTTTGATTAGTGATTCAGTCTCCTTACTCCTTATTATTCTGTTCAGATTTTCTATTGATTTGTGGTTTAGTCTTGGAACGTTTTGTGTCTCTAGGAATTTGTTCATTTCATCTAGGTTATCCAATTTGTTGCCATACATACAGTTTTTCATAGTTCTCTCTTACAATTCTTGTTTATGTAAATGGTAATAATGTCCCCACTTTTATAACCAATTTTGGTAGTATGAATTCTCTTTTTTTCTTAGTCCCATTTATTTAAAATTTGTCAACTTGTTGAACTTTTCAAAGAATCAACCTTTAGTTTCATTGATTTTCTCTATTGTCTTTCTATTCTCTACCTTACTTATCTCTTCTCTAATCTTTATTTCCTTCTGCTGGCTTTGGGTTTAGTTTGGTCCTTTAGTTGTAAAGTTAAGTTGTTGATGGTGAGATTTTTCTTGTTTTTTTAATGTATGCATTTATAGCTATAAATATCCTCTTTAGTACTTTTGCTGCATTCTATAAGTTTTTGTATGCTGTGTTTTCTTTTTTGTCTCTAAGTATTTTCTAATTACACTGATTTCTTGTTTGATCCATTGATTGTTTAAGAGTATGTTGTTCAATTTCCACAAATTTGTGGATTTTCCAGTTTTCTTTCTTTTATTGATTTCTAACTATATCCTGTTATGGTGGGAAAAGATACTTTATATGATAGCTATCTTTTAAAATTTATTTTGTATGTATTTTGTAGCCTAAAACATGATGTGTCCTGGAAAATATTCCATGTGCATTTGGGAAATATGTGTACTCTTTTGTTATTGTGTAGAGTGTTCAATATACGTCTATTAGATCTTGTTGGTTTGTTGTGTTGTTCAAGTCCTCTGTTTCCTTATTTTATGTCTGATTGTTCTGTCTATTATTGCGAGTGGGGTATTGATGTCTCCCAAATATTATTATATTATACAACTATTTCTCTTCAGCACTATTTTGTTTCATGTTTTGATAGTCTGTTATTAGCTGCATAAATGCTTATAATTGTTATATATCTTCTTGCTGTATTGAACCTTTTATTAATATATTATGTCCTTCTTTGTCTCTTGTAACCTATTTTGATTTAAAGTCTGCTTTGTCTGATACTAGTATAGCTACTCCTGCTCTCTTTTGGTGATTATTTGCATGGAATATCTTTTTGCATTCTTTCACTTTAATACTGTTTGTGTCTGTGGATCTAAAGTGATATTCTTGTAGACAGCATATAGTTGGATCATGTGTTTTTATCCATCCTGCCAATCTCTGTCTTTTGATTAGAGAGTTTAGCCTATTTACATTTATAGTTATTACTGATAAGGAGGGACTTAATCTGTCATTTTGCTACTGTTTCTATATGCCTTATAGTTATTTTGTCCCTTATTTTCTGCATTACTGCTTTATTTAGAGTTCAGTTGATTTTTTTTTGGAGTTAAACATTTAAATTCCTTTGTTATTTATTTTTGTATATATTCTATAGCTATTTTCTCTGTGGTTGCCATCAGAATTACATTTAACATCCTGAAGTTATAACCCTCTAATTTATACCAGCTTAACTTCAGTAACATACAAACTCTGGTCCTTTACAGCTCTGTACCTACCCTTCTCAGTTGTTGTTGTCACAAAATTATATATTTACACAGTGTATGCACCAAACCGTAAACTAATAATTCTTTTAAATGCCTTTGTCTCTTAAATTATGTAGAAAACAAAATGTGAAGTTACAAACCAAAGTTACTGTAACACTGGCTTTGAGTTGAATAATTCTTAGTTTAAAAAAATAACCTTAGTCTCTTAAATCATGTAGAAAACAAGGAGTGGAGTTAAAAACCATTTTTATAATAGTGCTAGCTTTTATAATTGCTCCATATATTTACCTTAACTGAGATCTTTATTTCTTCATAGGGCTTCATGCTACTGTCTAGTGTCCTTTTATTTCAACCTACAGGACTTTCTTTAACATTTTTTGCAGGGCAGGCCTAATGTTAGCAGACTTCTTTTGTTTGTCTGGGAATGTCTTCTTTTCTCCTACACTGATGAAGGATAATTTTGCCAGCTATAGGATTTTTGGTTGACATTTTTTTTTTCCTTTAGCAGTTTGAATATATCAGCCCACAGTTTTCTGGTCATCAAAGTTGCTGATGAGAAATCTGCTAATAGTTTTTGAGGTTCCCTTGTGTGTGATGAGTCACTTCTCAACTTCTTTCAAGATTCTCTTTTTGTCTTTGTCTTTTGAAAGCTTGATTATAATGTGCCTTGGTGTGGATCTCTTTGGTTCATCTTACTTAAGAGTTCATTGAGCTTCTTGGATGTGTATATTTGTGTATTTCAGCGAATTTGGGAATTTGTCAGACATTATACAAATAGTCTCTCTGCCATTTTCTTTCTTCTTTTGGGACCCCACAGTCCATACATTGGTCAACTTGATGGTGTCATACAGTTCCCTTAGACTCATGCACTTTTCTTCAATCTTTTTTCTTCCTGCTTCTCAGACATAATAACTAACATCCTATCTTAATGTTCACAGATTTTTTTGCCTGTTCAAATTCACCTTTGGATTCTCTAGTGAATTTTTCATTTTAGTTATTGTAATTTTTGGCTCCAGAATTTCTTTTTATGTTCTTTTTTGAAAGTTTTCTTTCTCTTTGTTGATATTTCCATTTTGTTCATACATTGGTTTCTTGACTTGCTCTACATCTTACTTTAAAGCTTATGTATCAGTTGTTTCAAATTCTCTGTCTAGTAGAGATACTCTCAGGTCTGTGTTTGGAACCTGTTAATTTTTTTCCTTTGAATCAGGGCTACACTTTATTTTGTTTTTAGTGCCCTGTGATTTTGTTGTTGTTGTTGAAAACTGGAAATTTTAGTCATATGCTGTGGTAACTTTAAAAATTGGATTCTCCCCTCTCCCCAGAGAGGAAAGATCAAAATTTCCCTATTTTCTTTCTCTATGTTTTTGTGTTCTTGATTGTTGCAGGCTGTCTCTGCATCAAGGGTCAGCCTGAGGTGTACTCTTAGGGTCTTTTTTGGTCTTTTTTGAGCCTTTCCCTGGGCATGCAGAGTGACTTCCAAAATTTTCCTATAAAGGCAGTTGCCTTTTTTTCCCCAGTTTTATTGAGATACAGTTGGCATACTGCACTATATAAGTGTGAGCTCTGCAGCATATTGATTTGGCTTATATGCATCATGAAATGAATACCACAATACGTTTAGTGACTATCCATCTCATATAGATACAAATTAAAAGTAAAAGCAAAAGTTATCTTTTCTTGTGATGAGAACTCTTAGGATTTACTCTTAACAACTTCATATATAACATACAACAGTGTTAATAATATCAATCATGTACATTACATCCCTAGCACTCATTTTTCTTGTAACTGGAAGTTTGTACCTTTTGACCACCTTCATCCAATTCCTCCTCCCCCACCCCTCCCCTCTAGTAACCACAAATATGATCTCTTTTTCTATGAGCTTGTTTGAAGTTTAATTGACCTACAACACTGTTAGTTTCTAGTGCACAATATAGTGATTCGATATTTCTATACATTTAAAAATCACCACCATTATAAGTCTAGTGTATGATCTGTCAACATATAAAGATATTACAATATTATTGACTATATTCCCCATACATTTCACCCCCGTGACTCATTTATTTTGTAATTGGAAGTTTGTACCTCTTAATTTTCCTCACCTATTTCACTCATCCCAGTTGCTTTTTCACTCATTGAGTTGCTTTTGAATGTTCTAATCTTTAAAGTCTGACACTCAAAAGGGGAAAAAGAGAAAAATGAAGGGGGGGGAGGGTCAGTGGCTCCTTAAGTATGCTGCAGGTCACTTCTGCAGGAGAGGGAAGGACTTGAAACAGTGGGAGGAAGTACAACAGCAATATCCTACTGCCTATTTGTGTATTCCTCTGAGATTAGAAGCAGCAGTCAGCCATCAGAGCACAGATACCTGATATTTGGAAGACAGATCCTTTTCTCCCACCCTGGCTCCTCTAAGCTGTATGCAGGGTGCTCCTGAAGTGTGTGCAGGGCTGCCTGTCAGGGAGCTGTGGGGCAGGGTGATGGGTAGCTAAGAGCTGAAATTAACCAAAGTTGCAAGCCTTCTGTAGACTCAAGAGTTCCAGAACAGTTTCTGTCAGTGCATTTACTGTCTAGGTGGGGAGACAGATTCCTGGTGCTTCCTACTCAGTCATCTACCCAGAATCCTCACCTAATTGGCCTGACATGTTTTCTTTTCTTTTTTTAATGGTCTATAATATAGGATAGCTTAGGACCATGTTGGAAGTGCCTACTCATTTTCAACATACACTTGACAGACATTTGTTTACTTCTCCCTCCCTCTCTCTCTTCCTTATCTTTTTTATTAATAGAGTTGCTGCAGTCATTCTGTAATGGCCACACATGGAGTGAATGTGTTTCATTTAACTTTGTGGGCATATATACTTTCCACATGACTTAAGAATAGTAGCAAATCTTTTAAATCATCAGTGGTCAGTTATAGTAAAAAATAAACTGTAAGAAGAGGTGATGCATTCTTTATGGATTGTGTGACAGAGAATAGCATTTGATTTAATAGATTTAGTTATACCTACAGAAAGAGTTGAGAGAATTAATGAAGCTTGCAAATAAGATCAAATGAACTGAATATTTAAGAGATTTATCTCTTTAAAGATATCTGATTGGGAATATTGCAATTAATGTTAAAATTAAATTTCTTTAGAAGTTTAATCTCTTGATATTTGAATCAAGCCTTTTGAATCCCTCAGAGAAAAAGACAAAAATGATTATTAGAGGATTTATGTGCACATATTATAGGAAAGTATAAAAAAATCAGAATGGAAAGCAACTGTTGCAAGTACCAGAAAATTATGCTATTAATTTAAGTGTCATCAGAGCACAAAAGATCACATTCCGGGACTGTGAGAAAATTATTAAAATACTGGAAATAATAGTACTTAAGATGAAGATATTATACTCTAAGATCTGGTTAAGTGACTGACATTATTATATCACTTCAGGTATTATAAAAGTAACAAAATGCTTTTAAAGATAATAAGCGTTACATTTTGAGATTGGCAGTGTTCACACTTTTCTGCTTAAGTGCTTTCCTAGTTTAACATAATCTAATAACAGCTAACATCTTTGTTCCCATGTATATCCTTTTTCCTTCCTTGCCCAATATATACATATAAAAGTGATAAGCTTTTATTATCTAAGTGGTGGGTTTATGAACACTCTTCTGCCTTTGTCTTTGCTGTTAGAAATATAGCTGTTTTGTAAATTTTTTAGGTCCTAAATGTTGAGAAGTCTACTGCAGATCTACTGCAAAGAAGGTACTAATGTATAGATTCATTACTGTCCAGAAATCAGAATGAGTGTTTTTTTTAACAGCTTTTTTGAGGTATAATTGATATACAATAAACTAAACATATTTAAAGTGTATGATCTGGTGAGCATTGACAAATGTTTACACCTGTGAGATCAACCCCACAATCAAGATAATAAACATTTCCACAACAACCAAGTTTCCCCCTTCGCCTTTTTAATCTCTCCCTTCTGTTCCTCGTGTCCTTCCTCCTGATCCCCAGACAACTGCTGCTCCCCTTTCTAGAGTTTTATATAGTTCTATATACTTTTCTATGTCAGGTTTCTTTCCTCAGCATAATTAGAGACTTATCAATGTTGTAGCATGTAATAATATTTCATTGTTTTTAGGCTGTGTAGTATTCCTTTGTATGAATGTAACCATATATTGTTCATTTACCTGTTGATGGATAGGATGGGTTGTTTCCAGAATGTGGCTGTTACAGATAAAGCTACTGTGGACATTATGTGAATGTCATTATATGAAGATATGCTTTCATTTCTCTTTGGCAAATACCTAGGGTTAGAATGGCTAGATCATCTAGGTGGTGTGTATTTAACTTTTTAAGAAACTGCTGAACAGTTTTTTTTTAAGCAGTTGTGCTATTTTACATTCCTAACAATAGTGTTTGACGCTTCTGGTTTCTCTGCATCCTTACTGACATTGGGTATGTCCAGTCATTTTCATTTTAGCCATTCTAATAATAGGTGTGTAGTGGTAGCTCCTTGTGATTTTAATTTGCGTTTCCTTAATGACCAGTGATGTTGAACGTATTAAATGCTTGTCATCATATATCTTCTTTGGTGAAGCATCTACAAATCTTTTGTGTAAAGACCTGAATTAATGGAGAGATAAACTATATTCATGAGTTAGAAGACTCAGTACTGTTAACTTGTTAGTTCTCTCCAAATTGATCTATAGATTCAATGCAATCTCAATCAAAATCCCAGTAGATTTTTTAATTGACAAAATGATTCTAAAATTCATCTGGAAATGCAAAGAACTTAGAATAGTCCAAAAAACTGAAAAAGAACAAAATTGGAGGACTAATACCACCTGATTTCAAGACTTATAAATTTACCTTTAAGACAAACCTATCTATCAAGACAATGTAGTATTAATATAAAGTATGACAAAAAGATCACTGGAATAGAGAATTTAGAAATATAGCCATATAACTGTGTATGCATACAGCTGTTTCCAGTGAAGGTGCAAAGATAATTCAGTGGAAGAAAGACAGTCTTTTCAATAAATGGGACAAAGAATTTGCTATATATATACAAAACAGATGAACTTCAATCCATATGTAAAAATTAACTCAAAATGAATCATAAACTTAATGTAAAACCTAAAACAATGAAACTTCTGGAAAAAACAAGGAAAAGCTTTGGGATAGGCAAAGATTTCTTAACACAATACAGAAAACAAGATCCTTATAAGAACAAGTTGAGAAATTGGACTTAATCAAAATTAAAACTTTTTGCTCTTGAAAAAATACTGTTAAAAGAGTGAAAAGACAAGGTATAGACTAGGAGAAAATATTTGCAAATTATGTATCTGATAATGGACTTGTGCTTAGAATATATATAAAGAGCTCTGAAAGCTCAATAATAAGGCAACAACACAAAATAGGCAGAATATTTTATATAGATATATATTTTGGGTATTTCAAATATATCCCTTTTATTACTATTAAAGCTTTATATAAATTAATTTCATGAGGAAAGTTTTTTCAAAATAGTTTTATTTAACTCTTGGAGAATTGACCATATGTCACTTCCCTTTTTGGCAAATGGCTAGGAATCAGATAATTCTTGCTCCATATTTCACTTCCCTTTTTGGCAAATGGCTAGGAATCAGATAATTCTTGCTCCATACTTCACTTCCTTTGCACTCACTTTTTACTCAGCCATATTGCTTCAGTTTGTTTCATGATTGTGTATCTTGACAAAACACCTCACCTAAGCTCTACCGCTTCTCTCTTTGCCCCACAGATCTTCTAATGCTAGGACCAGTGATGTTTATGGGAGCCATGAGGCATACATATGTATGCAGATGGAAATTGTGAGAGAATTCATAACCCTCCTTAGGGCAACTCGACCAGTCAGGAATAGAAGACAGTGAATAAATGCTCCTGAATTCTGTTTCTTGGGTGGCAGTTCTGAGGAGCTTTCTCTAGAACTTCTCACAGAGCTGCCATTGACCACAGTAACCTTGAAAGTACACCCTTATTTTAGCTTTCTCTCCTCGCTTATACTGTTTCCAGTCCCTACTCCCTCTCAATCCCTGAGATTACTTCCAATAACCTATCTGTACACAAGCCCTGGCCTCAGGCTTTGCTTTTTGGGGGAGATCCCAAGCTCAAATTATCATTGCATATATCACTTAATGTTATAGCTACAAATAAAGATGATGTAGGACAAGGGTCCAAATATACCAGTTATACTTATGGTGCAGAAATTTACCTTCCTTAAAAAAATCCTGATGGTTGCCTTCTGCTTGTTTGATTTGTTTTTCAAGACTAAACAAAACCTTTGCAGCTATAGGTGACCTTCTAAGCAATATAACTTGACAGGCCTTTTTAAAACTCTATTTATAATTCAAAGAGTGTACTAGTCTTCTCTCAAATGATGTCCTTACCCCTACAGAACTTTCTTTACAGTTGCTATCAGCTTCCTTTGGCTTGTCACCACCATTTGAAAAATTTTATGCAACTTCTATATAATAATGGGTCACAGCCACTAACTTCTTAGCTTGTACTTGTTACCCAGTTTCTTTGTCGAATATAAAAAAAATTATTAACATTTAAGTAATCAGGACTAGCATGTTTTGAAAAGAGTTTAGACTTAAGCATATAAGCAATTCATCAGTGGATGGTGACAATGGAAACCAGAGCACTGATTTCTTTCACTAAATATATATCCTTTAGCCATGGAGTTAATAAGAACATTTTCATCTCCTTCTCTATTTATTGGCTATGTGTCATGAGAAAATGTGATACCCTTCAAGATTTTTATAGAATACTGATATAACCTAGTTTTCTGATGGTTTATTTATTTATTAAATATAAACAAGAATAACCAACTTGACCTTCCCTCTGGTCAAATATTGGGGTACTTGATTCATCACACTTGCCAGCAATAAAAATTGGCAAGCATTTCCAAAATAGACTGTGTTTCAGTAATATAAAACTAGTCAGGAGATAGAATATGCCTTTTAATTTTTTTGGAAAGGTCATGATTTGGTGACATTTGACCAGATGAACTTTCTAATGGTTCATGATCTAAAGGTTTAAATGCCAAATCTATCATACCAAACAGACTGTTCAGCATTGTGATTATTCAGAAATTTTCAGTGCATCAACACAGAGATCTCACATACAGATCTTCTCACCGAGAAGTCTATATACAGAACAGTCCAGGTATCCTGATTTCAGTGCAGAGAATTTCATTAAATGCCTTAGGTGAACCTAATATTAAATTGATCTCTTATTAATATCTTTATGCCTGCTCTTTTCAAATCATGTCGAGATGTCTGTTTTTTTTTCCCTCAAGATTAATACATTCTTTTTAATCTTCTGACCTTTGCTTTTCACACAGGAAGAATGGACTCCATATCAGGGAATATCTTCCCTGTTAAACCTAGCTCTTGTGCTCCCAGTGCATGGAATGTTACAGATACAGTTTTCCAATGTCTGGTGGTTAGTCTGTGCCTTTTTTTTTTTAGTGATTGCCCTACCCCACATAAAAATAGACTGAAAGATACATAGATAAAATAATGAATGTTGTGGTTGTTATGCCTTCAACATGGTATGCTGCAAAATCTTTGGAGTAGGTAGAGTGGAATATAGAATATACTCTCTTGTCCTTGTTTTATGTTTTCTAACTTTCTCAGTATTTCTCCTTTAAAAAAATTTTTTTTGGCGCTTTAAGGACAAGAGGTGGTTTAGCATCACATCCTCTCCCTTCCCATAGCAAGGCTTAGGTGAGAGGCTCCTACACTGTTATCTTGGTTACTGGGATACTTTTCTTCTCTGTAGGATAGTTTATTGCTTTTGGGACACTAAGCCTTTTCTGTGTTTGTTTTTATTTATTTGTTTTATTTAATTATTTTTAGCTGCATTGGGTCTTTGTTGCTGCGTGCGGGCTTTCTCTAGTTGCGGCAAGTGGGAGCTACTCTCCGTTGCAGTGCGCGGGCTTCTCATTGCAGTGGCTTCTCTTGTTGCAGATCATGGGCTCTAGGCGTGTGGGCTTCAGTAGTTGTGGCACACAGGCTCAGTAGTTGTGGCTCGTGGGCTCTAGAGCACAGGCTCAGTCGTTGTGGCGCGTGGGCTTAGTTGCTCTGCGGCATGTGGGATCTTCCCGGACCAGGGCTTGAACCCGTATCTCCTACGTTGGCAGGTGGATTCTTAACCACTGCGCCACCTGGGAAGTCCCTGCTTTGGGGGTTTTAAAATTTTTATTTTTTTGGTTTTGCTGATAATTTGTCTTCCTTCTACAGTTTTTTTTCCTCTATTTTATTTCTTTTAATTATGTATATGTGCTAAAAAGGTTGACATTTTCCTTTGATTAATGAATTAACCAGTTGCAGTGTTCTGGGTGTAATTTTTGGATTTTCATCATATTTGAGCTGTGTAGTTGCTTTTCTATTCCTGCTAGAAATTTGTGGTTTCAAACCTATTCCCAAACTCAGAAGTTTTAGAAGACTGAAATTTTGTCCCTATATTTTAGAAAAAAATAGTAGTTGTATAATGCATGTTTGACTTCTCCCCTTAAATACATGGGGATATGAAGTGTAATCCAAATATTTTGATTCTGGTATAAAAGTTCTTTTGATTAAAGAGGAAATGATTGTTCTACAGTGAATCATATAAGTTATTTATAATTTATATATAATTTGAATGAGAAAATATGTTTATAAACACAATTTGGAAATAAATGGGAGTATGTTATAGTAATTGGCATCTTGAAAGGAAGTATACCTACTTTTAAGTGGACATGAGAATCAGCTACTTCATGGATTTTCAAAGTTATATTTAGAGTTCTTGACTTTTAGAGCTGGAAGTCACCTTAGAAGTTATCTACCACACACTCACATTTATAGATGTAATATTAAGTCTTTAAGAGGCTGGGTATGTCTTGATATCAGATACTTTGTTACCCATCAAGATTAGAATGGTGACCTCTTTGTGTACTGGGTTCTTTTATCTTTGTATTGGAGATCCTAACAGTCCTGACACATGGTTGAAATATTAGTTTCAGTGAATTGAGTTTAGTATGTTTTTCACTATACACATTCATGAAATGCAAGGATAGCTGACAGACCATTTATTTCTAGTTCTACATATGCTCCTTTATGATTATACAAATAATAAATGTTATTGTAGGAAGTATGGAAAAGTACAAAGAAGAAAATAAAAATTTTTATATAAAGTGGGTTGTTTTTAAAACCACATTACCCAGGGACAGGTGAAGCCTTGGAACAGAATCATTGGTGCTGAATTAGAACAAAACCACTCTTGATTATTCTGGAATGGATTAAGGGCATGTACCATGGTCCCATAGGACCTATAGAATGCTCACCTGTTCAGTGATGTTCTGTAATAAAGCAGTGACTAGTAATGGGAGTGCTGTAAGAAAGAAGCCATACCATGGAATTGAGCTACCTCAGTTATTAAAGGAAAAGTTATTCTGGGAAAGCAGACCCCCATCCCGTATACCTCATTATTCTCACCATCCTCTCACTCTGAGGCTTTGCTCATCTCTTCTCTTTCTCTTACCTGAAATTTTGCAATTAGAAATAATGTCTAAACTTATGAAGTTGAGTATTTTTTATGTGATTATGTGAATTTTTTCTCTGGGAAACTGTCTTTAATCCCCTATTTTCTTTAATACATATGTATTTTTTAAATTGATTTTCAGTAACTTTTTATATTAAGGGTGTTAATCCTTTGTCTAATAGGGTACAAATATTTTTTGATTTGATAGAATTTCTCTAGGTCAGGGACCATATGTCTTTTAATTATAGTGGCTGTCAATTTTAAGCATGTACTGTATCCTGAGCACTTGGCATTTTATATACATCATCTCACTCAAATCTTGTAAGGATTAACAGTATTTCCATATTGCAGAAGCTAAGTGAGATTAAGTAATTTGCTGAGAAAGATGCAACTAGTTTTAAGTAGTGGAACTAGGAATGAGACTAAATATTTGACTACAAGTCTATGATCTTAACTAACATACTCTATTGTATCTTATATCAACCAGTATTTACTGTAGAGCATAACACTTATACATTATACACATTTGCTGTATTGAATTGTATTAAGACATAATTCATTTTGTAGTATTACTTAATTTTGTATAACTTGGTATACTATAAATGAGGACATGGATTCTTTGATTCTTGACCCAGATAGTTTGTTGTATATGGCTACAAATTGACTATTTTAAGTTAAAGTTAAAACTTTTCTCCATAAGTCTAATTTTATAAACTGTGTTCCATTTTTACAAATTCATTGTATGCTTCCCTAAATCCCAAAATTGGTTGCAAAAATAAAATAAAATATTAAATGTCAACAGTGAGAAAAGAGTGAAATTAAAGTTATCATGTAAATGTTCATAAGAATGCCTTTCTTTTCCCTCATGAGCTTGAATCTTTTAGAAATATGTCTGGTAACATTTAGACTATAACAGGGATGGCTGTCCTTCATTGTTCCACCTGTGGTTCTCAACTTTGCACATTAGAATCACTTGGGGAACTTTTGAAATTCCTAGTGCTAAGGCTGCATTGTAACAAGATCAATTAAAAAGGAATGGCTGAGAATGGAATCTAGATATTAGTGTTTAAGTTCCCTAAGTGATTGCAGTGTGATTTTTATTGTAGAGAAAGTTACAGGTAGTGATACCGTTTGTGTGGTTTGTTATCTATGTCCATAGTTGAGTGAAATGCTAAATTTTACTTAGAGAATATAAAATGCATTTTTTTAACCCAACCTTATGATTCTCTGGTTAAGAACACCTGTTACAGACATTTCAAAGATTATAACTTGCCACATACAGTGAGCCGCTTTTCTCAGAAGGCATATTTATGTTTTGTTTTAGAGATGGTTTTAAATATATAGATTTAAAGATTTATGTAAAGAGATCAGTTGTTAAATATTTGAAAAAAATTAGTCTATAACCTAATCCAGAAAATATAGTTTTAATTAATTTTCTTAGTTATAATAAATAACTCATATAAGTTATATAATTCCTCCCAATATTTTATTATAAAATTTCAAACATAAACATTGAAAAGGTTTATGGTGAATATTCATATATACACCACCCAGATTCTATAGTTAACACTGTACTTTAACACTTATATTTCCATGTGTACCTCGTTCTGTCCATAAATCCATCTGATTTTTGAGGCCTTTCAAAGTAATTTGCACGTATCAGATCTTTCCCCCAAATACTTCAGTATGCATACCTTTAACTAGAGTTCAGTTCTCTGTAAAATTGGGGAATAATGCATAAATCCTAAGTGTATCATAAGTTTCAGTAAATGAATATACTGGTGCAGCCCATACTCAAGATGCAGAACATGACCATCATTCAGTCTCCTCTCTCTTCCCAGTAAAT
Source organism: Mesoplodon mirus (assembly GCF_964341445.2). Classification (NCBI taxonomy): domain Eukaryota; kingdom Metazoa; phylum Chordata; class Mammalia; order Artiodactyla; family Ziphiidae; genus Mesoplodon; species Mesoplodon mirus. The sequence continues at coordinate 73,054,343 of NC_138990.1, read as the reverse complement.
ATCCATTGTTTTTTTCCCAACCATACCTTAGCTGTGCCTGTTCCAGACTTCATATCAACAGAAGCATATAGTATGTACTCTTTTTGTACGTAGGCTTCTTTGACTCAACATAGTTTTGAAATTTCCATGTTGTGACATGTATTAGTAGCTTGTTCTTTTTATACCTGAGTAGTATTCCATTGCATGAATATATTAGAGTTTATCATTTCTCCTATTGATGGACATCTGGACTTATACCAATTTTTGACATTTATGAATAAACTGCTATGAACATTCTTACATAAGTCTTTTTATGGACAGCTAAGTTACAAGTAAGGATATATTTAGTTTTTAAAGAAATTGCCAAATCTTTTCAAAAATGGTTGTGCCATTTTATATACTCACCCACAGAATGTGAGAGTTCATGTTGATTTACATCCTTACCAACATTTTGTATTTTTATTATGTTACCTCTTAATATTAAGCTTTCTCACCTTTTATCAGAGTTTTTATCTGATTCACATGTTATTTTACATTGCATATTGTCTCCCCCCCACCCCCTAAAGAAAGAAAGAAAACTTAAGACAGTTGCACAGTAGTTTTGGTGTGATGTGAGACTGCTTATATTAAAAAATGAGGACTTGGCAATTTTTATTTTTGAAAAAAAAATTTGAGAACTTTTCTCCTTGCAAAATACTTACTGAACTTTGATATCAAATTTGGTCATATTATTGGGTACTTCCTTGGCATTTATGGTGATGTATATAGAATATTTAATTGTACTGTTAACATTTAGACTTTTCCTCCCATTTTCAGTAGGGAAATCAATTGAAAATTAAGAGTTTGTGAATGATTTAACAGATAAAATAAGCAGTTGTAGAAAAATTTTTTTTCAGAGAGCTTATTGATACAATAGTTTTAATGTCCACTTCATTAAAATTGCTAAGAGAAATGCTTCTGTGTCTCAATTTTCACCTTTTCAGACTTTATTTGGAGCATAAAAATACTGTGTAAAATTTGATTATGACTTTTTAAAAGATTTATTTTTTTGAAGCATAGCTAATTTACAATGTTGTGTTAATTTCTGCAGTACAGCAGATATATATTCTTTTTCATATTCTTTTCCATTATGGTTTATCACAGGATATTGAATATAGTTCCCTGTGCTATATAGTAGGACCTTGTTGTTTATCCATTCTATGCATAATAGTTTGCATCTGCTAATCCCAAACTCCCAATCCATCCCTCTCCCACCCCGCTTCCCCCTTGGCAACCACAAGTCTATTCTCTATGTCTGTGAGTCTGTTTCATAGATAAGTTCATTTGTGTCATATTTTAGGTCCCACATATAAGTGATATTATTTGGTATTTGTCTTTCTTTTTCTGACATTCCTCACTTGGTATGATAATCTGTAGGTCCATCCATGTTGCTGCAAATGGCATTATTTCATTATTTTTTATGGCTGAGTAGTATTCCATTGTATATTTATACCACATCTTTATCCATTCATCTGTCAATGGACATTAAGGTGGTTTCTGTATCTTGACTATTGTAAAACGTGCTGTAATGAACACTGGGGTGCATGTATCTTTTCGAATTATAGTTTTCTCCAGATATATAATATAATCCCAGGAGTGGGATTGCAGGATCATATGGCAAATCTATTTTTAGTTTTATGAGGAACCTCCATACTGTTCCATAGTGGCTGCACCAACTTACATTCCCACCAGCAGTGTAGGAGGGTTCCCTTTTCTTCTCACCCTCTCTGGCATTTATTATGTCAATTTTTTAATCATGGCCATTCTGACTGGTGTGAGGTGGTACACCTCATTGTAGTTTTGATTTGCATTTCCCTAATAATTAGCGATGTTGAGCATCTTTTCATGTTGCCTATCTGTATGTCTTCTTTGGAGAAATGTCTGTTTAAGTCTTCTGCTCATTTTTTGATTGCATTGTTGATTTTTTGATATTGAGTTATATGAGCTGTTTGTATATTTTGGAAATGAAGTCCTTGTTGGTCAAATCACTTGCAAATATTTTCTCTGACTCTGTAGGTTGTCTTTTTGTTTTGTTTATGGTTTCCTTTGCTGTACAAAAGCTTGTAAGTTTGATTAGGTCCCATTTGTTTATTTTTGCTTTTATTTCTGTTGCCTTGGGAGACTGATGATGACTTTTAGGATTTGAAATTCACTTTTTCTGTAATTATCAACTGACTTCTAGTTTCAGGGTGGCTGTTTCATGGGTTTTTTGTTTGTTTTTATTTTGCTGTCATTTTCTTTTTAAAAAACATACCTTTTCTGTTTAAAATACAGAGTTAGCATTTTAAGCAGAGCTATGTTTAGGATTTTATTTACATTCAAGCATACAAGAAATGGACAATGTGTTTGGGGGTACTTTCAAATGAAAGATACCATGTGACAGCATTTTATGACTTTTTTTGGTTAACTTTTCCTTGGATTTTCAATGAAATAGGTAATTATAGATTTTAAAATATAGATATAGATGGAGAGAGAGAAAGGAGAGGGACACTACTATACTGATTTTTAAAGAGTTGTCTCTTCAACAAAGTGTTGGGAAAATTGGATATCCATATGCAAAAAAATGAAATTAGATGCCTACCTCATACTGTATACAAAAATCAACTCAAAACTAATTAAAAACTTGAACATGAGACCTGAAACTGTAAAACTACTAGATGAAAACATAGGGGAAAAGCTTCTTGATATTGGTTTTGACAGTGATCTCTTAAATATGACACTGAAAGTACAGGCAACAAAGCAAAAATAGACAAGTGGAACTACATCATACCTTTAAAAGGCTTCTGCACAGTAAAGGAAACAATCAACAAAATGAAGAAGCAGCCTATGAAATGAGAGAAAGTATTTTCAAACTATCTGATAAAGGGTTAATATCCAAAATATACAAGGAACTCCTGCAGCTCAACAGCAAAAAAACAAATAACCTGATTAAAAAATGGGCAAAGAACTTGAACATATGTTTCTCCAAAGAAGACATACAAATGGCCAACCACTATATAAAAAGATGCTGAACATCATTAATTATCAGGGAAATAAAAATCAAAACTAAAACGTGGTATCATGTCATAGTTTTGATCTGTTAGGTTGGCTATTATCAAAAACAAACCAACAAACACTCCCACAAAATAGCAAGTATTGGCAAGGATGTGGAAGAATTGGAACCCTTGTACACTGTTGGTGAGAGAGTAAAATGGTGCAGCAACTATGGAAAACAGTATGGAGCATCCTCAAAAAAGTAAAAAATATAACAACCATATGATCCAGCAATCCCACTTCTGGGTATATTCCAAAAGAACTGAAATCAGAGTCTTGAAGAGATACCTGCACTCCTATGTTCATTGTCGTGTTACTCATAATAGCAAAGATATGAAAAAATCCAACTGTCCATCTGTTTATCTGTCATAAACAGATGAATGGGCAAAGAAAATGTAGTGTATACAAGACAGCTTTAAAAAAGAAGAAAATCTTGCCATTTGCAACAATATGGATGAACCTGGAGGATATTCTAAGTGAAATAAACTAGTCACAAAAGGAAAAATACTGCCATGATTCTACTTATATGAAATATCTAAGTCAAACTCATAGATACAGAGAGTACAGTAGTGGTTGCCAGTGGCTGGCGGGTGGGTGAAATGAGGAGTTGGTGTTCAGTGGGTACAGAGTGCTAGATGAATAAGTTCTAGAGATCTGTTGTACAATACAGTTAACAGTGCTGTAGTGTGCACTTCACAATTTGTTGAGAGGGCAGATCTCATGTTAAGTGTTTTTAGGGATCTCATGTTAGAGATCTCTTGTTAAGTGTTAAGTGTTGGCTATATCTATTACCTTGATTATGGTGATGGTATTATGGGTATATGCATATGCCCAAACTCATCAACTTGCACATTAAATATGTGCAGTTCTTTGTATACCAATTATACCTCAGTAAAGCTGTTAAAAATGCCAACATACTGTCCACCAGTTGGTTTATTATGTTTGCATCTAGTGATTAGTGACTTTTATTGTAAGCAAAGAAATTACTGTATTAGACTTACATAGTACAAAAGTCAGTTTAGTTACAATAGGGGGCTATGTCTAAAGGAAGAAAATTCAGTTAGAAGGTTGTTTTAGTAATCTATTTAAATCTATGCTTAGATTCCTGGCTTGGGCAATAGGGCAAGTAGTAGCCCCTTTCACTAATAAAAAAAAACAGCGGGAAGGGAATTTTTCTTTGGGAAGATGATGAGATCAGTTTGGAACCATCCAATTATGGTGTGCGTCTTAGACAGCCATATAGATGTTATCTATATAGAAATGGCTGAGTAGTTTTGGAGTTCTCCATCTGGCTTAAAAAGATTTGGGAATGATCATAGGGAACATGGTTACTGAAGCTTGTAGTAGTAAATAAACCCACAGAAAGTATTTCAATTTACTTTATGTAAACATATCTATGTATACATATTAAACAATATTAATTGTAAGCCACGATAAAGAACTGTGGTTTTAATCACTAACGATAACATAAAACATAATTTGCAAGGTACTTGTAAATAATGGTGACCAAATAGAATGGTGGTCATCAGTGATTATTTTCTTATGTCAAATAGTTCAATTTACTTAAATATTTATTGAACAGCTCTTGGAACTTGTGTTGCTTTTATTACGTGGTAGTATCACAAAGACAAAACATCACTTTGAGAAGAACTGTACTTAAAACAGTTTATTGTAAACCAGGGAATTATAGTATCAGGTTTGTAGAATACAAAAATCAGCTTAATCACAATGTAAATAATGGGCTTTAGGGGAATATGACTAGAGGGGAAAAAAATCCAGTTAGAATGTTGGTTTGAATGGTTTTAAGAGAGGGACTGATCTGTTCAGGTTTATATTTTAAATTGGGTACTCTGCCGGAAGGTTGTTTAAGTCAAGGATGGCAAGTCTGAATATGGAAATAAGAATAGGGGATTATTTTAATAATATATAATAATACTAGGATTAATAGAGTTATCAAGAAATATGTTAAATATGGACTTAAGTCTTATGTTAACTTACAGAATTTATTAGGTATCAGAGGAAATCTACAAGGACCAAAGCTGCTTTCTTATTTGGGTATGTAAAGAATGGTGGTGCATTCAGTGAAAGAGGAAATAAAGTGCAGCTCAGTTAAACAAAAAAGAAACACTTGGGTATTTAGGTTTCTGATTTCTGGATTCTGGCATCTAAACTTGTGGATAAGTATGGTATACTAGAAGAGAATATTCTACCCTCAATATACTTGTAATAAAAGGTTATTTTTACACATTAAGCCCTAGTTCCTACTCTTAACTTTTTTCTGTGTATAGAAGAAGAGTTGAAACTGCTTTGGTGAATCTGAGCTATGAATCCATCTATGTGTACACCCTGACTGAAGTGATGAGATGAAATGGGTTTTCCTTAAGTACATAAGTACAAAATACATGTTTAAGGAAGTGAGTTATTTCTTTTCATCTTACTCAGGGTGTATCATATTCTTGAATTGTTGGCTTGTATCAGTTATTTTGGATGAATACATCTGATACGAGCCAACAGTTTTTCAGTGACTTTTTTATATGTTTTGCTTATTTGAAACAGTAAATAAAATCCTTAATTCTTTTTAAAACTGTTTTAGTTTTGATGGCTTTTTATATAAAATATTTAGTAAATAGTTGTATCTTTTAACCATACCACATTATTTTATAAGAAACTCTTGACTTTATGAATTGATTTTTAAAATCAGTGATGGCTTTAGTTCTTATCATTTAGTGAAAATGTATATAATTCCCATAAAGGATTAATGCCTGAAATACTGAATTCAGAGATTGGCTAAAAATTTAACATCAAAAGAAGTCCTGTTTGTAATTTCTGTTGAATTCTTTAAAAGTGTGTAAAACCTTTTCATACTCTTTGTCTAATTAAGTCTGCAAAGTTATTTATTAACAGTGTGTAAAAGTAATTTAATCAAGTTACAAATAGCACTGCATTTAACTTGATAACTGAGCGAAAATAAAAATATTTTCATACTAAAATTGTATAGACACTATGCTAAATATATATTGTATACATTAATAATAGTAATTATTAATACAAGGTATGCCTTTCCATACATATGTACAAAATGCATCATAATAAATATGGTTTTTAAAAAGCAATTCTTTCTTGATAAGGGCACAGTCCAGTGACAATCAAAAAAGAATTCTGTTAATACTAATAGTGGTGAAGAGATAATGAAGCAGGGAGAGTTGACTGTTGTTTACTAGAGTCTAGTTTTAGCTGAAATGAAACAGAGCTTAAAACATATAAACTGAGTTGTATCCTAAGTGAAAGATAATCCACTATTGATAGTGTCATACAGTTTATTCAGCTTTCGTCTGTCTTTTCACAGAGCTCCTTAATAAGCATTCATAGTCAGTTTTTGGCAGCACTGGAATCACTGAAGGCATTCTGGGATGTTCTGGATGAAATTGATGAGAAGACTTGGGTACTTGAGCCGGAAAAACCTACAAGGAGTGCTACAGCACGCAGAATTGTATTAGGTAGAGTAAAAGAGGATTAAGGAGGTTTTTTTTTAAAGGTGTTTGATTGTATTTTGTATTTCTTAGGAAAATGAATCTAAGATGACATTGGACTCTTAGATGACTTTTTGTATGAAGTCAACTATTAAAACTTTGGGAGAGGAACTATGATTTCTTTTATTACTATGTATTTAAATGTAAATATTTCAAGTAGAAAGGGCAAGTACTGAGGTGTTTCATTACAAAAGGTGATGATCTAATCCATGGAAGCAGCATTCAGAGATAGTGTTTAATTAGCTTTCAATTATCACAGAAATTGTGGAGTAGATTTTTCAAAACTTCCATTACTTAGGAAAAAAACTGTGTTAGAAGTAATGAAGTCTTCATTCGTGAAACTAGACAAGTACGAACAAGTTTGGGAGTATTTTCTGACAGGAATATAGAGGAGGGTAAAAGAACCTGAAGTGGGCCGTGCATGCCATTGAAGAGTAAAAAGAAAGCCTTACAAAATAATAATTGAATATATTTTAAGTATTTAATTTACTATAAATATATGAAATTAATAAGATGTGGAATAACCATAAATATCATCCTGGAAATATTACCATATTCTCTTTACTATGAGATGATTGTTTTATGTATTCTCATTATGAGCAAGCAATACATGAAGTCAATTTTAAAGCTCAACCTCTCAAGATTTTAGATGTTTTAAACTATATTTGAGTTCACAGTAAATACTATATAGTTATGAAGGATATTTTGATGTGAATCATATCCGAATTAGTAGTTTCTACCCAGGCATAATAGATTTATCTGGGGGGAAAAGTGACACATTACTATGAGAAGAGGAAAGTATAACTGCGCAGCAATTCTAAAGACAGTATTGTTACTTATCAAGTTTGAAAAAGTCTTAACAATATTTAATTTGGAATAGTTAACCAAGTTATGGTATATTTGTGAACAAGTAGATACTAAAATGAAAATATTTTCTTCAAAGAAGTGTAGTAATTTATTATCTTAATGGCCCCATTAAAATAATTATTTCTCTTAGGTTATGATTAAATATACTTCTTATTTCTCATTGTTCAGCGTAAACAACCTGGTATTTATTCACTCTCCCTATATTTACCTTTTAGCTCCTTTTTTTTTCTTCAGGCATTGATTTGCCCTTTTAGGACCAGGTTTTCAGCAAATTAATCAAAAGATTAGTTAATACAACCATTGTTGTTAAGTGAAAATACTTTCTGGAGCCATTAGGTGACATTGCTAAAGGCTAACCTGAAATATGTGTTCATGTAAAAAATGCATTAACCAATGAAATTATAAATTAACTTTTTGTAATTTTGTTTTTCTTATTGAATTACCTGGACTTACTTTTTTATTTTACTTGATTACCTCTTTTTGCTAGATCTGTAATAATTGTATTTATATTGTTGCCAACCTTAGCCAGAGGATTACGCTATAGTATATAGAATTTATCAAGACATTTTTACCATAAAAATGAAATCGAAATTAACCTTAAACAACCACACTATGTACCTTCAAAAAAAAGCAATAAAATTTCTGAAATTTGTACATACTCTAGTACAGTTATAAAAGAATTTAGTGCCAAGTAGAAATAGCTTTTCTTGAGATTCTGTAAACTGTTAGTTGTTTTTGTTATTAAATGAACAGTTTCCAAAAATTTAATATGAATTGACCCCTTTGTTAACTTATCCTAAAGATTTCAGAAAATGTTTTTATAAAACTCAAATCTTAAACATTTATTTTTACCATTTATTGTATTTTTAGTCTTTTATGTTTGTTCTATTACTTTTCAAGAATATTATGATATCGTTTAGATTATTTCTTAAACTTGTGACTTGTAATTTTTATATATTAAAGATTTTTATCACTCCATAGAAAATTTTTATTCAAACTTTAATGGAATTCTGACCAGGATTCGAATCTAAATTAATTATATTAACTTATGGATTGGCTCTGTTTTTTGAAACTTCGGATCCCCAAATCTTTAGTCATGATCAAAATTTTCAAATTACTTCTTTTTGTTAAATTATGAATTAGTAGTATATTTACCTTTATAAAAAACTATATATATAATACAATTAGTTAATCTTTCTTTGGGTATACAATGAAAAAAGTACCCAGACACATACTCCTTTATTTTTTGTTTCATTATCTGTTCTACTTCTAAAAGCTTTAATATTCCTTTATTCTAGGGAATAATGCTTCGATAAATATAGAGGTAGACCCCAGGCATCCTACTATGCTTCCTGAGTGCTGTTTTCTTGGAGCTGACCATGGTACGAGATCTCAGGTTTAAATGTTTTTAACACAATTATAAAATACTTGTCCACCACTGTAATTAAATATTATTCTAACATATTAATATATTAATGGTAAACATCTTAAATGAAATGTCTCATTGTGAACTGTACTTATGTGTTTTTTTAATATATAATATATATGATTTAGATTTTCTAATCATGTACTTAGGAAACAAATCCTGTAATTAACAAATATTATGTATATTTCAAAGTTGCTAATAGATTAGATCTTAAAAGTTTTCATCAAGAGTAAAAAACTGTAATTGCATGATGATAGATGTTAATTAAACTTGTAATCGTTTTGCAGTATATACACATACCAAATGACTATGTTGTACACCTAAATCTGTAATAGTGTTATCAGTTATAGCTCAATAAAAAGAGGCAAATTCTGTGCCAAATGTGACTTTACAAAATGAGAGCAGCAAACCCTAAATTATTAAACTTTTTTTTTTTTTTAATATTTGAAGTGGTAAAACCCCTGGGAATTAGGCTGAGCAGAAACATACATTTGTGGTAGGTATCTTTGCAATATAATTGTTACTTTTCTATGATTTTACAAATTTAATAACAGGTTTTTTTCATGTTTTCAGGGATCCAGAAAATAGTCTGTTACAAAATTTGAAAGATGTTTTAGAAATTGATTTTCCAGCTCGTGCTATCCTGGAAAAATCTGTAAGTCTTATCAGTGCTTTGATATTCCAAATAGTGTTGCATAATGAAAGTCAAATGTTCTTTTAAGCACCAGAGAAAAATGAGGCTGAAAGGGAAGGAATTGGAAGAATATTATAACGGACTTCTGAACTGCAAGCAGCAGTTGCATCAAAGAACTTGTTAACCTTTGATTGGTGGTTATAAGTGTACTTTTTCCATGGTCATTGTAGCAGTAAAGTGATTAATGACATCTTTATTATTAAAAATAGGGGAAAGGTCTAATGTAGCTAATGAGATGTTTGGATTTTCTATACTATCTGCTTATGGATGACTGAAATAAAGTTCTAATTAACTTGAAACAAGTGTTTGTGAAGGTTGGCAGCATAGTTTTTCAAAATTGAATAGACACTATGACACTGCAAAAATAAACTAAGAATTGATTTTTGACAAAGCTGCTAAGAATGTAGACTACTAAAGTGGTGGGGATGTTTTTGTCTTTTTCCTTTAGTTGCAGAATTTTGAAGTTTAGTATAATCACCAGCTAATGTCAGTTCCTGTCTTTGCATACTACAGTGGCATTATACTGATGTACACAGTGGGAATATTACTTAAGCCTGAAACATCTTGTGAGCCAAAAGTAGAATCTGTTTTTTAGTATATGTATATTATTTATTGGATGAAAAATTTTCTAAGGTGTTCAATAGTGATGTGACTGTATTTTCTGTAACATAGCAATATAGTTACCTTTATAAAAATTTTATAAAAATTTAATAGTATCTAATACCATATTATTCACTTTTTTATTTCACCTTGTGTATTCTTATAAATATTTCTTTTTTCCCACCACCCCATCCCCCAATATTTTTCTTTTGAAGGATTTTTCTATGGATTGTGGAATTTGTTATGCCTATCAACTTGATGGTGCCATTCCTGATCAAGTGTGTGATAATTCACAGTGTGGACAGCCTTTCCATCAAATATGTTTATATGAGGTAAAAATAAAAATATCAGTAAGACTAACAGCATAGGAAATATGCATATTTGAAATCTAAACAAACAATCTGTTTAGTCAATAGTGATCTTTTATTGCCATTATCTCAAGTTAATTCCAAATGTGTATTTCATTTCTTCAGTGGTTACTAATGAATTTATAAATGTCCTAAAGTATCCAAGAAGTGGGAAAATGTATCTAGAATATACTCATGGACTGTTTATTGATGCATAACAAATTAAACTGATGGAATATTGGAATCTTTCCGTAAATATCTCATGTAACCACAATGCAAACTCTGTTAAGTAGGAGTAATGGTGGCAATAAGGTGAAAGGGAGCTAGTACTGTACCTATTACTTTTTCAGGCTATATTTAAGTGTAGAATAAATGTAATAATCCTACTTTTGATATTGAGAAGAATGCATTTTATGATCTAAATAACTCACAACACTCTATTTACTGTATATATAATACATGAGAAGTCTGCTTTCCCTCCTGTCTGCAGTCACTTGCTCTCGAGCATTCATCTTAGGGCACAATGGACATATGACTAACTGTATGTGCATCTATATACAAAATGACTTGCAGTTGTATAGTGCTTTCGGTTTTTAAAAACTTCCTTAATATTACCTCCTGATTTTTGTGATTAGAGATAGCAGCTGGTGCTAGCTGCAGTTTAACAGTGGAGAATTTAGGTAGAGATGTCAATTTACCTTATATAAAATCATAAAATACTAGGTCTAATTATAGAGATACTCTTAAGGGAACATGTGCTTTCTTTTGTAATAATGAAAATTCATTTAATTTTTAAAAATGGATTGCCTCCTGCTTGTAATTAATGGATTGAGAATTAACCCTACTATTGGTGATTAAGATCAGAATTAAGACCTAAATTTTAAAGAGCCTAGGATATCTTTTATAGCAGGAGTTCTTAATTTGTGATTAATGGATTTAGGGAGGGTCTGTGAACCCCATGGAGTTATTTTTGTGTACATCTGTTTTGGGGTAGAGAAGGTGCATACTTTTTATCAGATTCTTAAAGGGGCCTATAATTTGCTTATAAATCAGTGGTATAGACCTTGAAATCCATACTGGTTTCCCCTTGTTATTCAGCATTTTAGTAGTTTGGTATTGGCTCAGGAGATGTTCCTCTTACAAAAGAAAATTAAGAAGGCAAATCATCTGGCATAAAAATATAATTCACTCAAAAAGAAAAATTTATTTGGAGTACCTGTAATATGTAATCATGTTGACTCTGCTCCCTTTCTTCTCTTTTTAAAATCTTCAGTGGTTGAGAGGACTACCGACTAGTAGACAGAGTTTTAACGTCATATTTGGTGAATGTCCATATTGTAGTAAGGTAAGCAAATTATTAATCACATTTCATAAAATGTGTCTAGCTTTTAGTAATATGTTTTAGAAGATAACTGTATAGTATAATCAGCTTATATAAAATTTTTGGAAACATCTGTCAATGTATTTAAAATTTTCTAAGATAAATTGTCCCTATTAACATTTTAATTTTCAGAGTTCTCCTTTGATCAAAAAAAAGTTAACCCCTTTTCTAGATTTCCTAGGTGATCTGAACCTTAAAAAGTATTTTCCAAACTCTATCATTACACCATCTCTAATATAAAGCATTCCTCTTTTTATAAGCCACTTACCTTGAAAATGTCTGGGAGAAAAAGCCTGAAATAAGAAGACAACATTTCTGTGAAGAACTGGAAACTTGAATTATCAAAAGGATTTTATTTGGTATCTTTAGAGAAAATATAAAGCAAGACATACTAATATCAAAAGAAGAAGAATGGTGAAGCCATAATAATATACATCTGCCTTTATCTCTTCACTAAGAGTAAACTGGGAAATTGTAAGCCAAAATCCTGTAGAACTGTCTAATTCTGTGACCTCCATACCAGTTGAAGAAGTGTACCTGTACCAAGATGGAGAGCTTGACTTGTTGAACATATCTGGACTGGTAAAATCTTGATGGGGTTCATAAAATGAACTGGGGAACTGTATACAGCTGGATTTTTGTGGAGAAGTTTTTACTCCATTCAGAAATTCTTGAGACTCACAGTATTTTTGTCTTCTCCTTGTGCTTTCCTATGAGAAAATACATATGTGTTAAGTTTGAGTTATCCAAGTGTTTATTTTGTGTACTCTATAAGAATACTAAATAAAATTTGTTACACAAGATCAAGTTTTTGTGTACTTTTTATTTTTCCTGAGAAGTTATTTTTAGGTTCTTGATTTAAAGCATTTATAAAGTACTTACCAGCATCAAATGACCAAATCTGGTTAATTTGATTGATTGGTTCTTTTAAACCAAGAAGTAGGCTATTTCTTAAATAATTTATAATCTAAAAATAAATAGGGTAGAATATGAAAAAATGAATTTTTTGGCAAGAAAAAGAAAAAGGCTTAATCTTATGGGGGATAAGACAGTAATAATTAGAAGGCTTTTTGGTCGGTAATAATTAAAGATACTAGAAGCACTAGAGCAAGATGGTGGTGCTGTGCACCCACAGACTGGCCTTAGCCAGTGGCCTGACCCCTGTAGCCTCCTGCCGGAGCACCAGAGATTCACATCTTCCCATAACAGACCTGGAGAAGACAGCTGGTAAAAATCTTTATTTGTCCAGAAGCTTATCTAAGAAAAGATGCTCACCCTAATCTCCTAAGCAAAAGGGAATCAAGCAGTTTATACAAATTACAGTTTCACTGTGTCAAAAGAGATGTCTTGAAGGCTCTTTAGCTTTTCCATTAAAAAGAAATCTATAAACTACTCTTTACTGCCTGAGAGCTAACAAAGTCACATGAATGCAATTTTCCTAAAGTTTTGTCAGCTTAATTCACTAAAGGCAAAATGAGTTAATGGTTACTCCAGTAGGCCCATAAAGCATTGTTCTTGCACAAGGAAAAAGAAATATACCATCAAATCATATTTCTAAAGGCTGAGAGCCACAGGCAAGCTAACCTATGCTGCATTTACATATAAGTTACATGTAGAAGTGGATGATCTAGTTAATCCCCGTCTAGGTAAGAATAGAAGTCAAACTACTAAAATTTCAAGACAGAATCATCTCTTGTGTGACCTAAATACCTTATCTCTCTTTAAGCAACAACAAATGATGTCAAATGGGAAGGCACTCATCAAAGGATTTAACCACCAGCTGTCTTCAGTTTACTGAGAGCTCTGATGGGGAGAGACAGTCTGGCTAGGGTTGGAAAACTGTGGCTCATTGGCTAGCTGCCTGTTTGTGAGTAAAGTTTTACTGGTACATAGCCCTACTGATGACCATTGCCTTGCACTAAGCAAGGGACAGCAAAGAGGCAGCAGCTCACATCCTCCTTACTAGAAAACATCAGTCTTAGTAATCAACAGAGAACTACTAGACAAAAACAGCAAGGTTAGATCACACAAACCAATGGGATCTAACTGATATCTATAGGGCACTCCACCCCAAAACAGAAGAGTACATGTTCTTTTCGATCGCAATTGGAATACTCACCAAGATAGACCATGTCCTGGGGGTTATGAAATAAACCTTAACAAATACAAAATTATACAAAGCATGTTCTCAGATAATAATATAAATTAGAAATCAGTAACAGAAAATCTTTAAACATTTGGAAATTAGACAACACACTTCTAATAACCAAGACATCAAAAGAAGTCTCATGAGAAAGTACAAAATTAAAATACAATATATAAGGACTTATGGGATGCAGTTAAAATGGGACTTAGTAGGTCATTATAGCATTCAATGCTTATATTAGAAAAAATAGAGGTTTCAAATCAGTAGCCTAATCTTCCACCTGAAATAGAAAAAGAAAAGGAAAATACACCTAAATCAAGCTGAAGGAAAGAAAGAACAGGAAAATCTTCAAACATTTGAAAATTTTAAAAAACTCCTGAATGGGTCAGAGACCCAAGAGAAACTTAAAAATATATTGAACTGAATGAAAATCAAAATGTATCAAAATATATGGGACATGGCTAACTGTTAGAAGGAAAATCTCTAATACTAAATACTTATATTAAAAAAGAAGTCTCGGGCTTCCCTGGTGGCGCAGTGGTTGAGAGTCCGCCTGCAGATGCAGGGGACACGGGTTCGTGCCCCAGTCTGGGAAGATTCCACATGCTGCGGAGCGGCTGGGCCCGTGAGCCATGGCCGCTGAGTCTGCGCATCCGGAGCCTGTGCTCCGCAACGGGAGAGGCCACAACAGTGAGAGGCCTGCGTACCGAAAAAAAAAAAAAAGTCTCAATTCAATAACTGAGGCTTGTTTCTACCTCAAGCAACTAGAAAAAGAGAAATACATAGCAGAACGAAGGAAATACAAATAAAAGCAGAAATCAATGGAATTGACAAAACAAAAATAGAGAAAACTCAAACAAAAGCTGGCTCTGTGACCAATAAAATTGATAAACCTGACCAAAAAAGAGAGAAAACAAATTACTGATATTTGGAAAGAAATAGTACTATAGGCTTCAATTCCATTTAGAGAATTTAAATAAAGGAATACTATGAACAGTTCTACAAATAAAAATATAACAGCTTGGATGAAATAGACCAATTCTTAGAAAAGCACAAATTATCACAAATAACTCAAGATGAAATAGATTAGGGGGTGGTAAACTGTGGTCTGCAGGCCAAATCCAGCTCAACACCTGTTTTGTAGAACCTGCCACCTAAGAATGGTTTTTACATTTTTAAGTGGCTGGAAAAAATACTTTGTGACACTTGAAAATTACATGGAATTCAAATTTCAGTGCCATAAATGTTCTGCTGGAACTCAGCTATACTCATTTGTTTACCTATTTGTATATGATGCTTTTGCACTACAATGCATAGTTGAACAAAAGAGAGACCATATGACTTGTAAAACCTAAATATTTACTGTCTGGCTCTTTATAGGAAAGTCTGTCCACTCTTGAAATAGATAATCTGAATAGTCTTAGTAAAGAACTTGAATTCATAGTTAAAAAAGGAAAAGAAATCTCTAGGCTCAGACAGTTTCACTGGAGAATTCTCTAAAACATTTAAAAAGAAACACTAAATCTATTCAGTCTCTCCCAGAAATTAGAAGATGTCTCAACTCATTTTATGAAGCAAGCATTACCTGATTCCAAAACCAGAAAAAGACAATAAAATAAAAAGAAAACTACAGACCAACAGTCTTCATTAGAGATGTAAAAGTCATCGACAAAATACTAACAAACTGAATCCAATGACAAATGAAAAGAATAATACGCCATGACCAAGTGGGGTTGATTCAAGAAATGTAAAAGTGTTCCAGTATTCACACATCAATCAATGTCATCCACCATAGTAACAGTATAAAGGTGAAAAATCATATGGTCATATTAATAGATATAAAAAAGCATTTGACAATATTCAACACCCATTCATAATAACTCAATACACTAGAAATGGAGGGGAACTTCAACTTGATAAAGAACATCTACCAAAAATCTACAGCTAACATCATACTAAATAGTGAAAGGCAAAAAACTGGAAGAAACTCATATGTTCTTCAACACTACATCCATACCTCAGAATACTACCTAGCAATAAAAAGGAATGAAATATCAATAGATGCAAAATTTGCATGGATCTCACGGGTGTTACGGTAAAAGAAATAAAGCCAATCTCAACAAGTTACATAGTGTAGAATCTGATTTATACTGACATGCTCAAAATGACAAAACTACAGTGATGCAGAAAAGACCAATGCTTTCCATGGTTTAGGACTGGGGAGACAGTGTCACTATAAAGCAAAATGAATAAAGTTACCATTATCAGGAATGGATAAAGAAGACATTAAAAGTATAACAAGAGAATATCATGAACTACATAGTGCTGACAAATTTGACAAGTTAAATGAAATGGACAAATTCCTTGAAAGATCAAATTACCAAAACTGACACAAGAAGAAAAAGAAAATCTAATAATCACTATTATCTGTGATAGAGGGTAAATTCATAATTTGAAATTTTACTACAACAAAACTCTAGACCTAGATAGTCTTCTTTCTAAACTGTCATTTTTATGAAAGGCAAATCTTACTGAGACATTTTCTGAAAATAGACACTTCCCTCTAATGTAACATATAATGACTGGAAAACAAAAACATACAAGGAAGTTGAGAGAAAAGAAAACTTACTGACCACTATCTCTTATCAATGTAAATATAAAAATCCGTAATGGAAAAATAGCAAATTGAATTCAGTATGACAAAACATCACGACTAAATGGAATTTATTCCAGAAATAAAATGTTAACATTCAAAAATCAATGCAATTCATTATACTAGTAAAGGTGAAAAATCATATGATCATCTCAACACATCCCCCCAAACAACTTAATACCCATTCACGACTAAAATTTATTCTTCAACAAACTATAAATACAATGAAATTTCCTCGGCCTGATAAAGGGCATTTAGGAAAAACCTACAGCTGACATCATACTTAATGGTGAAAGAATGAATGCTTTTCCCCCTAAGATCAGGAACAAGGATGCCCACTCTCATTACTATATTGAGTAGTCAGTATATATTAGGATATTAGTATATATTAGTATAGTATTAGAGGTCCCAGCAGGTGTAATAAGACATGAAAGGAATAAATGAAAGGCATACATGTTGGAAAGGAAGAAGACTCTATTTACAGACAACATGATTGATGATGTAGAAAATCCTAAAAATACAAAAGAACTACTAGAACTAATCAGTGAATTTTAGGAAGATCCCAAGACACAAGGTCAATATACAAAATCAGTTTTATTTCTATATACCAGGAACAAATAACTGGAATATAAAATTTTTGAAAAAATGACATATACAATAGGATTAAAAACCAAAATATTGAGAAATACTTTTAATAGAAGATGTATAGGTTATCTACACTAAAAACTACAAAACATTGTTGAAAGAAACAAATGGAGAGAAGTATCAGGTTTATGCATTGGAGAACTCAATGTTGTTGGGATTTCATTTCCCTTTAAACTGATCTTTAGATTTAGTGTAGTCCCAATTAAAATCCCATTGTGCTGTTTAGTGGGAACTGGCAAGGTGATTCTTAAATTTTATGGAGGGGACCAGGAACTAAAATGGCCACGGCATCTTTGAAGAAAAGAAAGGGGCTGAAGGACTTAAACTACCTAATTTCAGAACTTGCTATAAATCTACAGTAATTGATACAGTGTGGAATAGATTGATAGAAAAGAGAGTCCAGAAATAGACCCATGCTTATATAGTCAGCTGACTTTTGAAAAAGGCTCCAAAGAAATTTAATTAGGAAAAGGAAAATCTTTTTAAGAAATGGTACTGGGGTAACTGGCTTTCAATATGGAAGGAACCTCAACCCCTATCTCACACCATACCCAACTGATTTGAGATGGTTCATAGACCCAAATATGAAAGCTAAAACTATAAGCCTTCTAAAAAATATATAGCAAAATAACTTTGTGACCTTGAGGTAGGCAAAGATTTCTTTACAGAAAAAAATAATAAATTGATCAGTTGAATTTCAAATAAAAACAAATACTTCCTGCTCATCAAAGACACTGTTAAGTAAATGAATAGGCAGGCTGCACACTAGGAGAACATATCCACAATATAGACATTGGACAGGAGACATATGTGGAATATATAGAGAATTCCTACAACTTAATAATAGAAAGACAATCATTCAAATAAAAATGGATAAAACTTGAAGAGACACCTCACAAAAGAAGGTATATGCATGGGCAGTCAGCACAGGAAAAGGTGCTCACAATTATTGGTCATCAGATAAAGATAACTGGAATCACCACGAGAAACTAATATACACACGTTGACTAAAATTAAGACTGACAGGGCTTCCCTGGTGGCGCAGTGGTTGAGAGTCCGCCTGCCGATGCAGGGGACACGGGTTCGTGCCCCGATCCCGGAAGATCCCACATGCCGCGGAGCAGCTGGGCCCGCGAGCCATGGCCGCGGAGCCTGTGTGTCCGGAGCCTGTGCTCCGCAACGGGAGAGGCCACAGCAGTGAGAGGCCCACGTACAGCAAAAAAAAAAAAAAAAAAAAAAAAAAAGACTGACAAACACCAAATAGTGGGGAGGAGGTGGAATGACTGGAACTCACATACGTTACTGATGGGAGTATAAAGTGGGAAGTATTTGTCAGCTTTTTATAATGTTTAACATATATCTGCCCTATGACCCAGCAATTCCACTTCTCAGGACAAACAAAACATATCCATAAAAGGACTTGTGTCAGAATATTCAGAGCAACTATATTCATGGTGGCTGGAGACACGGGCAGCCCAGGTACCCACTAATAGGAGAATGGATATGCAAATTATGATGTAGTTATACAATGGAAGGTTGAAAAAGAGCACTCAAGAATATCTAAATTTTGTCACCAAGCAATATTTGTCTTTAATTTTATAAATGGGAACTATAAAATGTGTCCTCTTGAAGTAGATTCCTTTGTATCAATTTGAAAATAAAACAAAAAGGAAATGATGCTACTATGGTTTTATAACAGAATAAATGCAAAAGATTCCTATTAGTACTAAAAAAAAGCATTTTTCTCTCTAGATAAACTTGTATGCTTGCTAGTTAGATGAGAAATGCCTAACTTGTAGGCTTCTAATTTTTGCCTTGGCTGCCAGGAAGTTCAGAGCCAAATTCAGTGCTCAGTTTAATGATTAACATCCCAGCTGCCTGATTAACCAGTTGTTTTTTTGGGGGGGGGGCATGGGGGGAGATAGAAGATGGGGGCATTATCTTGTTCCATATTGTAAACTACCTGAAACCATTTGGAGAAAACGATGTTGAAATCATATAAAATGTTAGCCATTTTGAGAAAAATGTTTTTTCACTGCAGATAGAAATACCTTCTATGCTTCTCATCAAAAAAGGTTAAATTAGGAAAGACTTTTGCTGTTGCTTGAATGAGGCATCTGCTAAAGGTGAGTCACTAACCAAACAAATGATCGGATGATATAAAAGTACGTCATTTTTGAAATACAACCACAGTGACAGGGACCCTCTCACATCTGTTTATGAGTTAGACTGGAGGAGCCAACATAACAGTATGGAATACGGTGAGTCCCTCATGGATCGTAGACGGCATAACAAATTCAAGTGCACTTCGTTAGATTCTCGGGCTAAAGAAAGAAATCAGATCTGCATGCAAAAATGTGCTCACTGTCATTCTGTTTCTATGATAACTGGTTTTGGCTGCTTTGATTTTATCCACTGGATAGGATACTTTCTGTCCTTTCTCATTTAACAAAACTGTACAACCTTGGCCCTCAGGAGAAAATAAGTCTTTATTCCCAAAGGGCATATTCTAATATAGTATTAAGGGAAACAACAACAAAACGCCTCTCACCTGCGCTGTTTCACTGTTAAACAACCCAATCAGCTTCTCCTCCTCTTGCACTTTTCTCCACGTTGCACAGGACTCAGCACTTTTCTCACTGTGGCCTTTTTTTTCTAGTAACCTAGTTTGCATCTGACTGACTTGCTTTGTTGCAGCCTTTCGTGAATCAACCTGTTGATACAGAGTAAGTAATAATATATAAGGAAAACTTCTGACACTTGTAAAAAAAAATGCATTCATGTCCAGATTCTTGAAAATTTTATACTTGCCAAGCTTTGAAAAAAGGGAGAAATAAAGAGGAAACCAACAAATGGAAATTATAGAAAAGTAAGTAGTTGGCAAGATCCAGGCCTCTTCTCCTCAATAGGACAAGACCAATAAAAATTAGTGTCACTGTCGTGCACTCTTTAGAAATTATCTCTATAGATAACTTGCTTATTGAAAACAGCATTTTTACAGAAAACTGTCACATTTGAAAACTGCACATGAATTCATTATTAACCTTTGCTGGGAGTGGATCCAGGACATCTTTTTAGTTTTTAGTTTAAATTCTTATTAATTAGAATCTTAGTTTTCTATCACTGAAGTGAGCCTAATTAATGTGAACATACAAAAGAAGCTTATGATGTTGCTTACTTTTTTATACAGGTAATTTAACCTTTGAGCAGATGAATAACAGTCCATGTCATCTAATACTGTGTACCAGTATCAGAGGTTAAATTCTACAACAAGCTTGCTGTCTCTACGGTTTCTTTTTCACACCATGCTGTTATCTGGGGGATGACTGACTCTCAATAACCTTGAAGTAGACACAGAAATAGAAGGGCAGATCCCACAATACAGTTGGAAGATTGAAAGCCACAGTGAAGATCCTTATGTGAAGTATTTGTTCAGCAGCTTCATGTTTACAGCAGCTCCAAGTGCCGTCACCTTTTTTCATGGGTTAAATAGGGGGCAGAAGATAGGAACAGTACAAGGGGAAATAATGGAGTAGCCAGTGCCAAACTAGAGAATGAATTACATTGGCTGGGCAAGCAGAGCCTTAATTTGTAGTCTCTCAACTTTTAGCTTCTATTGCCAAGTGTGTTCACTCCTTCCCTTTAAAATATGCTGGTGTTTTGTGGCTAGGTTTAAGCTGTCACAACACCATTCTTTATTCACCCCTCCTCCTGGATCCCAGCTTCTCAAAGGATAGCAAAGCCATTGCTTCTTAGTAACCTGAAAATTGGAATTGCTTTCTCGTCACTCAGGGGTTCTTTATTTCTACCACTCAACTCTCCCCAACTCCTAGGAAAATTCATGTGTAACCACCTTCTGAGCCAGTTTTCCATTGAAGTTATCTTGGTAATAAATGCCTATCATACCACTAGTGTGAAACAAAGTGTTTCCCAAGGCTACTGTACATAGTTCTATCTTAATAAAACGTTGGCTTGCCAATCATTATGAAATGTGTTCTGTGACAGAAAGGATTAGTTGAGATATTGAGAATTTTAGTGCCTCCTATATGCTAGGCACTTTAGGTATAACAGTTTTTGGTCTGGGAGCCTCTGATGTACAAACAAAATTCGGTCTAATATATTCAGTCCTCTCTGAGGCCTCCTGGAAGAGACAATGCCTCCTGGATTTGCTGTCAGTTGGCTGGATGGTTAAGTTGTGCTGCCATGAGCACTTCTAGCTAATAAACAAAATGATATCCAATTTATGGAAAATTTCTATTTCTAGGGAAACTTCTAAAATGGTAAGAGTGAAGTGGGATCATGAAGTTTAACCCTTAATTGTGAACAGAGTAAAACTTTTTATCAAAGATAAAAAAGTAAATATAGAAGACACTCTGGGTATCCCACATAATCAAATAGAAGGATACTATCCAAATGTGTGTCACTTTCCAGAAAGTGGCTATTCAAATAAGGTAATTTTTATTTAATTCTTCATTGGCACTTCATACTGTTTTACAAAATAAGGAATACTTTTGGACTCCTAAAATTCAATAAGCAAAAATGTGCTTATAATTAAGAATTTATATTCTTTTTCTCATACAGAAAAGAAATATGGGGCTTCCCTGGTGGCGCAGTGGTTGAGAGTCCGCCTGCCGATGCAGGGGACACGGGTTCGTGCCCCGATCCCGGAAGATCCCACATGCCGCGGAGCGGCTGGGCCCGCGGGCCATGGCCGCGGAGCCTGTGTGTCCGGAGCCTGTGCTCCGCAACGGGAGAGGCCACAGCAGTGAGAGGCCCGCGTACAGCAAAAAAAAAAAAAAAAAAAAAAAAAAAAAGAAATATGAAGACAACTTTAATAGAATTATTTTGAGAATTAAAGCTCAAGTAAGAATCCTGTAAGCTTTTAAGTTCAATACAAAGATTACTACTACCAGTAATAATCTATTCACCCCTGGATTTGCTATACGAACCTCAGATTCAGGGTGAATGAAGAAACAAACTTTTTCTTGTCTGAAAGGTAGGATAGCTTGAACATTTTAACTATGACCTATAGCTACTCCTCTGCCTTAGTAAAGTGTTCAGGAAGGATGAGCGGCTCACTGTGCTCAGGTGTCTATAACATTACAAAATGGATTCACACATCAGAATAAGGAGGGAGATACTGGTAAACTGATAAAAGGATCCACTACTGGCTCTTGAGGAAATGGCTTATTCAAGGGTTGAATTGAGGCCTCCAGTAATGCTGGTTTCTAGCTTGGCTTTAGCATTCTCATCCAGGAATTCTGGAGCTTTAGCTCACCTCAATAAGCATTCTTACTGAATATGGTTTCCTTCAGTGAATTTTGGACATTACATCCCAGTGGATGGCATAAACAGACTGAGGTAGCCCTGATGATAAGATTCTTCTAATATGACAATGCCAGAGCCTTCAGAACTACTAGAGAGTAATATCAGCTATACGTAGTATCATTTTGATTAAGGCAAATGTCCCAAAAGATCTGCATTTCAGGAAAAAATATCAACATCTCTACTACCTTGACAAAAAGTTCATTTCCAATTTAACTCCACTAACAGTATTTGGGGACTTCAAGAAGAAGGTTCAGTTTATAGGAACAGTTTACGATGCCTAGTAAAACCCAGTATTGGATAAATCCCTCTGTTTTTTTTTTTTTTTTTGCAAAAAGATGCTGTAAGTTTGCTGAGATTCTTATGGCGATGTGCTATTTTATAATACCTAACCAAAACATATTTTTGTTATAACTACTAAATTTAAAAGGCACAAACCACTTATACTGAGGGAAATAACACTTAAAAAATTAAACATTCATAACTTTCCTTTGAATACTGGATCATAGAAACATTTTATTTATCTAACTATGTATGTTTCCTGGTCCACTGACTTCTGTTTAAGTATCTTTATCCAAAAAGTACAGGTCCAGAGTTCATTATTTATTGTTAAATAATTAGATCCATGTATAGAGTAACAAGAAATATCTTTAGCTACTAATGAGGGGATTCTGTCTAAAAAGAGAGAAATTTGGGGCCATGTGATTGATATTCATTCTGGACTTAAAAATGATTTTTGTTATGGAAGCAATCAACTGTGGAAACTATCCTTGATCATTTAGGAAAACTGAGTTCAGGACAGTTTATATTATCATACTGTGCATTTGATCATTTTCAAGTTTGGTTTTTGCAGCATTTCAAAATCTGTCAACTTAATTTAAAAATAAAAAGAAATTTAAGGTGTGGTCACATATGGTGAACCTATATAATTATCAAATATATTAGTGTACTCAAAATACTACAGAAATAGTCATTATTCAGTAAATATTGATCTGCTATGAAATATATCTCCGATTCATCTTAATGTCTATATACTGAGGCTGATCATATTGTTAACAGTAATTAGCTAAAGTCTTAAGAATGCATATTATTCTTAGTGTTTTCTTTTTACTCATAATCAAAGTGCTCTAATCAAAAGGGAAGAATAAAATATTTTTGATTGAGGCTCACTGGAAAAAAATGTTTTATGTTCTATCTCTGCATATAAAAATGGTTTCGCAACAAACATCCTTTGAATTTGATGAAAATGAAAATTCTGGTGGGTAATAATTAGAATTTTATATCAGAGGATATAGCTATCAGTTTTTTAAATGGCTTCTTTTATATTTCAATTAAGTTTATGAAACTGAAAAACTACAAAAAAGGAAAAAATCTACTTAAATTAGTGTAGATTAAGTGCTGGCTATTATTGCAAGGGAAATACTATGTCAAGGAAATGGCTCTTTGTTTTGTTGCAAAAGTGGTAAAAACACAAAAGTCAATAAAACTGTTAAAATAAGTCTCAGTAATTACCAAGATCAAAATCCAGTGGCTTTTTATTAAACATGAACTTTTGTTCTGCCTTCTGCAATACGTAAATAGTGCTGACAATTGGTTTGTGAGGCACTTGCTACAATAAAATGTAATTGTATCATGAGAGAAAGGTGACAATCAGGAGATCATGAAAAAATTACATATTCTCACTGGTAGTTAATTAGCCATGCAAAACCTCCTCAAACAGATATTCTCTTCTATTAGGAATGATTACTATGCAGGCCTACAGATGTCAATACCACAGTCATTCAAATACTTCTTTCCCTACTAATTGAAGGTTGTAAAGCTCTGGTGCCAAGGTTTTGCTTCCAAAGAGCTAATTTATGACTAGAAGGATATTTTATGTCTTCAGTTGCAGCAGCTACAAAATTCAGCAAATCAGAACCATCTGTGCACTGATACTTGACTCACCATTCATCTAGCAGCCTATCAGTCACATTAGTTTGCATCCTGCATTCTTGGCTCATGAATACTTGTGATGATCCAAAGTTCACAAGAAATATTAAAAATGAATGACATCCTGACCCTACCTTAATGTACATGCATCAGGAAACAAAGCCCTCCTTTTTTTTTTTTTTTGCATATGGGCAGTGTCAAGGCAGGATTAGACATTTAGTTGCCTGTTCAGTAATGTTGCTGATAGCAGTCTCAGGCTTCTCCCACCTTCTTAAAAAATGTTTCAAGTTCTAATTCTTTTGTGTTGTTTCCAGTTCTAATTTCTTTTTTTTTAATGTTGCTGTGAGGGAGTTAGTTGGAAGATAAAGTGGAAGGTATAACATTAAAAAATAACTTTTTGCAAAAAAGGATTGTTTCTATAGATTGAAATATCAGCATGTACAAATATGCTGGTAAAATTTAAGAATATTATTACCACCACCAAATTATGGCCAAGAGTAAGCAAAAACAGAGGGATGACTAAAGAAAATCTGAAGCAAAGCAGCAAAAAAAAGGTTTCCATGAATAAAGCTGGTTTCGCCTTTCATATCTTACCCTAGTCCTATCTCTATGACATCAGTGACTGCTTTATTTCTTTAATAATACACAACAGGCCACAGATCCTACTATTTTTCTCTTAAAGACAACAAGTCAAAGGAACCTTCAATAAAATTTTTCAGAGCTCAGGGGATATAAGAATTAGATATATGTAAGAAACAGGACTGTCAGACTCATTTTGACACCTAAAACAACTTCATTTGGTACATAAGCTTCACAGAAGGTCATAACTGGATTCCAGGGACTGTTACTTACCTTTTGATTATTTGGAGTATGCACATTTAAGCTCTCTCCTTCAGGGGAAAATTCCAGTGGTCCTAAAGGTATTCCACTTGGGTTCAGAATTTTCTTGAGCATTTGATAGTTTGGCTTTTCATCATATGCTAAATTATGAGCACATACCAAATACTGGGCTATTTCACCTGTGAAGTATTAAATTTTTTAAATGTCATTCATAATGGGAAAAAATTTCAAAACTCTAATATTCTCAAAATCTGTTGTTTTTCTCTTACACAAGCAAGTACATGCACACACATACACCCCCCTTGAAGAAACTAAGAATGAATAGTTTAACAGGAAAGTACTCTTTAAATGATATCCAAAAATGACTGAAATCTAGTGACCTACAGATTGGACAAGATGGGAGAAACTAGTGTGTTTTTTTAACATATCTTTGTCGATATGTTTACAATTCACTCATCAAAAGAAGCAAATTTTAAAAATTATAGTTAGTGATTTTGATTTATAGGGTGCAACTACTAAGAACTACATGAATAATATAACAGACCAGCCATGCTTCACACTTTTTTCTGAAATTTTAAAAACTCAGTTAAAAATAAATTTTTTGAAATTTTAAAAATTCAGTTAAAAATACTATAAACAAAAAAAACCAAACAAAAACAAACAAACAAAAAATACTATAAACGTCCTTACTTTAAAGGAAGAAATCATTGCAAATTGTAATTAAGGCTTTGATTTTGAGATTACAACAGTTCATTTAGAAATGACCTTGAATTCTACAGTTTTAGCCATGACTGACTTTAGAATCTGCCGAACCTCGCTCAAGTCCTGCATACCTAGCTAGCCCAGTGCAATCATGCATAGCCTTTCTGATTTAGAGCACAAGGATGAGAAGTTGCCACCTTTTAATTTTTCTCTTCCCTAGAATGGTATAGTAACCTCCCCACAAAAAAAGGTTATGAACTACAAACTTTTAAATACAGTACAGGTAGAGTCAGTAACCAAAAATTAGAAATATAGCCACTTTACAACAAATGTAGTTTGCATTTCTGTTTCAGGTGGAGGTTGAATCTGAGCTATAAGTGATAATACCATACACTGTTTAAAAACTGGCATATTTTCATTTGTTAACAGAGATGTTTATACTCCATAAACTAGTTTTTCAAGACTTTCCTCTTCAAAAACTTATTACTGACCCAGACACAAGTACCTCTTACTTTCTCACTAAGTTGTTTATATCCTATGGTGGGGAAATTGGGGAAGCTTCGTGGCTTGGCAGAACTGACTTCCTAAATCTTTGCTCCCTTCCAGGTCTACCTCCTTTCAAGTGGGGAATTGCAGAGACACTGGGTTTCACTCCCTACAGGGAAAAATTCCAAAAGGAATAGTCATCATCTCTCCCCGCCGAGGAAAATCAGAGAGTGACCATTTTACACTGTATTGTCCACAACTATTTTCCAGGAACATAAGGCTATTGCGGCTAAAATGAAAACTCTTGGCTCCAGAGTTTTTTTGGTTTTTTGGATACTGTGGCAATTCTGCAACCTCCCTTTTTTCCTCTCTAATGTATAAGATGTCAAATTCTGTTATCTAGCACTCGCTCAACCAGATCTCTGTAACTAGGAAGTGCTGCAGCTTCATCACATTTATAACTCATGTTTCCAGAAGCCCTTTGTGGGGGCATTCAATTCTTGAAGAGATGATCCAAAAGAAAAAAGATTAAAGTACATCCACTACCATTTTAATATGAATATTCTGTTGTTCTTTGTTCAAGATTGGTAAGCCCAGTTTGGTATATATTACAATTCTATTAACCAGAATATCCCAAATGAAGAAGAGAGCTGAATATGTTGGGGACACTTTTCACAAATCACTGTTAGAAGACAATGGAAGACTCCTGGCACTCCACCAGCTGATAGTAGCTGTGCTGCAAAGCCTTCATGGGTCTGGGGTTTGAAAAAATGAGGTACCAGTGAGGTAGGAGAGGGAGAAAAAGAAAAGAGCCACCTCTGTTATGAATATATTATAAACCTGATGCTTAGATGACTGTGATATAGTACTGTTAGCCTTTCAAGATCTGGATTTATTATATTAAGTACACCTTTTAATTTACTAGCATATTTCCAGAGTTATAAAACAAATGCTTTGAGTAGTATGAAATTATGATATTCTTGAATCATCTGCTTTTTAAGCTAGTGAAATATTAAGTATCATTACTATCATTTCAAGAGACAGAAACTTTTGAAACTATTATTGATATTATTACACTGAATTGGACATGCATGTCGCAAACTTCTCAGCTGTTTTATTTCATAAAATGTCTTAGTAATAAACCTTTTGTAAAATCGGATTAATTCTCATGCTAGCAATACCCACTCTCCTAAGCATAACCAACTAACTTAAGAGACCTTCAGTTAATAATAAAGTTTCAACATTTTGTGCTTTAGAAATAGAAATCTTCATTTTATAAAAGAATAGTATAGACCCAAACAAATGGTTTGTACTGAAAAAGAGGAGCCTGGCACTCCTCCCACCATTGCTCGTACCACTCAGATATTATATTTAGCAATAGCAGTATCCCAGAATATACATTGGTCCATAAGCATTTACCATGTACGATCCAGGGCACATGGGCTTTCTTTCCTAATCCTAAACTGAACAGTTACCTTTTCTGCATGAGTCAAGAAAAGAGATATACAATTTAAAAATTTTTTTAACATCTCCTCATCTCTCTTTTTGCTGTCCTGTTGAGTAAAATGAAAGCTGTGTGACTTGGTAAAAATGCCAATAAGAATATTAGCCAAAAAGGAATACTGGCACATTGACTGAGTTACTCAGTGCAGTTACATAAATGAAAAGTTTTCATCTTTCAACCCATCCCCCCACATGAGAATATTACTCTCCCGTTTGCCTCCCTCCATCAGAAGGAAAGCGACAACAGAGAGTGGGAAGCAGAAGACTCACATTGGGCAGACTTGTGGGATTTGGGAAATGGAGGTAGGAAAACAGAACTGGTCTGTTCATTTCCTAAGGAAATGAAAATTTGGGTTTCTGGTCCAAGAAGGGCTGTAAATGTAAGTTTAAGATGATTTAACTCTACTTTTAAACTCTCATGTGGAAACTGATACTATTTGACCTTATCTAGACACTCAGCGTACATATTTACTTTCATAAGTCAGCTAAAAGCTAACTTCGAAGTTGCCCGGTAGAAACAGAGATCAAGATTCACTCTGCTTATCGTCTTGGAGAGAAAGCAAGCCGGACAGCAGAAGCAGGCTCTGCTCTGTGAGGCAGTCTAACTCGGTGGTTAACTCGGTGCTGAACAATGTGCCATGCGGCACTTGGGTAATTCTGAATTGCCTTACTATTTTTACTGATAGTACTACCAATTTAAGAATTCCGAAATGGTCTATACTAACATGAAAGAGAAACCTGTTTAATGAAATATACTCCGAATCCCAAGGTCATATGCCTTGCCAATCCAAAAATTTTTTTCTGGCTGTTGAGTCAGACTATAACCCAAGTCTAAACAGCATTCAAGTGTTTAATGGTTTGGTTTTTTTAATTATTAATTGAAAGTAGTCTTTCCTTAGATCAACTTTCTCTTCTTTCAGCAACACACATAAGAACAAAAAACAGAAAGTCCACTCTGGAAATACCAGATACAGTTGACCATTAAACCTGTGCATGATTCCCAAAATACACATCTAAAAGAAAGCAATGCCATCAGCAGAGCCCAGAACGCTGCCTGCATTTGTTCTTGCAGCATTCTTGTGTCCTAATGAAAAGAGGATCTAAACAGTCTCTTCTCTAGCAACGTATCTGTAACCCTGGAGAGTTTCTTCCCACCACTATGGGAATGGGACTGGGTGCAGCAAAAGCTACAAAACAAGAGTGACAAATGTGGTGAGCTGTAAATCACGTAGGAGAAGGCAGAAGTTATCACCTGACTTACAGCAACTGCTTCCGGAAGGAGCCCATTTAAGCACCGACTCAGGCAGCTCATCCAACAGACTAAAACAAAACAGAGTAACGCACAGTGAATTTGTTTGCAATCCTGTGATTTACTGTTTTTTTTTTGTTTGTTTGTTTGTTTGTTTTTGCGGTATGCGGGCCTCTCACTGTTGTGGCCTCCCCCGTTGCGGAGCACAGGCTCCGGATGCGCAGGCCCAGCGGCCATGGCTCACGGGCCCAGCCGCTCCGCGGCATATGGGATCCTCCCAGACCGGGGCACGAACCCGTATCCCCTGCATTGGCAGGCGGACTCTCAACCATTGCGCCACCAGGGAGGCCCGTGATTTACTGTTTTGATTAGAAAACAAAACTCTATGGGTCACCAGTAATGTGACTTTCCATACTTTTTTTTTTCACCCACCTGTAATGGTTGTAAGAGGGTAAGTGGATGGGGGAGATCCCTCAAATCTCACTGATCGATTTTATATCAATCACCTAGAAACTAAATGTAGAACTACAGTATAAATGCTTTAATACAAGGTCTGTACATGTAGAAATGTAGAAGTAGGGATACACTATTTTTTTTAAAAAAACCTCAAGAAAAAAATACATAGAAAAATTTTATCTGGATTTTCAGGATATTTTTCCTCAGGTACTCAGCACTGGGAAGGGGCAAATTATTTAATATTTTATGTATATTGTTCTCAATTGGGCAGTTGCTTTATGCTATGCCATGATTAAACAGGTTAACAAGAAATATCCAAAAAACAAAACAAAAAACCCATTATTCTAACACTTTCCAGTGTTTTAGACTGAACAAATACAAATCTCTTAAGTTGCTTCAGCCACAAATATATAAACATTCAACTAAAGTTACTGATATGAATGTGTGATTCACAAACTCAGGCACAGGCAGAATTGCAACGATAAATGCACTGATCTAATATTACCCTATGTTAAGAAAATAAAGGGCATATGGGATACAGTATTATGGTTAAATATACAAGCCTGCCCTTATAGGGTAATTCAGCATTATGCCTTCTCAGCAAGTTGAATAAATTATGATTATGTACTATATAAAAAGTTTGAACATGTCATATATATATGATATATATATGTACGTATCTTAATTATATATATATGTCTTAATTATAAACTTCATAATACAATATTAGCTTTGTTGGTCAATAGGTTTATATTAGTAATCAGGTCAAAATGAATATATTAATATATGCAAGGGGCCCCAAAATACAAATGGAGATTATGTTTATTAGCATTATATTTTATTATTTATGTAATACCTTATTATATTCAAATATATACATGTAGGTATATTCATTAGAGATATATACAATGAAGGCATCTATATATGCATATTGATAAAAGACTAAAACAAATAATATTATTAAGTCTTATTAAAAGAAAAACACATATAGGATCATTGGAATTAAAATGTTAGTCTTTTAAATAAAGTATTTTATTCAAATTAGGTAAACTGAGGTAGAAAATTGGAAACCAAGACTTTATATATGCCCATTACTGTCCTTTGACTTGACCCATATATTGAAAACTGTTAGTTACCTGAGGGTTATATGGACACATCAATCACTGCAATAAGTAACTGATTATATAGTTCTAATACTGACATATAATTGTGTTAGTTTTGGGAAAGGGACTAGGACGATCAAGATTCCAAGTGGAGAAATATTTCATACAATATATGTCAGTATTTACAAATGTAATCTGCATTATTCTGTATCTGCAGGCTAGCTTTCCTCTCTATTAAGAATTGATGCCACACTGAATTAGAAAGACTGATTTCTATGGATCAGTTAGCTACCACTTTTGTAAACTTCTGTTGTGACTTGCCCTATTAAAATACAGCTGCTTTTCCCAATTGTGATATTATATCTGTGGATAACTACTGTTGAGAATATCTTGGTGCATAATGAAAAACTGGCTATGCTGTGCTACATGCAATTGACTTTTTGTTAGGCCTGATCAGTGAGAAAAACAGTAAAATAGTAACCTACTCTATTCTCAGTCTAACCTAATTCTCATCCTAATAGAGTTTAGGTGATAAAAATTGTGGAATATTAAAATGTTTATGTGGCTGCAAAATGATCTCTTACATAAACACCTCATATACAAATTTTGTTTGTTTCTTCCTTAAGAAACATACACTCCCCCCAAGAACAGGATTAAAAACAATGTATATTGCCCTCACTTGAAAAATGTAAGCCCTGTTTGTCCCATTTCACTTTGTTGCTTTGCACAGTTAATATCAATCACACCAAGCTCACACTAACTCCATATACTTATACAATGCTAATCTGAAAATACTCTTCCTTGAAAATACCACCACCTAGAATCTAAGCTTTGGAAAACACCGTGTGAAGGAACAAATATTTCACTTTTTATTTTGTATTACAACGCTCATACATATGATCTTATAGGTGTTAGCTTAATGGATTTTATGTCTGTAAGCTGTCTGGGTTTTTAAAAATATTTTTCAAATTTAAGAAATGTGCCTTGGCTATCCTACTGAATGAACAGGTTGAATGAATGAATAGGTTGAACGGCAGTCTTCTCTGAGATATTAACTCGCTTTAAGGTATCCCTTCAGACCTGGTGCTGTACATAACGGAATACTTGAAAATCTGTACTTTGTTTTAGCCGTCTGGACAGCCGCAGGGTCCTCCAGGTTCTGCTCCCAGGGTAGTTTCCCACATAACCACCGCAGCAGGCAGTAGCCGAGGATTTCAAGGTCACTTCGTCTGGACAGGGCTATAGGAATAAGCATTAAGAGAGAAAGATGAGGGATAAGTCATTTTTGAGAAATAGAGAAATCACTGAATGAACTACCACCGATGAAATATGAAAAAGCCAAATGGGCGATGTGTTTTGTTTGTTCAGCTGGAGTAAAGCTTAAACGCCCAGGCGTTTGGCCCCAGTCCACAGAAAGGCAGTGACTTCTTGCTGTTGAAAGTAAGGGTCAGTTTCCTCACCTCCTCCAACTTCATCCTTCCTTAGTCTGGCCTGTCACATGAACTTGATCTCCATGGCCTCTGACATGATCCAGACAACCCATAACCTGGCACCAACACTTTCTCAAAGAGCCAAGCAGTAAAACAAAGAAATAAATGTCTGCAGCTAAATTGCTAACATATGTTCCAGGAAGTCCATGGGGTCTGCATTGGTCATGCAGAGACCCTTCAAGTGCAGACTAAACACTGATGGCCTTTCCTGTTCCACTCATACTAGCAGCATTGGAAATCGGAAGAATATGACAAAACTGCCATCTAGTGTACAGTATTAAAAAACAGGTCTTAAGATTTTTCAATTAAATGAAAGTACAGGATAAATATGCCTGTTTTGGGTACACGGATCTAAAATTTTACAAATATTATTTTAGATATAAGCAGTGCTAAAGCAAACTTCTGATCAAATCTCCTGAATAAAAAATATAAAGGTAAAGAAATAGTGTGCATGAGGGGTGGGGTGCAGG
Organism: Mesoplodon mirus; assembly: GCF_964341445.2. Classification (NCBI taxonomy): domain Eukaryota; kingdom Metazoa; phylum Chordata; class Mammalia; order Artiodactyla; family Ziphiidae; genus Mesoplodon; species Mesoplodon mirus. Next base: position 73,021,450 of record NC_138990.1, on the reverse strand, counting down.
TGGTGGGAAGTAAATTTTAAAGCCAAAGAGAGGTTTCCATAATCTAATATAAGATGGCTTTTCATAAAAAAATACAGTAAAAGAACATTTTGAGGCCACTGTAAATATCATTTATATAAAACTACAGACTAGTGCCATAGACTAATTTCATGATAATTTTCTGTATTTTTTAAAAGTAACTGATTTCAAAAGAAGGACAAAAACTAAGAAACATGTCAAATATAACAAATATTACTGAAATAATGATTAAAACATTAACAAAATCCCACAAAATAAACTCATTTTTATAACCATTCCAAATTGTTATAAAACAATAGGCTGGCTTACATTTCTACCATTACTTGAATGTTCATCTGTGTAGGGATATAAAATCTCCTAAGTGCAATACATGGCTGTTAAACCTGCTGTAAACAGGTATCCTGGTTTTATTATCTTTCATTACATACGTTTTGAAAAGTCACTCAGTAAACTTAGTTTAATTTGAAAAGTCATCTACAAAGAACAATGCTGCTAGCACATCATAACCTCTTTTGGTCACCATACATCCACACACAAGTTACTATAAAAGCAGAAGACAAGATTAGCTCTTACACATACTCTATCTTAACTGCTATTAGAGTACTGGATTTTATTAAAGGCCCTTCAATCGAGCAGAATGCGACAGCCCCATGGGTACTGTTTACTTTCTGCACAAGCTTCAACAATGTCCTAATGCAAGACTTGGCTCCCCTATTAAAATAAAAACACAATCTCTACCACACTGTTTTGTAGTGATTTCTTCAGTAATAAATCTCCCATTAATAATGGAATGGTTCCATTTGTACAGATGTGTTCACAAATCCCTTTTCCATTATGGCAATTCCTGATCACCACCACTTAAAAAAATTCACATCCTCTAATTTTCGAAAAATTATATTCTGGCACCTGTTTGGACGACATAGGCTACACATAAGAGGCCCTTTGAGGAAAAACAATCAGAATTAAAATGGAATGAACCTTCCCAGCCACTTCCCCCAACCCCCCAACTGAGGGATTAATTGATATGAAGCTGTAAGTAATGACAAGTCATTTAGACTTCTGAAGCCAATATTTCATAAACTGGTCTTCATTTGAAATAGCCCTTCGAGAGTTAACTTACTTCACTATCATAGTTCAGTTTTACCTAATTAAAATACAGCACCACATTTTTCAAACTTTTTTCTTTTACTGCATATATACATTAATAATTATTGTTAGGTAAATGTTTTACCACTCACTGTTTCCAATAAGTTCTGCAGACATACACGTAATGTTAAAAAAAAAAATTCTATAGTCACTCTTTCCCACCATTAAACAGAGAGATGAAAGGATTAAAAATGTTTCCAAGTACACACCTTTCCCTAAAATTCCCTCTCAGGGAAACAAACTGCAAAGTGTGATGTGTTTTTGAGAAGTTAAACTCTAAGACTGTACCAGCGATTATGTCTTCTCTCCATCTACTACATACAGAAGAGTAATTTTAACACTGGTTAAATTAATTAAAATATTTTGGATGACAATATTAGCATCTATGAATGGGTATGTAATTAACACAATGAACTGATCATATATCTTTAAGTTTAAATAAAGTACATCATCAAAATATAGATGATATGATAATGATAACTGTTGAATCTAGGAATTGAATATTTGGATATTTACTATATTATTCTACTATTTCCTGTATATTTGAAAACAAATAAAATGCTGAAAATTAAAAAAAAAGAATTGATCATAGTTGAGGAAGACTACTAATTAACATCTAACAATGAAAATATTTTTTAATTTGAAAGTTGAAACATATATTATGGATTATTTTGTTTTTGTATAACTTGTATTTCTGTATAATTTATTGTAATACATAAGGTTTTTCAGTTGCATTTGATAATTAATATAATCATTAGCAGCATATTTTCATATAGATTTCCTAAAGTCACACTTTTACTTACAGTACTTCTGCTTAGAAATATAGGAAGATGTAGTTATCAATATTCTCTTGTCACTTTCTAAATATAATTTAGCATCTAATTTTTATTTCGCTTATTAATATGGAGCAATGTAAATGAATCTTTTCACTGAAAGCCTGTGGTGTTCTCAGTTGCTCAACATTTCTAAATGATAAAGTATTGCCAAGACTAACCAAAAAAAAAAAAAAAGGCACAGGTGGGGTGGGACTTGAATTCGATTTCACTAGAAAGCAGATTCCAGAAACAGCTGACACTAGAATACATAATTAAAATAAAAACGATCAATGTGATTTATGAAGCTGCTACCGTGCCAGACACTCTACTGCTTTTATATTATCTTATTTAATCATCCTAACAATGTGAGGTATCATTAACCCTGTTGACAAATAAGAAAATAGAGGTTCAGAGAGGTTAAATAACTTGCTCAGTATCACACAGCAAAAAGTCACAGAGCTCTGTATTGAAATCCAAATCTTTCAGACTCCAGAGCCAACATTCCACTCAATCTACCAATTACTTTGCCTCCATTGTTAGTTTTGCACCATTTAGACAACATTACATATACCCTTCTACAGTTAGGGAAGTATTTGAAGCAGGCGTTTTAACTTAAAACACCAAAAGACTGACCAAAGACAGTTGTATTGGCAAGGAAGAAATAAGCAGATCCTGAGGTCTAAGCTGTAACACTAACAAAATTTTTCATGCAGCTATCCTTACATGACACTATTTCTGTAAAACTACTTCATTCTGATGAAGAAGAATGTCTAATTAAAACATTAATTTATAAAGTGTTAAACGGTCCTTCCAAGCTGATATGAGAACAACAAAGAAATCACATTGGAGGACTGGTCCTTATTCTAATGACAAACTGGAGTAAAATTATCTGGGTGCAATTCACCAAATGGAATGAAAGAACTGGGAGAAAAAGAAAAGTATCAGTCTTAATCCCAAAATGGCTCTGATTATTTGCCTAAAGTGTTTCCTGTTGAGTTTTTTTCTTACATAGAGTAACATTATCAAGTAGGAAGAAAAACAAGATTTGCTAGGAAATAATAGTGAACTTGAAAACTTTTTCCTTAAGCAGACAGGGTCTAAATGCTCAAAATACTAGTTTATATACTCAGAAATGACAATAAGAAAGCAGAAAACATCTAAGACGTTCATCTGAGAAGTGAATGGTGACTATCTGCAGAATAAATTTAAAGTTTATTCTTATTTTTCTAACTAGTAACCTATGTTATTCAGTAGTTTGTCAATTCAGATGTATAAAGAGCTAGGAAATTTTATGGTGGCCACAATTTATTGCAATTTCAAAAAGGATATTAGGAAAGTAAAATACAATGTGTCACATTTCAAATAAAATAATAAACCCAGGTCGTTTTTATTTCTTCAGTACATTTTAAATTCTAAGCCTTAGTTTTTTATGAAACACGTGTAAGGCTTAGGAAAAGTTATTCAACAGAGCAAAGGTATCTTACATTTGACCAATGTGTATTCTTAACTCAACCAAATAGTTTAAGACCTATGCCAAGACTTTGAAAGTCATGTCTAAATGTCAAAATTGGGTTATGTCATATAGAAAGAATAGTGTCTTCATTAAAATTTATTTATACATCAACCAAAGACTATTTATAGCAGTGAAATTTACTTAAAAATAAAAATCAACATTGTGTTTTTCTGACTACTAATAGATTCAATAGAGCATATCAATAACTTGATGGTTTACCTTAATATCTTATAATTGAAAAATGGGTTCCCTCTTTTGAATTATTGTTTAAGAAGATAAATATTGTATAAACCATGTCATTTCCCCAAGTTTGGTAGCATGAAAACACATTCTCAGTTTATTTCACATATATTTTGTAAGCTGGAGTGCTAGATTAGAGTGAAATGAAGCCGTGCAAGAAATAACACAAGACTTGGATTTTATATGCTGTAGCAATTGGCAAAAAATTTAAAAAGTATGTAATATATTTCTTTCCTTGATACTGAACATATTATATAAACAAATGGACATTTAAAATGCAATTTAGATATCATATTTTATGGTCATCAATGATGTCAAATTAAAACAGGTATTATACACTCAGTGCACAAGTCTGAAGTATTTAAAAAAGCTCAGTATGTTAAATGCAGTATATCTCTAGAGAAATTAGGTATTGACTGCATGCCTCAGTGAGCAGAAAAATCTACAAAAATCTATACCACACATTGATCCAAATATTGCTTTTTAACATTACTAAGAATGTAACAAATTTTAAAATAGTATATTTGACACAGATATAATTCTCTGTAATTATCAGGCAACAAGCCCAAAATATGTCAATGTTTATATGTGTTGGTTTTTATGAAGAATAAAAAATTAATAACAGATGAGATAAGCCCAAAATATATTACTCAAATTTTACACTAAATGAAGCACTTCAGCCACTCAGAAAACACTTTTAGGTCATATATGAGAACTGAGTTTGGAAGAATAACTGCAATTAAAAAAACACAGATATATAGATGCACAATAGTTCAAGAATAGTTATCTATCCACTCATCCATCTGTCCATTCACCTCTATATATCTCTATTCATATTTTTTGGCTTATAATAATACAAGCTACCCTCCTTTTACACAGTTGAACTAGAAAATGCTTAGGTGAAACTGCTGACTGGCACCTTATACAAGCTCCTTCATTATAAAAACCCAACTAATCCACAGAAGCATGAGAGTTAGCTTCTGTTTCTGAATAACCACTACAAAGGTAGCGGAGACCAGATAGTTTGATCAGGTTAACAATATATCTGTTAAATTGCTAATCCGTAAGTCACTTTTACATTGCAGGCTGAATATTTCCCAGGGCCTGATCAAGCACAGATAAACCTAAAACATAACAAATGCTTTGATAACTAGAGGTTATATTTCCTAGTGATAACTTGTTTTGCTCTTTATGTTTTCCTTTGCATTATCTTCCTCAGTATTTATTTGATCTCATAGCTGGACTGGTATAGAAAAGATTTTTCTGAGATTAAACTACATAGTGTGTACTGAAAGTAAACACATGAATATTTATGAATCTGACATTCTGCATTTACCTACAAGGATTTATGGCCTTGTTTAATTCTAGTTTCTAGATATGACTAAATGATTACTTCATTTCTAATAAAATCCTAAAGTGAAATGTTTTATTTTGGAAAATTAAATGTAAAACATGAGGAGTGAATAGTATTCAAATATTTGAGGATATCAAACCTTTCTTTTTTTTATGCTAGACTAAAACTGCATGTTAAAATTTCAGCAAATATATATATGTGTGTGTGTATGTCTACATCTATGTATCTATGTATCTATACATGTGTATGTACATGCATATATGTGTATATATATGCATATATATGTATGTCTACATGTAAATACAGATATGGTAAAAAGTTTAGTGTACATTCTATTTTAAATGCATTAAGGGAATCTAATTTTTATAGAAATCTTGTGAAACCCATGATAAAAATGAATACTCACTCCAGCTCATAACTTTCAAATACCAAAATTACGTAATATAGGCTCTCCCCTGAGTAGTCTTCCCAAAGAGAGAATATCTTTCTCCCATCATTCTCAGTTCAATCTTCTCTCCAAAGACCTAGCATCGTGAAATCTACCCAACTCATCAACATGTATTATTATCTAGGGAGCAAAAACTTAAATGCACTATGGAATAAAATTTTGTTCAAATCTTTCATGAAGATGGCACAATGAAAATACTTCCCTAAACTATGGAATAACTGAGGAGGACTTGCAGAATTACCACAGTCCAAACACTGACCAGACCAACATACGACAACTCTACTTTCCCATTCCACAATCACAGTGGCTTCCTAGATTTTTTTTTTTTGGGGGGGGTACGCAGGCCTCTCACTGTTGTGGCCTCTCCCGTTGCGGAGCACAGGCTCCGGACGCACAGGCTCAGCGGCCATGGCTCATGGGCCTAGCTGCTCCGCGGCATGTGGGATCTTCCCAGACTGAGGCACGAACCCGTGTCCCCTGCATCGGCAGGCAGACTCTCAACCACTGTGCCACCAGGGAAGCCCCTAGATGTTTTTTTAATAGTCAAAATCTAATAGGATCAGTATTAGAGCTATGGGTTGAACTAAGTGGCCCAACCATAAGTTAATATCATCATTAACATAATTGGACCAAAGCTTAAGAATCTGTATGATGAATTTCCAGTTTATACCACTATCAAAAAGTACTCTCAGGTTTCTAAATATTCTTTCATACTAATGTATCTGGCAAATCACTACTTTTCTAATCAAACTATCCTTGAAAAAAAAATGTAGTGATTTGTTTTATTGCGATCAGGAGTATAAAAGGTAATTTCTATTCCAGAAAATTTAACCTATGATTCTTCTTGAAAGGAAGAAGGTATACAACCGACACACTTGTTTTACTTTTTCATTGGCCTACCTTAAACTACTGTGGGTTTTAATTGCTCTGGAAAATGATCAAGACCCTCTACATTACATGGTCAATGGTCCTTTTAATAGAAAAGGCAATAATATACAGTTGTTTGCACCAACTAAAACTCGTTAGAAAGTATCAGTTTAGGGTAACAGTTCAACAGCCATTAACAAGTGCAAATGTCTAACTGCCTTTTAGTGAAAATGTGATCCTTTCGAAGCAGTTTAAAAATTATTTGTATTTATTTGGTTTAGCATATTTGAAAATACGTTTACAAACAAAGTTTATGAAGAATATAATTTTGAAAGACAAAGTTTTTCAATAATCACCATTTTTTTTTTTACTAGCATAACATTAGAATTGACTTTTTGTCTTGCTGACAGAGCAACTAAGAAAGTACAGTTGCATTGACCATATTGATTGTGAACAAAGCAACCATCAGTGGGACTTCGCACCATATATTTTCAATATTGACCTCCTACTTCCTTTTCCATGGCTTTCTGGCTCGGCTATTGGATTTAGACTGCAGTGTAATAAACAGCTAAGGTTTAATTAATGGTAAATGAATACAAGACATAGGTTATGACTTTAACTAATTAGGGAATTGTTGAATTAAGTCTCCCTTGGAATGCAAGGCAGTACAATCAATGTCCAATAAAAGGACTATGTATGTAATTTACCTGCAAATGTGTTTCCAATACCATCAAAGTGAGTTTAAATAAGTAAGATATATGAAAGGCGACTAGGAGAGATTTCCACAAGTTAACACTTCATAGATTCAGAAAAGATTTCCTTATTGTTGAGATGGTATCTTCTAAAGCTCTGATAAGGGCACAATGAAAAACAGGAATAATTCTTCACATGTGTACCTGTACCAAATCTGTAATTGTCACTACAGCATAAAAATTCAGCTGCTGACCTCCAAGCTTAACCTAAACTAACTAGTACTTTCCTATCCCAAATGAGCATCAAGTTTTGCTTACCTAACACCTTTTATTCCTTTTTCACTTGTCGAAGTCTGTATCTCCTCCCTCTGTTAGAATATTCATTGGCATACAGGAACTCACTACTTTTGATAAACATCTCACCAATGTTCTCATTCTTCAAACTGACTATGCAAAGGTCATTTCATGGAGACTTAAGGCTCTTCGTTCTAATTATTCTTCTGAAATAAAAATAAGAAAAAAAGAAACCTACCTACTCCCTTGTGGGCATCCAAGCTGGTAAACTCTATTGTCCCATTATGGCTTTTTCTAGGATTTTCCTGATACTGTTTGTGGTTCCCATTGGGACAATATCTGTAGGAAAGTCCATAATCTGCAAGATAAACCTGGAAGACATGAACAGACAAATGAATAATGTTTTTGTCCTCTGAAAATATAACCTTTATAATTAAGTCTTAAGAAACTGATAGGTTAAGAAAGCCTCAGATCTACATTTTATTAAACCAAATGGTGCCTTAGGATAAAATATATACAACTGGGGGCCATAACAATGAACTTTCTAACTTAAATCCTGTCTTCATCATAGGCAAGTCTTGTTTCTGAGTTGACTTAGATTTTCAGTCTTTTTATTTTGCTCTTAAATTCCCTTCCCTCCAGGTGGGCATGTAGACGTCATAAACCACAATATGTCTTTTTATCTGTATTCATACAGTGTATGAGGCTCTGCCTTTTTTGTAACCCCTTCCTGTAAACAAAACTGTTTCAAGCAGGGAGGGGAGATGAGAGCAATCTAAAGATCTTAACCTAATGTTACAGGAGTCTCCATTAACAAGAAGTTTAAAAATAATGAACAGACTGTAAGAGGTAACGACTCTTAAAAAAAAAAAACAAAAAAACAACACCATCATGTTGTCCGTATTTAAGAATGGAATATCAATGCAGTAATTTTGGCCTTTCAGACGGATCCATATCATCACTGTTATCTTTGTAAGTCAGTCAGAATCGCAAGCTGGGTTTCCAAACAGAATATAGATTGTTAAAAGTCAGATAGCAATTCAAGTGAATTTTTCTCAGATTACTTTTGGAGAGAGAGAAGGGAGGGGAGAAGTAGTTTTACAGATAGAGCATACACTGAATCGGGAACAGTTACAAATAGACATTTATTCTGACATGTAGTCAGAATATCATACTTCCCTGTTATATGTTACCATGCTCCTCCCCCCACCCCCTGGAAAAGAAAGCAGTTTCAACTTTTAAAATGTGTTGTTTCATGTGTGTTTCTTTAAAATTTAGAGAATAAGGCAACATTTCACGATGCAGCTTTAAGACAACAGAATATTACAACTGGTATTTTTAAAGATATCTATTAAAGAAAATTAAATTTTACTTTTAAGTTTTTGGTTTCAGGATAGCCTAAGTAGGAGATATTTTGAATTTCAAAATATAAACAGCACAGCTTCCTTCACTTGTTGGAGAACATAGCTTGCTGGAATGTCTGAAAACATGATATTTCAGTTTTGTCTCTCACTCACAGATGCTATTTCTCAAGATGGCCTCAGGAGTAACTGCCCAAAGTAATTACACTTCAGGATCAGATGTATAACTGGTTGCTTGCTTTCACTATTTATGATGCATTTTTATCTTTATTTATTTTGAAAACTAAATAGACTTCACTTTGCAAAGTAGATATCCTGAGAATGTACATATTGATAGCAAACGGAAACATATTTTAAATACACTACAACAGTTTACTATTAAAAAAAACTATCAAGATGTTTTTCATGTAGATTAACCAAAAAAAAAGACCTAAAATTTATGGATGTTTTATGGCTAAAATATGGATTATGCCTCATATGTATCGATACCAGAGAGCATGATAAGAGCTGAATGTTCATCGACTGATGAACAGATATCCTGTAGGAAGGTACCATTATCTCCATTTTACTTGTAAGCAAACTGAAGATCAGTCAGTGACATTGTGATTTGTGTAGTAAAATGGAGCCAGAGTCTGACTCCAGAAACTTCATCTCAATCACAATCAAACTCAAAGGCACTAGACAAGTTAAACAGATAAGAAAGTATTCAAGACTACTGTAATAGGGAAGAGTGACTGATCTCAACTCCACTGAAACAAAAGTTGGGAAAGTTTTTAAGAGCTGAGGCTGAGCTAGTGAAGAGTACTGGAGAACACTAAAGGGATACAGGTCAACATGACTGGGTTATCTATGTTTGCTAATTGGTGCTTAGGCTCCTATCCCCACCTCAAAGACTGTAGAGATAGGAGAACACTCTTTAACAAAGATTACATTTTAAAGGGATGACTACCAGGTCCTGGAGGTCCTTGAGAAAGACATTCCTGGGTTGTAAAACTGACAAGAGGCTGGGAAAAGATTCCCATCTCAAAGGAGCAGAGAAAGAATTTATAATTTCAAAGTTTCTTAAGTAAATGCTGTAAGAAAAGGGAGGACAGGAGCTTACGGTCAGGAGGAAACCTATCTAAAGTTTAGTCAAGCTGAGGGGAACTTTAAGGCCCTCTTGGTCATCACTGAGCTATGGGCCTCAAGGTAGTGCTGCATTACTCAAACTCTGAAGGGCAATGCAGGATCTACATTTAATATAAAGACAAGAAGCTAACAATACAGTAAAGGAAACATGCACTAACCATTTGACTCAGAATACACTAACTCATTTGAATAATGCTGCAGTGAACATGGGAGTACAGATCTCTTTGAGATAATGATTTTGTTTCCTGTGGAAATATACCAAGAAGTTAGACTGATGGATCATACGGTAGTTCTATTTTTAATTTTTTGAGCAACCTCCATATTGTTTTCCACAGTAGCTGTACCAGTTTACATTTCCACCAACAGTAAACAAAGGTTCCCTTTTCTCCACAACCTCACAGCAATTATTATTGTCTTTTTGATAACAGCCTTGCTCACAGGTGTGAGTTGATATCTCATTATGGTTTTGATTTGCATTTCCTTTATAATTAGTGATGTTGAACACCTTTTAATGTACCTGTCAGCCATTTGGATCTCTTCTTTGGAAAAATGTTCAGGTCCTCTGCCCATTTTTTTTAATTGTCTTATTTTGTTTTGCTAATTGGGTAGTATGACTTCTTTATATATTTTGGATATTAACCCTTTATCAAATATATAATTTGCAAATATCTTATCCCATTCAGTAGGTTGTCTTTTCCTTTTGTTGATGGTTTCCTTGCTGTGCAGAAGCTTTTAAGTTTGATGTCATCCCATTTGTTTATTTTTGCTTTGTTCCCCTTGCCTGACAAGACATATGTAGAAAGACATTGCTAAGACCAATGTCAAAAAGCATACTGCCTATGTTTCCTTCTAGGAGCTTTATGGTTTCAAGCTTTATGTTCAAGGCTTTAATCCATTTTTAGTTAATTTTTGTGTAAGGTGTAAGACAAAGGGGTGTCCAATTTTATTCTTTGCCATGTGGATGTCCAGTTTTCCCAACACCATTTATTTAAGAGACTAACCCTGCCCCATGTATATTCTTGGCTCCTTTGTCAAAAATTGACCATATATGCGTGTGTTTATTTCCAGGGTCTCTAATCTGCTCAATTGGTCTGTGTCTTTTTTTATGTCAGTAACATACTGTTTTGATTACTATAGCTTTGTAATATAGTTTGAAATCAAAAAGTGTGATGCCTCTGGTGGTTTTGTTCTTTGCAGGATTGCTTTGGCTACTTGGGGCCCTTTATGGTTCACAGAAATTTTTGGATAGTTTTTCTATTTCTGTGAAAAATGCCATTGGAATTTGAAAGGGACTGAACTGAATCTTTAGATTCCTTTGGGTAGTATGGACAGTTTAACAATATTCTTCTAATCCATGAGCATGGGGTATCTTGCCATTTATTTGTGTCTTCTTGAACTTCTTTCATCAATGTTTTGTGGAGTTTAGTGTACAGATCTTTCATGTTCTTGGCTAAATTTATTGCTAAATATTTTATTCTTTTTGATGCTATTGTAAATGGAATTATTTTAATTTCTCTTTCCAATAGCTCGTTGTTAGGGTATAGAAATGCAACTGATTTTTGTCAATTGATTTTGTATCCTGCAACTTTACTGAATTCATTTATTCAAACAATTTTTTGGTGGAGTCTTCAGGGTTTTCTCTATATAATATAATGTCATTGACAGAGACCATTTTACTTCTTCCTTTCTAATTTAGATGTCTTTTATCTCTTTTTCTTGCCTAATTACTCTGGCTAGGACTTCCAGTACTATATTGAATAAAAATGGCGAGAGTGGGCATATTTGTCTTGTTCATGATATTAGACTTTTCACTGTTGGTGTTGTCTATTTTTTTTTAATACAGTATAGAATTTGTGGTTCTGTCCATTTCTGAAATTTTGTTGAAGTCAAAAATAAGTTTAAGCAGAAAACCCAATCTACAGTAGGGTTTGCAGTCTCGGTCCTATTTTTTGTATGTCCTTGAGCTAAGACTTAGTTTCAGTTAACTTTTTTTATATTATCACCTTTTTTCTGTGAAATAAAAAATAACAACTCATTAATATTTTTCACTTTAAGGATAAATACATATAATAACCCTAGTTTTAGACAAGCCTATAGTAGGAATCTCAAGATCATCAAGATCAGGTAGGGGGTTATTATTTGTATTATAATAAGACTAGACCTAGGAAAATTTAAATATCTAGATCCCTAATGCATTTTAAATGATTTTCCTCTTATGCAACTTTTCTGAATTTAGTAACCATTTCCTTTCTCCATGAATAGAAGAACAGCCTTGACCACTTCTCTTTACTTTAATCATAGATCTTTCGATCATACTGTACTGCCTCTCACATTTCCACATGCTATCTCATTTTTCTCTCATCCCTCTTAGATATGTACTATGGTTTAGTTTTGTTTGGTTTTTTACAACTTTGTGAGGCAGGTAGGGGAGATGTGTCATTATACACATTTAACAGATGAAAAATAATGTGATACACCCAAATAATGCAAGTCATCCAACAGTCAGTCACTAAATTCAGCTTCTACAAAAAATTTTATTGTTTTAGTGAATTTCTCAGCTGTCCCCTCCCCCTCAAAAAAATCTAATCTTCACTAATGCTTTCAAGGACTTTCAATTTTAATGCTTTATTATTGAAAAGGTAGTGTAATAGCCACTGAGGTACAATCCCATCAAGAAAGAAATGGCCTTTCACCTGTGAGGAGGGCAATAATCTGACAACTTCCAGAGGCAGGGCCATTAGGAACCACCACAGCATGTGAGCCAAGGTGACACTCTTCCCAGGCAGTTCCTACTAAAGAATGATCATGGTGGGAATGCTGTGTGGCTATTTCTACCCAATTGGAGACTCTCCTAATGGAATTCTTTTGCTCTGGTGCTCCCTAATGGGTTGGCTGAGACTTTCTCAGAACTGTATCATAGTCTGAGCTCTCCCTGCCCAATCCTTCTCGTCTCCTTTCCTTTCACAGGTGTCATTGCAACATCCTACTCTGAAAGCTTTCCTTGTCCAAACCTGTTTCCTCTCCTTTTATCTTTCTATTGTATAGGTACTATACTCCCTTCCCTCAATAAAGCCCTCGCACTCCTAATGCTGTCTCAGCATCTGCCTCTCTGAAAAACAAATTTGACACAGGTAGTCAGTAAATCATAGCCTTAATTTGAAGCACTAAACTAATAAAGATGAAAAACAAATTAGCCTTTGATGACCATGAAAATCACAACTTTCCTATACCAAGCAGATCTGCCTCAAAAATCAACTTCCTATTTTACCTAGCCAGATTTGCAACCATATATGCCACATTCTCAAGTTATGCATTTAGTTAAACCTTTACCTCCCTCTCCTTGCTTTCTGATGCTTGTAAGGTCTTACATCACTTTGTTTTTCCAAATGGATGGGTGAAAGGAATGGTTAAAGAGCCCCCTGTGAGAACTCTTCTTTGCAGTGACCTGCACTGGAAGGGCCTTTGTCTTCAATTCAGCACGGATACCCCAAGTGCTCTTCTCCACCTCCTACCACACCTCCTGGATTCACATCTCACACTTCCGAGATCCACCACTCATACCTGAATTCTATTCTGGTATGTAGATCCTTTTAACCTCAAGGCAATTCATTGGGTTTTCATTTGTGTTCAGATGGATTTACCTTTTAAAAATGTACAAAGTATTTAGCTTTTATTTATGCCTTGGATCCACATTTATAGGCTGTAAAATCCTATGGGACAAGGGGCCACGATAATGATATATACATTTTTGTATCCATGACAGCACCTACTCTGAGGTCTTCTGCATAGTAGGCTTAAATAAAATTTCACTGATTTGACTTGATGGTAATAACTGGACAAATAGAAGTAAATTCCTTTCAATAGACGCCAAGCATGATAAAATATCAAGAATCATACATTCTAAAAAGGAAAGAAAAACAAAAATGAATGCGTATTATTGAATACTTGCTATGCGAAGGCATTATGTGCTTTACAGAAGTCAAATTATTTAACCCTCACGACACTAAGAGCAAGTTATTTTAAGATACCTTGAGGATGAGAAAACACAACGAGTGAGTTTAGGTGCTCTGTGCAAAACAACTAAACTTATAGTAATTGGCAAGGCTGAGATCCAAACCTAAATCAGCCTAACCAGAAGACAGATTTTTCCATACGTCCCACACAGAGGAAGGAGAGATGACACAAGCACATCTAGAGGTAACATCTACTCTCCAACAAAAGTATAACAGATTTAAATGTAATAATATTTTAGAGTAGGGGGAGGTTACTTCTTAATTGGGGAACTCAAAGAACAAAATGACATTGATTTGGGCCTTGAAAAATATCTAAGATTTCCACAAATGGAGATAGGGAAGAAGAGATAAAACAAGGAAAACCAGGGCTGGGTCAGTGTGTGCTGGGAGTGAAGAGGTTATTGGAAACACAACACAAGCCGGAAAAAAAACTGGTTAGCATGAGTTTACAGGAAGCTTTGAAAACCATGCTAAGAAGCTGGGACACAATTTTTGTATGCAAAAAGAAGTCACCAAAGGTTTTTGGCAAGGAATAATATTATCAGCACTGGCAGCATCATAATGGGGAAATGAAAGCAGAGAGTCCATTTAGGAGAATATGACATTAGTCCAGGCAAGAGACAGTGGGAGGCTGGACTAGGGCACTGGTGAACAAAGAAGGGAGACAAAGAACAGAGCCATAAGAGGGTTGAGAGATAGAGTCAAAGGTAACTAAAAACAATGTGGCAAGCTGGGTATATGAGGATTCAATGAATAGACAAAAAGAGAATAGGAGGAAGCAGAGAAGACTTGGAAAGAAAATGATTTACTCATTTTTGTACCAAAAGCAAACTGGTTGATTGATGGCTAACACCCTAATCCAACCAGTTCCTGGTTCTCTCAGTTTATGCAGAACTGAGTGATAGACTCATAGTTGATGGAAAAAATAAAGGACCTCCTTCCCATCAAGAGTCAAATCTGCTGCCTTCCTGTTCCTCAATCAACCAGGAACTAAGTATCAAACAGCCAGAATGGCTGACATGGAAGCATTTCTCAACACTTGATATGCTGGACAGGAAAATGTGAGCTGGAGAAGGGCTGCAAGAGATTATGGAGCTGGAAGAGAAAAAAGATGCTAATCTGGACAGATCTCATTGCCCACTGAGACGCGACCACCCACTAAATCACATTACTCCTTTACCGCCACTTTGCAGATTCACATTAGAGGAGAGATGCACATACACCCCAAGATGTAATTCACTTTTCAAGAACTTAAAATTTTCCTGTTGTAAAATCTAATCACCTTATCATAATTTAGACTATTTTAAACAATTAAACCCTTTTAATTAGCACACCCTGTTGTAGCAATAAATGTGTCTTAAACTCTCATCAGAGACTGATGGAAATTATACAATGGAGGGAGATAGTCACTATTCGTGACTTTGTTTAGTGGCAATTTAGAAAACACTTTCAAAACTCTAGGAAAAATATACAGACTTATTCAGCAACTTTAAAAGCTTTTATAAAAAAAGGGCCAGGATTTATCTTATTTGAATAGCACATAATATTTTCCTATTCTTCCAACAAGATACTATAATGTGAAAATCTTCACAATAAACTAAATGCTTACTGACTAATGGAAACCACTACATGCCAAAAGGGGAATGAAGCATGGAATGAATAAGCAGCATGTTTATGTTCACAAAGTCATTCATATCTACTACAAACCTATATGTAGCCTCATGGCTGCTACTACATTTTGATATAAATGTGTGCTTTTTATTCTTTTATTATACAGTACTTTTTTTGTTTCTCCTCAACTTCCCTACCTTCTTTTTGCCAGTAACACAATGCCGCAGATGACACATGTGCATTATCACTAGTCAGCCTAGACAAAAGAATATGACTTTTAAAAGCTGCCAGGTTACTTTTCCAACAGGATGTTTATTAGAATAAACATGAAGATATATTTTTCAAAAATAGTTTGATCTTATATATTGTCTTACATGTGCTTTATATGTTGGGTTTTTTTTTTTCCTCCTAGATCTCACAACTACCTACTGGAATTTTACCCTTTTTCCCCTTTATATTTAATACTCATTGAGAGTGAGAGATTTAAAGACACATCCATGAAGTCATCATATGAAGAAAAAGCAGAAAGCTGTGCCATATCACTATCTCTTCACTCCATCTACTGCTCCATCAGACCCAAGTCTATGACTCTCTTAAATGGCGCCATAAATTCAAGCATTCATAACAAAATACTGAGTTATATTTAGCAGTATTCTTAATGATACTAGCATTTTGACCCTATGACCTGCCCTTCTATTTCAACCTATGTGAAAGCCTATTTAATCCAAGACAGCTGGGCTGTGACTTACTATTCTTTCCAGGCTTTGGGGGGAAATTCCCTCAATAATACATAGGCTAGCAATTGCTTCTTTACTAAAAATACCTTCACCTACAAAACAAAACTTTTCCAATTACAGTCAATTTCCAATTTTTCCTTTTGACACACGTTCTCAAAGATTATATAAAGAAACCTACAATACCTTCTCTTTCTCATTTCCAAGGTGATATGAAACCGCTTCACTTGTGTCTGTCCTTTAACAAAATAAATAGGCAATGGAAGAGGATAATCTGAATTGCATCCAATTCACAGGCTTCCTCTTTGCCTAAATCAAATCTGAGCTTAAGACTTTGCAATATGCTGGTAAGCATTATCAGAGCTTGGTCTATCTGTTAACAGCAGATACAAAATGTTAGCTGATATAATTTGACTGTCAGATACATTATAAAAAGTTTCACTACATGTAAGCTGTGTCTACATAACACACAGCTATCTAACATTCAAAAGCATCTCCTTGCTCTACATTAACTACAAATTCTACTGATTTCAAAGACAGTGTTGAGGTTGCCAGCAATCATGCCATTCTTACATGCACATCCCCTTGGGGGTCCGTAGTTTTTTAACAGTCCCACAACAGGCATACCTCTTAATCCAACCAATTTATACAGCTCAGTGAGTTGACTCAGAATTCAGAAATGCCACTTCCCATATTAACTGGAAAAAACAACAACAACATATATAGCCCTTTGTGAATTAGGACGCTCAAATATTTTGGTCATAAACAATTGTTTGGTCATGTATACATCTGGTCTTCAGAAATTTAAATAATATGACCAGTGGGACCCAGTAGGCACCAACAAACATGTATTGATTATGAACAAACACTAATTTTTCAATAGCATTAACTCTCTTGGGAACTATATTCTTGGGGATAGGTGATTCGTTAAACGGACCATCCTATACTTACACAGCATATACATTCCTAAAATGTGAATTCTTTTTCCCTTTTATAGAAAACAGACCCTGAACATTCTGTTCCTTACAACTTTTAAGGGACACCTATCATCAAACTACCCGCCTGGGAGAACTACACTTATTAAATCAATTCATTACCATTTTCTTAACATCTAACCAGAACATCAAATGTCCTTTTTCATAAATCTAAACAATTCTGGGGGAGCAAAAATAAGATAAGGGGTTCTTGGGCTTCCCTGGTGGCGCAGTGGTTGAGAGTCCGCCTGCCGATGCAGGGGACACGGGTTCGTGCCCCGGTCTGGGAGGATCCCACATGCCGCGGAGCGGCTGGGCCCATGAGCCATGGCCACTGAGCCTGCGCATCCGGAGCCTGTGCTCCGCAACGGGAGAGGCCACAACAGTGAGAGGCCCGAGTACCGCAAAAAAAAAAAAAAAAAAAAAAAAGATAAGGGGTTCTTTTGTCATATAAGCTTAAAAAATAGCTTTAAAAAATGTTTTTCTAGCTCTTACTTACTGAGGGCTTACTATGTGCCTTATATTGGTCTAAGTCTTTCACATGTCTAAATCATCTGATCCTTACAATCCCTCTTTGAGTGAGGTAATATTATCCGTATTTTTAGAGGGAGAAATTGAAGCACAGAGAGGTAAAATACTGTGGCTAAGAATACAGAACTAAGAAGAGATAAAGCCAGAACTCAAACCCGAGGAGTCTGATTCCAGAGCTCACACCCTTCACGATTCTACACTGAATCGCCAACATAATACAAAGTTATGCAAAGAGTCTCAAGCTTCTTCTAACCAACTTTTTGCCTGGGATTAGGAGAAGGTAAACACCCCTCTTTTTATATCTTCTTTCTGATTCAGAACAAGGACATTTAGCTCCAGAATAAACAAGCAGACTGTTCAGGAACTAACTGCTTGGAGATCCTATGTGTAAGAACAAATCTTGTGAGACATACTGACCAATTTGACCAATTTGACCAATTTGCCTGGAGGGGCCCTAGGCAAAATAAAAGGGCTTGCTGTTCTTATTTTTACCCCTTTCCTTTTTCTTTCCTTATCCTTGTATCCAAAGCTCATATATGGCCAAAATACACTGATATTCATGCCAAGGTGTTAACAGCTTACGTGGAACAGAACATCATCTTGAGCTTTTCATTAAAATTATTTGGGACTCGCCGCCGACAGCCTGTCTCGTTGCTCACTAACCGTGCTGCTGCCCCAGAAATGCTTCGATTGCCCGCAGTCCTTCGCCAGATTAGGCCAGTGTCCAGGGCACTGGCTCCTCATCTCACTCGGGCTTATGCCAAAGATGTAAAATTTGTTGCAGATGCCCGAGCCTTAATGCTTCAAGGTGTAGACCTTTTAGCTGATGCTGTAGCCATTACTATGGGGCCAAAGGGAAGGACGGTGATTACTGAACAGAGTTGGGGAAGTCCCAAAGTGACAAAAGATGGTGTGACTGTTGCAAAGTCCATTGACTTAAAAGATAAATATAAAAATATTGGTGCGAAACTCGTTCAAGATGTTGCCAATAACACAAACGGAGAGGCTGGGGATGGCAGCACTACTGCTATTGTCCTGGCACGCTCTGTCGCCGAGGAAGGCTTCGAGAAGGTCAGCAAAGGTGCTAACCCAGTGGAATCAGGAGAGGTGTGGTGTTAGCTGTTGATGCTGTAACTGCTGAACTTAAGAAGCCGTCTACACCTGTGACAACCCCGGAAGAGATCGCCCAGGTTGCTACGATTTCTGCAAATGGAGACAAAGAAATCGGCAGCATCATTTCTGACGTGATGAAAAAGGTTGGAAGAAAGGGCGTTATCACAGTAAAGGATGGAAAAACACTGAATGATGAATTAGAAATTATTGAAGGCATGAAGTTTGATAGAGGGTATATCTCTCCATACTTTATTAATATAGCAAAAGGTCAGAAATGTGAATTCCAAGATGCCTATGTTCTGTTAAGTGAAAAGAAAATTTCTAGTGTCCAGTCCATTGTTCCTGCTCTTGAAATTGCCAATGCTCACCGTAAGCCCTTGGTCATAATTGCTGAAGACGTCGATGGAGAAGCTCTAAGTACACTCGTTTTGAATAGGCTGAAAGTTGGTCTTCAGGCTGTAGCAGTCAAAGCTCCAGGTTTTGGTGACAATAGAAAGAACCAGCTTAAAGACATGGCTATTGCTACTGGTGGTACAGTATTTGGAGAAGAAGGACTAACTCTAAATCTTGAAGATGTTCAGCCTCATGACTTAGGAAAAGTTGGAGAGGTCATTGTGACCAAAGATGATGCCATGCTCTTGAAAGGAAAAGGTGATAAGGCTCAAATTGAAAAGCGTATTCAAGAAATCATCGAGCAGTTAGATATTACAACTAGTGAATATGAAAAGGAAAAATTGAATGAACGTCTGGCAAAACTCTCAGATGGTGTTGCTGTGCTAAAGGTTGGTGGGACAAGTGATGTTGAAGTGAATGAAAAGAAAGACGGAGTTACAGATGCCCTTAATGCTACACGAGCTGCTGTTGAAGAAGGCATTGTTTTGGGAGGGGGCTGTGCCCTGCTTCGGTGCCTTCCAGACTTGGATTCAATAACTCCAGCTAATGAAGATCAAAAAATTGGTATAGAAATTATTTAAAAAACACTCAAAGAAAGAAAACTACAGGCCAATATCACTGATGAACATAGATGCAAAAATCCTCAACAAAATACTAGCAAACAGAATCCAACAGCACATTAAAAGGATCATACACCATGATCAAGTGGGGTTTATTCCAGGAATGCAAGGATTCTTCAATATACGCAAATCAATCAATGTGATACACCATATTAACAAGTTGAAGGAGAAAAACCATATGATCATCTCAATAGATGCAGAGAAAGCTTTCGACAAAATTCAACACCCATTTATGATAAAAACCCTGCAGAAAGTAGGCATAGAGGGAACTTTCCTCAACATAATAAAGGCCATATATGACAAACCCACAGCCAACATTGTCCTCAATGGTGAAAAACTGAAACCATTTCCTCTAAGATCAGGAACAAGACAAGGCTGCCCACTCTCACCACTCTTATTCAACATAGTTTTGGAAGTTTTAGCCACAGCAATCAGAGAAGAAAAGGAAATAAAAGGAATCCAAATTGGAAAAGAAGAAGTAAAGCTGTCACTGTTTGCAGATGACATGATACTATACATAGAGAATCCTAAAGATGCTACCAAAAAACTACTAGAGCTAATCAATGAATTTGGTAAAGTAGCAGGATACAAAATTAATGTACAGAAATCTCTGGCATTCCTGTACACTAATGATGAAAAATCTGAAAATGAAATCAAGAAAACACTCCCATTTACCATTGCAACAAAAAGAATAAAATATCTAGGAATAAACCTACCTAAGGAGACAAAAGACCTGTATGCAGAAAATTATAAGACACTGATGAAAGAAATTAAAGATGATACAAATAGATGGAGAGATATACCATGCTCCTGGATTGGAAGAATCAATATTGTGAAAATGACTCTACTACCCAAAGCAATCTACAGATTCAATGCAATCCCTATCAAACTACCACTGGCATTTTTCACAGAACTAGAACAAAAAATTTCAAAATTTGTTTGGAAAAACAAAAGACCCCGAATAGCCAAAGCAATCTTGAGAACAAAAAACGGAGCTGGAGGAATCAGGCTCCCTGACTTCAGACTATACTACAAAGCTACAGTAATCAAGACAGTGTGGTACTGGCATAAAAACAGAAAGATAGATCAGTGGATCAGGATAGAAAGCCCAGAGATAAACCCACGCACATATGGCCAACTTATCTTTGATAAAGGAGGCAGGAATGTACAGTGGAGAAAGGACAGCCTCTTCAATAAGTGGTGCTGGGAAAACTGGACAGGGACATGTAAAAGTTTGAGATTAGATCATTCCCTAACACCATACACAAAAATAAGCTCAAAATGGATTAAAGACTTAAATGTAAGGCCAGAAACTATCAAACTCTTAGAGGAAAACATAGGTAGGACACTCTATGACATAAATCACAGCAAGATCCTTTTGGACCCACCTCCTAGAGAAATGGAAATAAAAACAAAGATAAACAAATGGGACCTAATGAAACTTAAAAGCTTTTGCACAGCAAAGGAAACCATAAACAAGACCAAAAGACAACCCTCAGAATGGGAGAAAATATTTGCAAATGAAGCAACTGACAAAGGATTAATCTCCAAAATTTATAAACAGCTCATGCAGCTCAATAGCAAAAAAACAAACAACCCAATCCAAAAATGGGCAGAAGACTTAAATAGGCATTTCTCCAAAGAAGATATACAGACTGCCAACAAACACATGAAAGAATGCTCAACATCATTAATCATTAGAGAAATGCAAATCAAAACTACAATGAGATATCATCTCACACCAGTCAGAATGGCCATCATCAAGAAATCTAGAAACAATAAATGCTGGAGAGGGTGTGGAGAAAAGGGAACACTCTTGCACTGCTGGTGGGAATGTGAATTGGTACAGCCACTATGGAGAACGGTATGGAGGTTCCTTAAAAAACTACAAATAGAACTACCATATGACCCAGCAATCCCACTACTGGGCATATACCCTGAGAAAACCATAATTCAAAAAGAGACATGTACCAAAATGTTCATCGCAGCTCTATTCACAATAGCCCGGAGCTGGAAACAACCTAAGTGTCCATCATCGGATGAATGGATAAAGAAGATGTGGCACATATATACAATGGAATATTACTCAGCCATAAAAACAAATGAAACTGAGCTATTTGTAATGAGGTGGATAGACCTAGAGTCTGTCATACAGAGTGAAGTAAGTCAGAAAGAGAAAGACAAATACCGTATGCTAACACATATATACGGAATTTAAAAAAAAAAAATGTCATGAAGAACCTAGGGGTAAAACGGGAATAAAGACACAGACCTACTTGAGAATGGACTTGAGGATATGGGGAGGGGGAAGGGTAAGCTGTGACAAAGCGAAAGAGAGGCATGGACATATGTACACTACCAAACATAGGGTAGATAGATAGTGGGAAGCAGCCGCAGAGCACAGGGAGATCAGCTCGGTGCTTTGTGACCGCCTGGAGGGGTGGGATGGGGAGGGTGGGAGGGAGGGAGATGCATGAGGGAAGGGATGTGGGAACAGATGTATATGTATGACTGATTCACTTTGTTATAAAGCAGAAACTAATAAAAAGAAAAAAAAATAAAAAATAAAAAATAAAAAAAAATAAAAAAAAAAAATAAAAAAAAAAAATAAAAAACACTCAAAATTCCTGCAATGACCATTGCTAAGAATGCAGGTGTCGAAGGATCATTGATAGTTGAGAAAATTTTGCAAAGTTCTTCAGAAGTTGGTTATGATGCTATGATTGGAGATTTTGTGAATATGGTGGAAAAAGGAATCATTGATCCAACTAAGGTTGTAAGAACTGCATTACTGGATGCTGCTGGAGTGGCCTCTCTGTTAACTACAGCAGAAGTTGTAGTCACAGAAATTCCTAAAGAAGAGAAGGATCCTGGAATGCGTGGAATGGGTGGGATGGGAGGTGGGATGGGAGGTGGCATGTTCTAATTCCTAGAATAGGGCTTTACCATCATTAATGAGCTGCGAGAGGATGCTCGAGGCAGCGTTCCTCACCAATAACTTTGAGAGGTCAGTTGAAGGAGATGACTGAAGAAAACGCTGGCTGATGTTTAAGAAAATCACTATAACCATCAGTTACTGGTTTCAGTTGACAACGCAAAATGGTTTACTGCTGTCATTGTCCATGCCTACAGATAATTTATTTTGTATTTTTGAATAAAGACATTTGTACATTCCTGGTAAATGAGTATAAGAGCCATGCACCAATGTACTGCTTTCAACTTAAATCACTGAGGCATTTTTACTACTATTCTGTTAAAATCAGGATTTTAGTGATTGCCATCAACAGATGAGAAGTTAAGAAGCAGCCTTTCTGTGGAGAGTAAGAATAATTGTGTACAGAGTAGAGCAATATCCAATTATGTGACAACCTTTGTGTAATAAAAATTGTTTAAAGTTAAAAAAAAATTATTTGGAAAATTTATTATCTCAACCTCCACTCAAAGATTTATGTTAGGCCCCTGTATTAATTCTCCATGGCTGCTATAACAACGTACCACAAACTGGATGGGTTCAACAATAGAAATTTATTGTCTCACAGTTCTGGAGGCTAGAAGTCTGAAATCAAGGTGTCGGCAGGGTTGGTTCCTTCTGAGGGCTGTGAGAAATAAACTGTTTCATGCTTCTCTCCTAACTTCTGGTAGTCTCAGGTGTTCCTTGGCTTCTAGAAGGCATTCTCCCTATCATCAAATCATCTTTCCTCTATGCATGTCTGTCTCTATGTCCAAATTTCCCCTTTTATAAGAACACCAATCATATTGGATTGGGGCCCTCCCTAATGACCTCATCTTAATTTGATCACCTGCAAAGATCCTATTTCCCAATAAGATCACATTCACAGTACTGGAGGGTTGCAACTTTAACATCCTTTGAAGGGACACAATTCAACCCATAGCAGCCCTCGTTCTCATTTCTCTTTGTGAATATGCTGACAGAGCTCCATCTATAAGAAAACACTCCTCATGGCTATATTAAGTAGTAAAGATCTCTTGACACAGTGGTTAGACTTCTCCCAATAAGAATTTAAGAAATGTACGAATAGCTTAGTTACTGTACTTTGTTAAACTATATCCAGCTCTACTTAGTTGGCTTTACCTGTTACTCCTGAACACTGAATGACTAATTAATCAATTCATTTATGCATTAACCTATTCAATTACTCATTGTTCACCCATCACTTATTTACTGAGTGCTTATTATATGCCATACTTTGTGCTAGCTGCTGGATGCACATCAGTGAATAAAACATAATTCCTGTTTTCCTATTTACAAGACTACAAACTTGCTCTCCTGATGGATATTTAACTGAAAGAAACGCTCACTTGGTTCTGTGATAGTACTTTCCTAAGTCAGATTTGTAGCTAACAACCAGTTCTATCCAGGAAGTAAGAGGCTATGAGAACTAAAAGGGACCAAAGCGATCATATGATCTAGAAAAAGTGGATCATATGATCCACTTTACAGAAAGGGAGGCTGTGCCACAGAGAAGCCTACTGCAAGAGATAGAGAAACAAAGAGTTCAAGGACAAATGGAATAAAAAATGTCTGTATTCCCATTTTCTCTTGAACTTTAGGAAAAAGAAGAAAGTGGAAGAAATAAAACTATACCTGATATTAAGGAATGATTGTTAATTTTGTTAAGTGTGATAAAAGCATTGTGATAATACGGTGAATTGTCCTTACTGCATACATATGCAATGCATACATACTTAAGTATTTAGAGGCAAAATGCCATGATAGCTATAATTTATTTCAAAATATTTCAGCCAAAAAAATATATAAAACAAATTTTCAAAATGTTAATTTTTAAATCAAGGTGATGAGGATACAGAGTTCCCTCTTTTTTAGTACTGAAATTTGTTGTTGTTTGAAATTTTTTAAATAAAAGGTTAAAAAAACTGTCTTCTTAAAGGCAAAATTATATACTTAACAGGTTCTCAAAGTCTCTGCATTGGGAAATAAGGTTCACAAAATATTAGTTTTAAATATGGAGACCATGGCTTCTAAATTATAATTATTATGATGTTTTCTTCAGCATTTTTCCACCCAACACGACCCTCCAATAATATGACTCCAGTAGTCCATATTCATATAGCTGTCATTTGCATAGTATTTTGAAATAGAATTTTTATATGGAACTAATCTGATTCAAAATCAGACATCTTAATATACGCATGTTAAGAATAAATTTTAATGACAGGAACACTATTAAGTATCAGATAACAGAGCTAGAAATACATTTGATTACTTAAACAATTTTAAAGTAACAAGTTGGAGCATAGTAAAACATAGTAGTATTAACACATTACAGAATGTTAGATGGAAATAAAATTTGGAGCTGACTTTATTTTTATTTGACAAATCATTCTGAAAGAATCCCCAAACAGTAAGTTTGTAGAACTGATCTATGAATACCAGATACATACAACCTATTAAATCTCAAAAACAACAAATTCATATGACAAAGAATTATACTGAGATAAAAATTTCAGTGAAAGTGCATATTTAAAAAATAATTCTATTAATATAAAACTCATAAAATATTAATTTTAAAAGTTCAAACAGGGGCTTCCCTGGTGGCGCAGTGGTTGAGAGTCCACCTGCCAATGCAGGGGACACGGGTTCGTGCCCCGGTCTGGGAAGATCCCACATGCTGCGGAGCAACTAAGCCCGTGGGCCATGGCCGCTGAGCCTGCGCGTCCGGAGCCTGTGCTCCGCAACGGGAGAGGCCACAACGGTGAGAGGCCCGCGTACCGCCAAAAAAAAAAAAAAAAAAAAAAAAAAAAGTTCAAACAACTAAAATCATAGGAACAATTTTCAAAGTCTTTTTACTCAACTGAAAAAATATAGCAGAACCTCACTAGGAAGAAAGAAAATAACATGCATGTTACTGTACACTTTAAGTGACTGTAAACACCACCATGTTATTTAATCTACAGTATAACCCTATACATGTGATATCAAAATATTTGAAAGTAGCCTTGCCACCTGTACCATCTAGCAATATTATGGTATCATCAAGATAAGACCATATAATGCTACTCTGGAGATAATAAGATACAGAGGTATGTTACCAGAACTATATACGTTCAACAAAGGAAATACTCTCTCTAAATGGTAACCATATTATCTGCACATACCATGCAAAATTCTTACAAACACAAATTCACACTCCATCTTATAAGTAACTGTGACTGATAAATGGATTATGTTAGAATTCCCTGTAGCCAACAGTGAACAAGCAGCTTTAATGAGGCTTATGACCCTACCCTATGGATATCCTAGGGAATCTGAAAGTGAGTATTTTTTCACCAGATACAGGTAAGGTGCTACAATTCCTGCTCCCAGATCATTAAATTTTTTTCTAAATTTAAACTTTTTAACTTCTTTAGCTATGCAACAAAAATCAAGACACTTTGGAAACAGTATAAGAAACATTACTTTCAGCAATAAGCATTAAGTACTTGGAAAACATGTTTTCAGAGAATAACAGACTTTTCCAGCAAGAAGGAACTTTTGAGATCACTTAGTCAGAGTCCCACATTTTATACAGTAAATAGCCCAAATCCACATAAGTTAAACGATTTTCTGAAAGCTGTAATTCTGTTCAGTGTCAGAGCTGGGACCAGAACCTGGTTTCCTGACTTTCAGTCTAGCACAAGTCCCAGTAATCAAACAAGTGTTTGTAAAAATCACAGGTTTCCAATGGTATACTTATCACTCCAGATGTTGACATGAAGAACTGTTTTTCTCTATCTGTGAGGGCCATCACCTTCGACTTAGCAGGAGCTTTGGGGCAGAAACACACGGCGCATGATGGGGTCAAGGAGCTGAACAATCAAGTACCACTTAGTCTTGGTACTAAGTGAGAGGTATTGGCCTCGTGTCCTGAGAAGTCAGTAAAGTATTTCTTGAAGGGTTATTACAAAAGGAACACTAACCTAGGTGCTCTGAGGAATACAAAAGAAGGAAGAGAAGTATACCTTCCTATAAGTCTCAAGGAGTTCTTTCTAGTTCAGAGTATAAGACAACACAAGACAAGTGAGACTTGAGTGCTCATGTGTGTAAAATACACATTAGAAGCTAAAGGAAATTAGAAACAGAGATCAGTGCAGATCAGAATCATCAAGAAAGGCTTCAGGTAAGAGCAGGGATGTAGGCTTTGTGTGAAAAAACAACATGCTTCTGATCAACAAAGGGGTTGCCTTCCATAAATAAAAAGATGGGTACAAACCCTGATTTTAGTTAAAGTGCTTCAACTTCCTTCACTAGTGACACTGGGAGATGCAGCCAAATGAATGGTACTACTCACTGGCAAAACCACCACTCAGTATCATTTCTGGTAATACTATTTTAATTTAAAGAATTTTTTAACCAAACCAGTACATTTGATTTCTATTTCTTGTACAAAGTACAATATTAGCACTAAAACATTTTCTTTAATCTTTTGTCTAAAATAAAGATCTTAAAAAATATCTTACTAAGACAGAGATGATGTAAAGAAGTACCTAAAAAATCCCAGATTTTTAAAAAATGGGATTTTTCCACAGATGAAGTTGGGATTGTTTTTCTTTCAATAAAAATGTTGAAAACCATGAAAGAAAGAAGGTAAAGGGTGTACACTTCAAGAATCTTCAAAATTCTGTATTTGGATAGTTTCAGATGAATTATCAAGAAATGGCCAAAATGCTATTAAAATACAGGGAAAGTGATGAGAAGAATCAAAATAATCTACAGTAGGCCATTCAGACTCTCAATGGGGCTATTTTAAAGAAAAACATTGCTTGATCCCACTATGAATATTATTTTGGGAAAATTTTCCCCAAGAACCCAACAAAATAAAAACATTCCAGAACATCAATTGTGCCCCCAATTGGCTATCCAGGACATGACTTTTTTTTTTTTTTTTTGCGGTACATGGGCCTCTCACTGTTGTGGCCTCTCCCGTTGTGGAGCACAGGCTCCGGACGCGCAGGCTCAGCAGCCATGGCTCACGGGCCCAGCCGCTCCGCGGCATGTGGGATCCTCCCGGACCGGGGCACAAACCCGTGTCCCCTGCATCGGCAGGCAGACTCTCAACCACTGCGCCACCAGGGAAGCCCCAGGACATGACTTTTGATTATTAGCCTTGTCAGAACTTTTCCATTCCACCGTAACTAAGAAGGCTGCTGTTTCTATCCAATACTTCTTTGACTCTACTTCCCAATTTTACCTCAATCCTAACAACCCTATTGGTTTGACAAAGGCTGTACAAATGTCAACTTTTCTTGCCCTTTTTCTCTTGCCAAATCATCCAAAAACATCTTCCCTCTCTAATTTTGAATCTTTTTTTCCCACTTATTTTTCTTTTGTTCATTAAATAGCTTCCTGCTGAAGTTCCTTTCTCCATAGTTTAAATTCAAAACACACATGAAGAGAGAACTAACATTTAAAACAATAAACCAAGAAAACTTTCTGGAAGTAAAAGGCTTATTTTATATATCAAAAGGGCCCATCTGGGAAAACTGATACACAATGATCTACTCTAAAACATATCCTGGTACAATGATTAGACACTATTAATTTAAGAAAAAATCCTAAAGAGAGCATGGCAAAAAGGACAAATAACATACAATAGTAAGTATTAAACTGGCAGTCGACTTATTAAAAGCAAACTGCAAACAAGGCAAAAATAGATCAGCCTTTTCAAGAAACTCAAGGAAAAAAAGTATGAACTAAATATTTTAAATCCATCCAAGCTATCCTTCAGGCATCAATGCTATTGCAAAAGTTTTATACATGCAAGGGAATGCTATACCCACGGGTACTTCTTGAACAATCTACTAGAAGATTAGTTTCAAACAATCAAAAGATGAGTAACTTCGGCAAAAGGACAGAAGGGTGAGCATTTAATATAATTATCTCTAACACTAAAAAAACAAGGCTAGGGATAAATGAAGAATATACAAATGATATATATTCTGACAAAGTAGTATGACTTCAAGACAACAGTAAGGAAAGGAGGAAAGTAAAATAAACTCACTGATAGTGAACTTATTAAAGTTGTGGTAAAAAAAAAAAACTACCACAAAGGACTGTCATAGTAGTACTAAAAAGTTAAACACAGAAGAGTGGGCTTAAAGCATCTTTAAAAGGTGTAAATACCAAGATTATCACTACAACAAAAATATAAACTTTCATAAACAGACTCCTCCCCCACAAAAAAATGTAAAAGAATATAAGATCAAAGAAAACACATAAGAAACACAACAAACATAATTATGAATATTTACCAAATGGCACAGCAATGATCTTTATAAAACAGAAACTACAGCAGAATCAAGGAGACCAACAGAAACACATTAACCATTGAAGGCTTAAATACCACTCTCGGTACAAAATAGATCAAGTGGACAAAAACTAAATGAAGATATAGATGGCATAAATAATATAGTCAATAAGGTAGATCTTCTGGAAAGATATTAAACTTTACACTATGAAAATAAAGACTATCTTTTCCTCAAGAAAACACGGAAGACTGACAAAAACTGATCCTCTTCTAAGTCATGATAAAAGCTTCAGTGTATTCCAAATAAAATTATTATAAACAATACTCTGACCATCTTGTCACAAGTCTAGATTTTAATAACCAAAAAATTTTAAGAGGTCTTTCTACATGAAAACTTAAAAACCTTCTACTGCACTGCTTTTTGGTGAAGAAATACAAACCTTCTAAAAAATACAGATAATAAAAACACTACATATCAAAATCCATGAAGTACAATATAAAGCAGTGACCAGAGGAAAAATCATGGCCTTAAACACCTACAGAAGTAAAAAAATTTTTAATGAATATAAATGAATTAGATCCCAAATTGAAACCAAGAAAAAAGAACAAAAGGGTCAAATTAAAAGAGCACAAGAAAAGATATAACAATGGCAAAATCAGAAATTGATGAAATAGAAAAGAAAAAACAATATATCATTAATAAATCAAAATCCAAGTTTGCTGAAAAATTAACATAATGGACAAACTAGCTACTTTCATCAAGGTAAAAAAAAAAAGAAGAAAAAAGAAAAAATAAAATAAAAAATAACTAGAAGGAAACAATCATTGAAGGAGAAGAAATTTAAAAGTCCTAAGAGAGTACAATGCAGACCATCACACAAATAAATTTGAGAAACTAGACAAAACTGCTAACTACTAAAATTGACCCAACTAGAGATTAAAGAGCTTAACAATCAATTTCCATGGGAAACAATCGAGAGTTACAAGGAATGTCGTCAGCAGAACCAGAGAATTTCATGTTAAAAAAAAAAAAAAATGGTGCCAATACAGTAGAAATAGTTCTGGAACACAGAAAATGAAGGTAAACCTCAAATTCTTTTTATGAATCAAGTTGAATGTTGATACCTGAATCTGATAAAAAAAATAGTACAAAAACAGATAATTACAGGCCAATATCACTTACAAATACCAATAAGAAAATACTACATAAAATATTACTGAACACACTTCAGTACCATATTAAGTAAATAATATACCATAACAAAGTGAGATTTATTCCTGGAAAGTACAGTTGGTTCAATATTAGAAGCACAGCAATATATTATACCATATTAATTGACCTGAGAAAAACGTGATCATTTCCGTACATGCTAAACAATCACTGGACAAAATTCAATACCCATTCCATACAAACAAAACATCCATTCAAGAACAGAGGAACTGGTGAGTATTTCCTTAATATAACTATAAAGACACACACACACTCACATACACATATTCACACATATGCAGATATGCCTTAGTCCTAAAGCCAGTATCAATCACATTTATTGGGGTACTACTTTAGGCATTTCCAATAAGATGAAGAAGAGGAAAGGATGGTCACGAACTTCACTACAATTTACTATATACTGGATGCATATTAGGGAAAACAAATCGGAAATAATAAGAAGTGGAAAAGAAGGAAAACTATTATCTCCTTGTATATGATATACAGTTTCCTAAGAAAACCCTGGAGAATCATTACTAAAACTACCCCAAATTCAATAAATTAACAGGATATAAAATGAATGCATAAAAATCAATAACTTTCATATACACAAACAATAATCACTTAGAAGATAAAATGGTAGACTAAAACTGCACTGACAGTACAAACAAAAATGGTTTAATATTTAGGAATAAGTGTAACAAGAAATGTGTAAAACTAATATGAGGAAAGCTTTAAAATACCTCAGAAGATACAAAAGTAAAAACTGGTGAAATTCAAAACCATTCCCTGTTGTTGAATAGAACATCTATAATCATAGAGATGTCAGGTTTTCCCTAACTTAACAAAATTCCAATGAAAATGCTACACAACGAAATATAGAAAAATATGAATAGCTAGAATTTCACTGAAAAAGAAAGTCTATGAGGCACTACCAGCCCTACCAGATATTAAAATACACTACAAAGCCTCAGAAATTAATGCACTAGTACGGCAATGAAGCATAAATAGGCAGTCAAACCAGAAGGATTCAATGGAAAGTACATGAATAAATTCAAGTATGTACGGAAATTTAGTATATAATAAAGGTGGCATCTAATGTCACTGAAGCAAAGTTTTTTATTTTTAATAAATATTGTTGAAAACTTGGAAAATCATTTAGGAAAAGATAAAATTTGGTTGATACCTCCTGTCATGTAAAAGAATAAACTAAGTGAAAAAGAGATTTAAATGTAAAGAATGAAATCATATAATAAGATTCATACACCTGTCTGTAGAACAAGGTTACTAACCATGACTCAATATCCATAGTAAATGAAAGACTGATAAATCTGACATTAAAAATTTTTAAATTCATCTTCTACATGACAATAAAACAACACAAGTATAATCAAAGAAGAAAAGTCAAATTGGGAGAAAATATCTGCAAAATATGTAATAGATTAATGGCTAATATAATTCATATCTAAAGAACTCTTCAAAATCAAGGAATAAAAACAAAAAAGTTAGAAAAATGGGCAAAAGACATGAGCAGACAATTCACAATAAATAAATAAAATTTAAAAACTGATCCTTTTTACTTACAGCAATGAGGGAATTCAACGCCTGGATTTATGCTCCCACTTCATGTGGGATAAATAAAACAACTTTTAAAAAACCTACTACTAGATATAACTACACATCTACTATAATGGCTTATATGTTTAAAACTAATGAAACCAAGTGGTGGCAAGATATGGGGCAACTGGAATTATCCACGTTGCTGGTGGGAAGGTATAATGGTACAATCACTCTGGAAAACAGTGTGGCTGTTTCTTTTAAAGTTAAACATACACTTCCACACAATCCGGAAATTCCACTCCTAGTTATTTGCCCGGAAGAAGTTAAAATATATACCTATACAAAAACCTGTACGTGAATGTTTATACATCTTCATTCATAATGGTCAAAAACTGGAAACAACACAAATATCTATCCAGAGGTAAACAGATAAAGAAACTGCAGTAGTTTCCAATGGACTACTACCTATCATTAAAGAGGAATGAACTACAGCATGGATAAATCTCAGAAATATTATGCTAAGTAAAGGAAGCCAGACACAAAGAGTTAAAATCTATAATTCCATTTATATGACATCCCTAAAAATGCAAAAAAAAAAAATAGGGGCAGAAATCATTTCCTCAGGGTGAGAAAAGGGGACTGACTGACTGAGAGAATTTCTGAGGATGATAGAAATGCTCTGTCTTGATTATAGTAGAGGTTATACAATATACATGTGTCAAAACACATCAAATTATACATTTAAAAGGACGAATTTTACTGTTTGTAAATTATACGTCAATAAACCTAACCTTAAAAAAGTATGCAGACATTTAAAGGCTATTAATATATATTTCCAAATTGCCCTTCCATTAACTTAATTTCTTCTACTACTCCCATTTAATTTACATTCCCACTGGCATTCTACAAGTGTCTGCACCCTCATCAGCCTCAATATCATCAGATTATTATTTTAGACTTTTCCTATTTGATAAGTTCTTTAAAAATGTTGCCTCACTGTTTTGATCTGCGTATCTCTTAGTTTTTAGTGATGGTGAACTTTTTTTCATTTATTTCTCAGGTAGTCATATTTCTTTTCTGCTCATTCTTTTTAATCATTGTTTTAAGAAATTACTTGGTGTTTTTCATGTTAATTTTCTTAAAGCTTGCTATATATCCTAAAATATTTGTCATAAATATACTTCCCAGATTTTCACTTGCCTTTCATTTTTCAATTTTTTTAATATACAGATATCTTAAAATTTGAAATTTCACAATATTTTCTATGATTTTGGGGGTATTTTTATTTAGAAATTTCTTTCCTCATGTACAGTTCAGTTAAATATTCAGTTAAATGTTTTCTAATTATTTATAGACTCAATTTTTTAACTCTAAATCTCTGTTGATACAGTGGCTACCAGCCACATGTGGTTTTGTAAATGTAAACCAATTAAAATTAAGCTTTTTTTTTTAAAGGAAGATATTGGGGTTAGGTAGGAGTTTATTATTTATTTATTTATTTATTTTTGCTGTGTTGGGTCTTCATTTCTGTGCGAGGGCTTTCTCTAGTTGTGGCAAGCGGGGGCCACTCTTCATCGCGGTGCATGGGCCTCTCACTATTGCTGCCTCTCTTGTTGTGGAGCACAGGCTCCAGACGTGCAGGCTCAGTAGTTGTGGCTCACGGGCCTAGTTGCTCTGCGGCATGTGGGATCCTCCCAGACCAGGGCTCGAACCTATGTCCCCTGCATTAGCAGGCAGATTCTCAACCACTGCGCCACCAGGGAAGCCCAAAATTAAGCTTTTTTCCTAGGTTTCTTCTAGTTGTATGGTTTCAGGTCCTCCATTTAAGTCTTTAATCCATTTTGAGTTTATTTTTGTGTATGGTATAAGAGTCCAATTTCATTCTTTTGCATGCATATATCCCAGTTTCCCACCACCATTTACTGATGAAACTATCTTTGCCCCATTGAATATTCTTGGCACCCCTGTCAAAAATTAGTTGATTGTATATGCATGGCTCTCTATTCTGTTCCACTGGGCTATGTCTGTTTTTATGCCAATAGCATACTGCTTTGATTACTATAGCATTGTAATATAGTTTGATTCAGGATGTGTAATGCCTCCAGCTTTGTTCTTTCTCAAGATTGCTTTGGCTATTCAGGGTCTTTTGTGGTTCCATACACATTTTAGGATTGGTTTTTTATTTCTGTGAAAAATGCCATTGGAATTTTGGTAGGAATTCCATTGAATCTGTAGATTGCTTTGGGTAGTACAGACATTTTAATAATGTTAATTCTTCTAATCCTTGAGCACCGGCCCTGGCAATGATTTTTTGCAATTGAAACCAAAAGCATAGGTAACAAAACCAAAAATAAACAAGTAGGACTACATCAAACTAAAATGATTCTGCACAACCAAGGAAACCATCAACAAAATGAAAAGGCAACCTATGGGATGGGAGAAAATACTTGCAGACTACATATCTGATAAGGGATTAATATCTGAAATACATAAGAACTCATATAACTCACTTGCAAGACAAAATAACCCAATTCAAAAATGGGCAAAGAACCTAGAGACAATTTCCAAAGAAGACATACAAATGGCCAACTAGTATATGAAAAAGTGCTCAACATTATTAATCATCAGGGAAATGAAAAATTAAAACCACAATGAAACAACACCTCACAACTGTTAGAATGGCTATTAGAGATAACAAGTGTTGGTGAGGGTATGGGAGAAAAGGGAGCCCTTGTACGCTGTTGGTGGGAATGTAAGTTGGTACAGCCATTATGGAAAACTGTATGGAGGTTCCTCAAAAAAAAAAAAAAAAACCATTAAAAATTGAACTACCATATGATCCAGCAATCCACTTCTGGGTATATATCTAATGGAAAAGAAATCATTATCTTGAAGAGATATCTGTATTCCCATGTTACTGCAGCATTATTAAAAATAGCCAAGATACATAAATGACCTTAGTGTCTGCTGATGGATAAATGGATAAAGAAAATGTGGTATATATATGCCATGGAGTATTATTCAGTCATAAAAAAGAAAGAAATATGCCACTTGCAACAACATGGGTGAACCTAGAGGACATTATGCTAGAGGATATTATGCTGAGTGAAATAAACCAAGACACACTGAAAGACAAATACTGTATGATCTCAGTTATATGTGGCATATACAAAAGTGAAACTTATAAATCAGAGTATAGAACAGTGGTACCAGGGGCTGGGGTGTGGAAGAAATGGGGAGATGCTGGTCAAAGGGTACAAACTTTTAGTTAGAAGATGAATAAGTTCTGGGGATCTAATGCCCAATATGGTGACTATAGTTAATAATGCTGTAAACTTCAAATTTGCTAAGAGTAGGTCTTAAGTGTTCTCACCACAAAACAAAACAGAAGGTAACTATGTGAAGTGATCAATGTGTTAACTTGATTAATCACTTCACAATATATAGTATAATAAATCATCACTTTGTATACCTTAAATAAATCATGTTGTACAACCTAAACATATGCAATTTTTGTCAACTAAACCTCAATAAAGCTGGGGAAGAAAGTAAGATTAAAAAAATATTAATTAGAATTAAGTTAAATTTAAAATTCAGTTCTTAGGTCACACAAGTCTCATTATTTAAGACTATTTTTAAGAGCAGTTTCAAATTCAATTTTACTAAATGTAGAGCAATTTAGGTAAAACTGAGTGGAAGGTACAGTAAGTTCTCATACACCACTCTCCCCTCCTCCCAAATATAGCCTCGCACACTATCAACATCCCACACCATGGTATTACATCTGTTACAACAGATGAACCTACACCAATACGTCATTATCACCAAAAGTCAACAGATTACGTTAGGGTCCACTTGTGGTGTTAAACATTCTATGGCTTTTGACACACTTCCCTCAAAGTCCTCTGTACTCCGCCGATTCACCCCTCCCTTCTCTCTAACTCTTGGCAATCACTGATGTTTTTAGCACCTTCATATTTTTGCCTGTTCCAAAAGTTATTTAATTAGAATTATACAGATTTTCAGTTAGTAATATGCATGTAGCTTCCTTCATGTCTTTTCATGTCTTAACTGCTCATTTCTTTTTAATGTAGAGTACTATTGCGTTGTTCAGATGAACCACAGTTTATTTAACTATTAAAGGATATCTTTATTCAAGTTTTGGCAACTATGAATAAAGCTGCTATAAACATCTGTGTGTAGGTACTTCTGTGGATATAAGTTTTCAACTCCTTTGGGTAAATACCAAGGAATTTAATGCCAGATCATATGTTAGAGTATGTTCAGTTTTGTAAGAAACTGCCAAACTGTCTTCCACAGTGGCCATATCACCAGCAATGAATGAGAGTTCCTGTTGCTCCATATCTTCACCAGCATTTGGTATTGTACTATCCACATGGCCAGTGCCTAACAGCCACATGTGGCTAATGGCTCCCATACTGGACAGTAACATACAGGACATTTCCATCATCACAAAAAGTTGTATCAGCAATGCTGCTCTGTTTGAAACTTAATTGTTTATACAGTGGAAGAACTAAGGTGACAGCCTTTTTTTTTCCTCTGCATAAATCCATCCCTTCTCTCGTTGCATTTTTTTTTTTTTTTTTTGCGGTACGCGGGCCTCTCACTGTTGTGGCCTCTCCCCTTGCGGAGCACAGGCTCTGGACGCGCAGGCTCAGCAGCTACGGCTCACGGACCTAGCCGCTCCGCGGCATGTGGGATCTTCCTGGACTGGGGCACGAACCCGTGTCCCCTGCATCGGCAGGTGGACTCTCAACCACTGCGCCACCAGGGAAGCCCTCTCATTGCATTTTGATGGTTTTTGTTTATATTTGCTCAGAAGTTCAAATCCCTGCTCAGCCATTATATGTCCATTAATAAATTATTTACCCCCCCGCCCCCAGTCTCAGCTTCCTCATCCTAATCACTTATCAGTTTAGTGCATTAAATTAGATAAGCAAGATAGGATAAATTACAACACTCATCATGTTAAGTCCTCATTTGCAAACTTTTGCCTGTTAGGAGTTTGTTTTTTGAATGTCTCAGTATGGTACTTTGAGGATCCTTACTGAAGGCAAAAGCTTAATACTGTATTTACCTGATGTGGATTTCTGTAACCCAAAAGTAGATTCGCTGCTTTTATATCAGCATGAACATATTCATTTTCATGTATATATTCCAGTACATCCAACTGTGAAAAGAAATATATAAGGTTATACTGATGTCTATTTAGAACTCCAGATCAACCTGAACATTGTGAATAGAGAATAACATGTATTTTTTTCACATTAACAATGACAAAATGATGTATTTCACAATTATGCATTTATCTATTCTAAAATTATCACATGTGCTGGTCGCTCATCCTGGGAAAAAGGTGACTAAAAGGATCCTCAAATATCAAGTGTTTTAAATGCACCTCTGATAGAGAGGAAGCCAAGATTCAACAATGCCTATGTTCCTGACAGCAAGGTGCCCAAATCACACTGTGCAAAGAGGAAAATTATGATAAAATCAGAGACCTAAAGTGAAATAATCATGACGCCCACTCAACAATCCCTCGCCCAAGCAATAATTATAGAGAAGGTTTTGGGGCTCCCAGAACAAAATCCCACGTCCATAATCACAGAGAAAGGCATTCTCCCTCTGTAGAGTAACAGAAAACACCTATGCTTCATCTCTGAAACCCTTGAGACTTGCATGTTACCTACGCCTAGTGCTCAATAAACATTTGTTGGCTGGCTAGAGGATGGATGGGAAAATTAATGAGTTCTGTTTGCCACATCCCAACCTGGCATGAGTAGTCGCATTCTATCTAAAGTGGAAAAAATAAAATGGAGCTTAGGCAAACCAAACTCAAACAAGATAAGACGAATACGTGGTATAAACAAAATGTGTGCATGGGTGCTATTAAGATTTCATTGCTTCTTATTTGGCAAAGTATATATTATTCATTGCCACACTAATTACTGCCACCATCCCAAACTCATAATAAAAACTTTATAGCACCCCCTTACCACCACATGTGTAGTATGGAAAATAAAATATTTTGCCATACTTTGCATTGTTATAAATATAACTGACAAAAGAGAGGTTATTCTTATAGCAATGCAAGCTTGTTCTGATATGTAAAACAAAGCTGTGAGAAAAAAAAAAAACTCAGACTGTAGAACCAAAGCCTAATTGAGTTTGTAGTGCCAAACACAGCACATTCTGTCGCTTACAGAGCCCACTGTTATCAATTTCACCAAAATAGTATCTACGCTCAATAACTGACATTTCCAGGGCAATAATCCTTCATTCTCTGATAATTCCACAAAGGGCAACAATTTGTATGTTGTAACAAGTAAATAATCTGAAAATGGAGCATGGGAAATAAGTCATTCTTTCTTACCATTCGGATACCTAGCTGCAGGACAGTTGACTTTTTAAAAGTACCATTCTGGTCTGAGATCTTCTGCAAATCTATTCCCAGTCTTTCCATTACCATAAATCTGTAACTATAAGAAGGAGAAGTCAAAAGGAGATGTTAAAATAGCAATGCCGAAACTGTCTATTTATGAATTTGAAACAATGGAAAAATACCCCCAACTTAACAATAAAGAATGATGTAATCTGAACCATTAGAGAATGAATGTACGTTATACTGCCGTTCTTTTCCAGAAACATACTAAGTATTTACTTTGCAGTTAGTTTTTTTTTTTTTTCTTTTGGCGGTATGCGGGCCTCTCACTGTTGTGGCCTCCCCCGTTGCGGAGCACAGGCTCCGGATGCGCAGGCCCAGCGGCCATGGCTCACGGGCCCAGCCGCTCCGCGGCATATGGGATCCTCCCAGACCGGGGCACGAACCCGTATCCCCTGCATCGGCAGGCGGACTCTCAACCACTGCGCCACCAGGGAGACCCTGCAGTTAGTTTTTGAGTAGAAGAGCTCTGTGCTGAACCACTCACACTGTCTTAGAACAGGAAAAGAGAAGTCTTTCCAAATTAGTCTTGAACTTAATTCATTTTGACTCCATCACCTTCTTGCCATATGGCCTGGAACAATTATTTTTCCATACAGAAAATTTTATTTATATTTGTTTCTTGGCCTTATAAAATCATATTTACTTTCTCTATATATTTATAAACATGTGTTTTCCTAAATGTATGTCTTCCTTTTCTTTTCTGTTTGGGACCTCTCCCCGCTCCTTTTCTTCCCTTCATATCTGCCCCTATTCTATATCTATCTATGTATACACACACACAAATACATGTAGGAATTTTTTTGACAAAATGCAATCTAATTATATGAACTTTTCTGCATCATACATTTTTCAATAATATCTCATTGAAATCCTTCCAAATCAACTGGTAGAGCTCTAATTGATTCCTTTAATGGGCTGCATAGTATTACATGATATAGATGTACCATGGTTTACTCAGCCATTCACTCCCCTATAGGTAGCCCTTGACTTTGTTTCAAGATTACTGTTTGTTCTTTTTTAAAAAATTTATAGCATTTAAAGACCATTTAGGCAAAGCACTGACCTCTGAGCCTATTTTCTCACCTAGGAAAAGAAATATTATCACCTATCTTAAAAGGCTACTGAAAGAACAAAATGGGTACCTAACAAATGACATTTTTAAAAAAATCGCTACTATTAATTATTTATATGTGATGACTAGCCATGTTTGGTGAGTTTAAAAATATTTCTACAAATTTTTGGTTGTGCCTCTCCTCAAGAGATGGAGTTTAATTAGATCTCCTCTCTTGAATATGGGGTAGACTTAATGACTTGCTTCTAGCAGAAAGAATACAATAGAAATAATGGGCTATCACATCTAAAATTAGATTATAAAAGGACTGTGACTTTCTTTTTGGATGCATGTTCTTGTGTGTGCTCTTTCTCCTTCTCTCTCTCTTTCAATTACTGCAAGCCAGCTGCCATGCCTTTATGACACTCAGGCACCCTCTGGAGAGACCTACATGGTGAGGAAGTGAGGCCTGCCAACAATCACGTGAGAGAATTTAAAAGCTTATCTTCTTAGGCCTGCCAATAGCCACATGAGTGATTTTGAAAGCAGATCCTTCCCCAGTCGAGCCTTGAGAAGACTACAGCCCAAAAGACATCTGACTATATCCTCATGAGAAGTCCTGAGCAAGAACCATCTAGGGAAGCCATTTATACACAGATAACTGACCCACAGAAACTAAGATAATATTAGTTTGTCATTATAAGCCACCACATTTTAGGTCATTAGTTATATAGCAATAAATAACTAATAGACCACATGAGAAATAGTTACAGGACAATATTTGATTATAATAATTCCATTTTACCTTTTTCCCTTGAATTCAGTAATACCAGATCCATAAAACTGAGGAATTCCTAAATAATCAAGCTGTTTGAGTTCTATCCATTTTTTGACTGCAAAGACAAATTTCACAGGAAAAAAGGTACACTTTTTTAGAAAGGTATTTCTTACTTTCGCGTAGATGCTTTATTTAGCTAACTTAAATAGAAATTAGACCTTCCTAAAAACATTTTTTAAAAATCAAATATATCTAGCTCATAGTTGCAAATTCTATTTATCACTATAATTAACATAAAAACATACACAGATTTCTAACATTTTAAAATTTTAAATCAGTTATAACCAAAACAAAAATAGTCGTAGTCACTCTACTCAATACTCTGTAATGACCTATATGGGAAAAGAATCTAAAAAAGAGTGGATATATATATAATATATATATGTATATATGATTCACTTTGCTGTATAGCAAAAACTAACACAACATTGTAAATCCACTATACTACAAAAAAATTTTTTTAATATAAAAAATAAAATATGCAATAAAAAACAAAAACAAAAATAGCAGTCATAAAATGCATTGATATCATTTATACAAATGTTTCTATTCATTAAAAAAATTAATTCCCTTATATGTTTGTTACATTTTTAAATATAAATAAATAAAAGTTAGGCAGAAAAATCATCTTACTCTGAAACTGTTGTACTGAAACTGTTTTGATTAAATTTTGTTTAAAAAAAATCAAATCCACTTAAATAATCAGGCAGCTTATTTAATTTTTCATTTTTCTACCATATATGCTTAATGTTTAAGACAGCTCTACTGATAAGCAATGAAGTTTAATGGATTCTGTTTGTCACTCTGACATAGTTTAAGCAGTTAGTAAAGACTATAGTCTTAATGCTCAGAAGGTTTCGTTAAAGAAAACAAAGTTAACTATTGACGTTAGACTCATCATTCTCTTTCCTAAACATAATGTAAAGGACCTTAATTATACTCATATCAATTTCCTTTAAGCTTTACTAGTCCATCTATATCATACAGTATTTATAACATGTTTTTTTTCTTCTTAGCTCTGCTCATATTTATTTCATATTCCAATCCTCTAACTGATAGTTCTTACATCTGATATCCAGCTCCAATTAATTACTCCACATACAAATATTTAACATTTTAAAGGTATTTTCTAAATCATCTTAATGTTTAATCATTTCCATAAACTATACCCGAATCTATTCTATGGTCATTCCTTTTCTTTATAATCTACTGCCCATTTTATTGTCTTTTTCTTATATCCTTTTTATCCAAATGGCTTTTTGTGAAAGAAACAATTTCATTTTACTATCTTTTATACCTAGAGAACTCTTGGTAGCTTAGATCAACAATCCAACATTTTATGTAAAGTAACAGAAATAACTTTGACTTGAAATATATAACCAATTATGTATATAATATC
Source organism: Mesoplodon mirus (assembly GCF_964341445.2). NCBI lineage: Eukaryota > Metazoa > Chordata > Mammalia > Artiodactyla > Ziphiidae > Mesoplodon > Mesoplodon mirus. The sequence continues at coordinate 72,979,795 of NC_138990.1, read as the reverse complement.
AAGATTTGTATACCATGTGTTTTGTTTTTATGTAACAATAACTGTATCATTTTACAATAAAAATTCCTAATTGAAAAGAATTTTCCATAAGGCCAGAAAAAGACAAAAATATTAACAGCCACTTTAGCAAACATACATATGGAAGTAGCTTACTTTGCTAATTTTACTTACTACAGTCTTTTTTGGCTGCTCTTTGATAAAATTTAAGTTCTGAAAATAATGGGCCATTTTCTTGATATTCCTATAAAAGAAAAGAACAGTTAATTTTATTAGAAAAAAAATTTAAAGATGGAATTAGTATTTCAACTGTGAAAATGAGTATACATATGTAATATATAATAGTACTTGAATCACAAAAATCTCAGAAAAGCACTAAATAAACAAAGAACCTCATTTTTAACATTTTGTAATGCTATCTCTATACAGTCTTAGACATGAAAGTAGTCTTCTTATGGAAAGAACTAAAAACACTGAGAACTGTACACGTACACAGACACTCAATGTGTACTAACATGTATAACTAACATGTATAACAGGGTGGGTACACTGCAGACTACCCTGGTGGTTCATTCATACATGAACCTTTACTGAGTGTCTACAATATTTTGTTCATAGTACCAGCCACAGGGGATACAAACAAAAATAAAACCTCATTCCTGCCTTTAAGGACTTTATCATCTAGAGCAGAGAGGAAAAGAAAGGCAGAAGATAGAGAGCTAGATAAGATACAAGGATGATAAATGTCAATGCAGAAGAACAAAATTCTCCAGTCTTTACATTTTAATAATGTGAAAATTATAATATTAGATGTATTGTTAATTAAAATTATGAAAACTAAGGTGAGAAACATTTTTACAAAAATGAAATGAATAAAGCAGAAGATAAAAATGTCAAATATATGTGAAACACAAATTTAAGAGCAATACTTACCACTTTTATTACATGTCTTGCATCTTTATCTGGGTTATTTATGGGGAAAGCTGCAGAACAAAAGACAGTGAGGAAAACAATAGTTGTTCCCAATTACTGAATGCCTACTATATCCCAGATACTGGACTAAGAACCTCTTATGGTAAGTATCACCTCCATTTTATACAAGATGCTTCTAAGGTTTAACAAGTTGAATAATTTGTTCACTAAGTAGCAGCAGATTGGGGATTGAAACTCAAATCTGACACCACAGCCCACACTCTTTACCATAAACCATACTCAAACATTCAAACATGGAAACCAACAGATTATATCAATCACATAGATCCAAACAAATGTAGGGGAACCTATTTTCTAGATATATAGCATTAAACCCAATAAATGATATATAGTATAATCCATTGATTGAATTTTGCTAAATTAAAATCTATGATAATTCAGAAGTGAACACTGATTCATTTTAAGTAGAAAGTTCAAAACAACTTCTACTTGGCAAAATTCTAAAATAAATCAAGTTAGAAAGAGAATAAAGTCTTTAAAAAATCATCTCCTGAGCCTAGCAATCAACTATTCCTAAATTAAAGAGTATGTATCTCATAACATAAGCTCATTTCAATTTCAAGTTATCTTACTTCATTTTATTACTTACCATTTGCATTTTTAGATACAGTAATCCAACTTATGAAAATTCCACTGTTCAAATTCTTAAATCAAATCAATCATTTCATCTACATTATCTAAATTATTAAAAGATTACTTTGTATGCAAATCTTGATAAGAGAAGTTGACATGTATATTTATTCATATTGTGAAGGTCTAGAATGTTGTCATTCAACTATTTACTCTTCATTCATTTATTCCTTTATTCATTCAACTAACCAATATTTATTTATCAAGAAGCTAGAATAGGCAAGGCACTGTGTTGTTTGTCAGGATGATGTTTAAAGGATACTGAAAGGATTCCCCCCACCCCCCCAGCAAAGTCGGCCACCACATCCTGTCCACTGTCCACCACAAACCGTGGGGTGTTGCTCCAGGACCTTGATTCAGACATGTATGCTCCCCCATCCATTAAACACTAATGTCTCTGTCACTAACTCCAAGCTCTATCTTCAGTCTTGAAGCTGGGCAAGTAGAGGCCTTGTAGGCCAGTGGGGTGCAGCTCAACAACCATCAAAGAAATAAAGAACTGTGACAGGCTACTTAATCTTCAGTGGAATATGCAGATAGAATTTCTGGATTTGGCATGCAGATGCCTTTGAGAGCAGTTTGTACCAATTAGCATATTGGAAATGAAAGAAAACAGTGTGTTCCTCTCTTTGCTATTGTAGAAGACATATGAAGTCCCTTATAACCATAGTGTCGTAACTATGAAAGAGAAAAGCATCCCTTTGTGTTCCCCAAAACACATGCTATTCCTTTTGGGATAGACTAGCCAAGGTGAACCCAGAGCCTGCACAACCTGTTCCTCCCCCAGCTTTGAAAGAGCTGATGGAAGCTATCTGGCTGGTCTGAGGAGCCGATGCTGCAGAAATGTCCAGGTGCTTACAGGAAGGATAATCAACAATCAGTGAGAGGTGGAAGCGCACCTTGGCTGCCCAAGGTGCCCACTGCCCCACCGCGGGTAAAGCCCGGGTACAGAATGTCGCCATCCTTTACCCGATTTCATCAAACAAGCCTTCTGACAGGTCTCCCATGCTCTAGCTTTCCCCTGGCTTCAATCCCTCTTCTCCAGGATGGCCCAGGGGGAACGGAGTCAAGATGATGGAGTAGAAGAACGTGGAGTTCGCATGTCCTCACAAGTACACAAGAATGCATCGGAGCAATTCTCACAGAGCAACTACTGGGCGCTAGTGGGGGACCACTGACACCTAAGGGGATGGGAGGTATCCCTGTATGACCAGGCCAGGGGTTGGGCCTGAGCTCCTGTGATGGGAGCGCCAAGTTCAAGCTGCTGAACTAACAGAGAACTTCAGGCCCCAGGGAATATTAACCAGTGTGAGATCTCCCAGAGGTCCTCATCTCGGGACCAAGACCTGGCACCACCCAACTGCCTGCAAACTCCGGTGCTGGACATCTCAGGCCAAACAACCAGCAAGACAGGAACACAGCCATACTCATCAAAAAAAAATGAGGTTACAAAAAAATATGTTACAGATGAAGGAGTAAGGTAAAAACCTATAAGACAAAATAAATGAAGAGGAAATAGGCAAGCTCCCTAAAAAAGAATTCAGAGTAATGATAGTAAAGATGATCCAAAATCTGGGAAATAGAATGGAGGCACGGATCGAGAAAATACAAGAAATGTTTAACAAGGACCTAGAAGAATTAAAGAACAAACAAACAGAGATGAACAACACAATAACTGAAATGAAAACTACACTAGAAGGAACCAATAGCAGAATAACTGAGGCAGAAGAACGAATAAGTGAGCTGGACGATACAATGGTGGAAATATTTGCTAAGGAGCAGAATGAAGATAAAAGAATGAAAAGAAATGAGGACTGTCTAAGAGACCTTGCAGACAACATTAAACACACCAACATTCAAATTATAGGGGTCCCAGAAGAAGAAGAGAAAGAGAAAGGGTCTGAGAAACTATTTGAAGAGATTATCGTCAAAAACTTCCCTAATATGCGAAAGGAAATAGCCACCCAAGTACAGGAAGCACAGAGAGTCCCATACAGGATGAACCCAAGGAGAAACATGCCAAGATACCTATTAATCAAACTAACAAAAATTAAATTCAAAGAAAAAATATTAAAAGCAGCAAGGGAAAAGCAACAAAGAACATACAAGTGAATCCCCATAAGGTTATCAGCTGATTTATCAGCAGAAACTCTGCAGGCCAGGAGTGAGGGGCAGGATATATTTAAAGTGCTAAAAGGAAAACACCTACAACCAAGATTACTCTACCCAGCAAGGATCTCATTCAGGCTGATGGAGAAATCAAAAGCTTTACAGTTAAGCAAAAGCTAGGAGAATTCAGCACCACCAAACTAGCTTTACAACAAATGCTAAAGGAACTTCTCTAGGCAGGAAACACAAGAGAAGAAAAAGACCTACAAAAACAAATGCAAAACAATTAAGAAAATGGTAATAGGAACATACATATCGATAACTACCTTAAATGTAAATGGATTAAATGCTCCAACCAAAAGACACAGGCTGGCTGAATGGATACAAAAACAAGACCCATATATATATGCTGTCTACAAGAGACCCATTTCAGACCTAGGGACACATACAGACTGAAGGTGAGGGGATGGAAAAAGATATTCCATGCAAACAGAAATCAAAAGAAAGCTGGAGTAGCAATACTCATATCAGATAAATTAGACTTTAAAATAAAGACTGTTACAAGAGACAAGGAAGGACACTACACAATGATCCAGGCATCAATCCAAGAAGCTATAATAATTGTAAATATTTATGCACCCAACATAGGAGCTCCTCAATACACAGGAAAATCCTAACAGCCATAAAAGGGGAAATCGACAGTAACACAGTAATAGTGGGGAACTTTAACACCCTATTTACACCAATGGACAGATCATCCAGACAGAAAACCAATAAGGAAACACAGCTTTAAATGACACAATAGATCAGATAGACATAATTGATATTTATAGGACATTCCACCCGAAAACAGCAGAATACACTTTCTTCTCAAGCACACATGGAACACTCTCCAGGACAGATCACTTCTTGGGTCACAAATCAAGCCTCAGTAAATTTAAGAAAATTTAAATCATATCAAGCATCTTTTCCAACCACAATGCTACAACGCTATGAGATTAGAAATCAATTACAGGAAAAAAAACCTGTAAAAAACACAACCACATGGAGGCTAGACAATACACTGCTAAATAACCAAAAGATCACTGAGGACACCGAAGAGGAAATCAAAAAATACATAGAAACAAAGGGCAATGAAAACATGACAACCCAAAACCTATGGAATGCAGCAAAAGCAGTTCTAAGAGGGAAGTTTATAACAATACATTCCTACCTCAAGAAACAAGAAAAATCTCAAATAAACAACCTAACCTTACACCTAAGCAACTAGAGAAAGAAGAACAAACAAAACCCAAAGTTAGTAGAGGAAAGAAATCATAAAGATCAGAGCAGAAATAAATGAAATAGAAGTGAAGAAAACAATAGCATAAATCAATGAAAATAAAAGCTGTTTCTTTGAGAAGATAAACATAACTGGTAAACCTTTAGCGAGACTCGTCAAGAAAAAAAGGGAGAGGACTCAAATCAATGAAGTTAGAAATGAAAAAGGAGAAATTACAACTGACACTGTAGAAATACAAAGCATCCTAAGAGACTACTACAAGCAACTCTATGCCAATAAAATGGACAACCTGGAAGAAATGGACAAATTCTTAGAAAGGTACAAACTTGTAAGACTGAACCAGGAAGAAATAGAAAATATAAACAGACTAATCACAAGTAATGAAATTGAAACTGCAATAAAAAATCTTCCAACAAACAAAAGTCCAGGACCAGATGGCTTCACAGGTGAATTCTATCAAACATTTAGAGAAGAGCTAACACCCATCTTTCTCAAACTCTTCCAAAAAATTGCAGAGGAAGGAACACTCCCATGCTCATTCTACGAGGCCACCATCACCCTGATACCAAAACCAGACAAAGATATCACAAAAAAAGAAAATTAAAGACCAATATCACTGATGAACATGGACACAAAAATCCTCAACAAAATACTAGCAAACAGAATCCAACAACACATTAAAAGGATCATACACCATGATCAAGTGGGATTTATCCCAGAGAGGCAAGGATTCTTCAATATACACAAATTAATCAATGTGATACACCATATTAACAAATTAAAGAAAATGATATGATCATCTCAATAGATGCAGAAAAAGCTTTCAACAAAATTCAACACCCATTTATGATAAAAACTCTCCAGAAAGTGGGCACAGAGGGAAACTACCTCAACATAATAAAGGCCATATACGACAAACCCACAGCAAACATCATTCTCAATGGTGAAAAACTGAAAGCATTTCCTCTAAGATCAGGAAAAAGACAAGGATGTCCACTCTCACCACTATTATTCAACATAGTTTTGGAAGTCCTAGCCACGGCAATCAGAGAAGAAAAAGAAATAAAAGGAATAGAAGTTGGAAAAGAAGAAGTAAAACTGTCACTGTTTGCAGATGACATGATACTATACATAGAAAATCCTAAAGATGCCACCAGAAAACTACTAAAGCTAATCAATTAATTTGGTAAAGTTGCAGAATACAAAATTAATAAACAAAAATCTCTTGCATTCCTTCCTGTACACTAACAATGGAAGATCAGAAAGAGAAATTAAGGAAACACCCCCATTTAGCATAGCAACAAAAAGAATAAAATACCTATGAATAAACCTACATAAGGTGGTAAAAGACCTGTACTCAGAAAACTATAAGACACTGATGAAAGAAATCAAAGATGATGTAAACAAATGGAGAGATATACCATATTCTTGGATTGGAAGAATCAATATTGTGGAAATGACTATACTACCCAAAGCAATTGACAGATTCAATGCAATCCCTATCAAATTACCAATGGCATTTTTCACAGAATTAAAACAAAAAATTTTACAACTTGTATGGAAACACAGAAGACCCCAAATAGCCAAAACAATCTTGAGAAAGAAAAACAGAGCTGGAGGAATCAGACTCCCTGACTTCAGACTATATACAAAGCTACAGTAACCCAGACAGTATGATACTGGCACAAAGACAGAAATACAGATCAATGGAACAGAATAGAAAGCCTGGAGATAAACCCATGCACCTATGCTCAACTAATCTACGATAAAGGAGACAAGGATATACAATGGAGAAAAGACAGTCTCTTCAGTAAGTGATGCTGGGAAAACTGGACAGCCACCTGTAAAAGAATGAAATCAACACAATACACAAAAATAAACTCAAATTGGATTAGAGACCTAAATGAAAGAATGGGACACTATAAAACTCTTAGAGGTAAACATAAGAACACTCTGACAAATCACAGCAAGATCTTTTTTGACCCACCTCCTAGAGCAATGAAAATAAAAACAAAAATAAACAAATGGGACCTAGTGAAACTTAAAAGCTTTTGCACATCAAAGGAAACCATAAACAAGATGAAAAGACAACCCTTACAATGGGAAAAAATATTTGCAAACAAAGCAACTGAGAAGGGATTAGTTAAGGAATTAGAGAAGGGATTAGTCTCCAAAATATACAAACAGCTCATGGAGTTCAATATCAAAAAAACAAAAAGCCCAATCAAAAAATGGGTGAAAGCCCTAAATAGACATTTCTCCAAAGAAAACATACAGATGGCCAACAAACACAGGAAAAGATGCTCAACATCACTAATTATTAGAGAAATACAAATCAAAGCTACAATGAGGTATCACCTCACAACGGTCAGAATGGCCATCGTCAAAAAATCTACAAACAATAAATGCTGGAAAGGGTCTGGAGAAAAGGGAACCCTCTTGCACTGTTGGTGGGAATGTAAACTGACACAGCCACTATGGAGAACAGTATGGAGGTTCCTTAAAAAACGAAAGACAGAACTACCAGATGACCCAGCAATCCCATGACTGGGCATATACCCAGAGAAAATCATAATTCAAAAAGACACATGCACTCCAATGTTCACTGCAGCACTATTTACAATAGCCAGGACATGGAAGCATCCTAAATGCCCATCGACAGATGAATGGATAAAGAAGATATATACAGTGGACTATCAGCCATAAAAAGGAACAAAACTGGGTCATTTGTAGAGACATGGATGGACACAGAGACTGTCATACAGAGTGAAGTAAGTCAGAAAGAGAAAAACAAATATGTATTAATGCATATGTGTGGAATCTAGAAAAATGGTACAGATGAACCTATTTGCAAAGCAGAAATAGAGATACAGAGCAAGAGAACAAATGTATGGTCACCAAGGGGGAAAGGGGGGGGGTGGGGTGAACTGGAAGATTGTAATTGACATATATACACTACTGGGCATAAAATAGATAACTAATGAGAACCTGCTATATAGCACAGGGAACTCTACTCAGTGCTCTGTGGTGACCAAAATGGGAAGGAAATCCAAAAAAGAGGGGATATATGTATACATATAGCTGATTCACTTCACTGTACAGCAGAAACTAACACAACATTGTAAGGCAACTATACTCCAATAAAATTTTTTTTTAAAAAAAAAAAGGAAAGTGAAGGGAAAAAAGGTCAAACTAATATTGAAAACTGTCAGTTAGATTATGATCAAATTCTTCAGGTATATTTTCAGTATATTTACCAAAACGCTATGTCCTCTCATTACTACTCCTAACATTTTTCCTTTGCTCCTAACTCTATCAACTTGTCTTTTCTCTATTAATTCACTTAATAGATGTAAAGTATGTTATAAATTTACTAAACTATATAAATTCTACTTCACAGCTAAGCCAACTCATGCACAATTTTCTTAAGCAATCTCCAAAAACTTTGATGTTAGCAATGCTATTAGTCAAAGAAATTATTGATACTTCAATTTTGGTTGATATTAGATATAAACTGTGAACCCAGACCTCTTTACAGTAAAAAAGAAACTAACTTATTTATATTAATTAAAATTTTCTTTTCCTGTTTATTCATATAGCCATTTCATTTTCACCCACGCAGCAGTCCCAAGGGAACCGCAGGGGCAGTGGATTATCCATACCTAGGAAGTAAAAAACTAAAGAAAGTATAAAAAGAAGAAGGGGTCCAGTCCTAGTGTAGAAGAAAGGATGAGAAAAGCCTGTCCTCCCACCCCATGGCAAACTATTTTTTCACTATGATACCCAAGGCTGGAGAGAAATAGTCCTGCCCTAACCCTGGTCCACTCAGTACAATATTGAATCTAGGCAATGGTCTTTGCTTCCTGAGGAGGAAGGCAGTAGAAACTCCCTGCTTCTTTTCTCAAAGCAAGTGTCCAAAACAGCAAATACATCTTTTTTTTTTTTTTTTTTTTTTTTGCGGTACGCCGGCCTCTCACTGTTGTGGCCTCTCACGTTGCGGAGCACAGCCTCAGGACGCGCAGGCTCAGCGGCCATGGCTCACGGGCCCAGCCGCTCCGCGGCATGTGGGATCTTCCCGGACCGGGGCACGAACCCTTGTCCCCTGCATCAGCAGGCGGACTCTCAACCACTGCGCCACCAGGGAAGCCCCAAAACAAAAGTTTTAATGGAACTCTGTTACTCAAGCTCATACTGCTCGCCACAGGACAGGCCAATAATCAAGAGACGAGTTGCCGGGCAAAGAATAACGACTTCCTTCAGAGAGCCCCCAAACCCACAAGATGGTGGACTCGTGCCCCCAAAGAACTGTCTTGCCTGACTGAGTCAGAATTCAGGCTCCTTTTATCCTAAAAGGGGCGGGACTAAAGCCAAGCACTTCCTGGTTCCCCTCAGGCTCCGGAGGGGAGGTGTTAATTTCTCCCTCCTGCAGTCATTCACAGGTGGGCCTGCTCAGGAGGTTTCCTGGGAGCTAAACACAGGTATTTTAGCTGAATGCTCATTACCCGAGAGGCCGAGGTCCCAGAGATGGGCCGTTATGGAGAATTTAAGCTTCTAGGCAGCATCACTTTAGTGATTAACTAGTAACAGGATACAGAGGTTCTTCCCCATTACCATAACCCACTGTCAACGTCCAGTCCACAATCTTGTGGGAAAAGGGACAAAGACTGCCCTGGCTATTTCCTACTGAACGGGGGCGATGAATATTCTTTAGAATCTTTAGTTGGTGGTAAACATTCCCCATTTTTGGAGACAGAAATTCAAGATAAAACACAAACAGCGCATACAAGTGCTAGCCTTCAGAGAAGCAAACGAACCAGTTCACAAATCGGGTAAAAGTCCAACAACTCTTTCCTCTCTCCAACAGGGTACACCCCACTCCAATACGAAACAAACTGGCTTATTCCAGAGAAAAAGCCCCAAACGGAGAGGAATCAATTTCCCGGCTGTACACACCGGAGCCACTTACCCTACCGTACGGAGGCCGTCGGCTCCCAAACGTGGATTCCTTCCTTCCTCTGCCAAGCGCTGGGGCGGCCGGTGCTGCTTCAGAGAGCTCTGAAGGGCAGACCCTCAGGACACGGGGTCCCGGCAGCTGCTAAGGTCTTACCCCAGAATTCCCCAACCAGGGCTGGCAGGCCACGAGCAGCAAGGCTCCTGGGTGGCTTCTTCAAAATTTGTTACCAAGTCCAAGCTTGTACTGCTCGCCACACGACAGGCTAATAAATTGAGAGGCGAGCTGCTGGGGCAAAGAAGAGTGACTTTATCTGGGAAGGCAGCAGAGCAAGATGACGGGCTGGACGCCCAAAGAACCATCTTGCTGAGTCAGAATTCACGCTCCTTTTACACTAAAAGGGGAGGGCGTAAAACCAAGCACTTCCTGTCAGCCTCCAGAGGGGAGGTGTTAATTTCTCCCTCGTGCAGTCACTCACAGGTGGGCCTGCTCAGGAGGTTTCCTGGGAGCTAAACACAGGTATTTTAGCTGAATGCTCATTTACCTTAATCTCTCGGAGGCAGGAGTCCGAGATGGGCCATTGTGTGCAATTTAAGGTTATAGGCAACATCCCTTTAGTGATTGAGAATACAAAATGTTCTTCCCTATTACAACCCTATGTTATATTAAAATGTAAGGTAGTACAACTGATGTGGAAAACATTTGTGGTGATTCCTCGAAAAATTAAACAGTTACCATATGATCTAATAATTCCACTTCTGGGTATATCTACAAAAGAATTGAACGTGGGGACATGAAGAGATGTTTACAGACCCACTGAACTATACATCTAAAAATGCTTGAAATGATGGATTTTATGTTGTGTACATTTTACCACAAAGTTTTAAAAGTTGTAAGGATTCCAAAGGATTGTCCACAAACACTGGTCTCCTGATGCTGGTAGGTACTTCCCACCAAACCCAGGGGTTTATCATCTGCAGCTTGTGAATGAGGATGTGTTTCAGAAACTATATGCAAAATCACGTATCATTTTTCTGAGAAAGCTTCCATCAGGCTGTCAGAGGGTCTGTGACCCACACGAGTTCAAGACCCATTCTGAGGGCCCCTCCCCTCTGCAGGTGTCACCTCCCCACTTTCCTCCCCTCCCTCTACCCACCCCCAGGACACTTTTCTCTTTCATTCACTCAGATTGTTTAAACATGATGCAGTGTATATTCTTAAATCTTTCTTGAACTCACTAGACAAGGTTTAATTTTTTTAAGACAAGTGAGGCTCTGAAATCAACCAAACTTCAGTGTTTTTTCTATTACCCTTCTTCTCCTGCCTGACAATATTAAACAGGTCCACCTCTGGCTCGGGATGTGGAACAGCAAATTTGCAAACCCATGTGGATGCTTAATCCTCCAAACCGTGTTCTGTGACCTTAAATAATTTCCAGCTAAATTTTCTTGCTGTTTTTTGGTTTGTTTGTTTGTTTTGCGGTACGCGGGCCTCTCACCGTTGTGGCCTCTCCCGTTGCAGAGCACAGACTCCGGACGCGCAGGCTCCGCGGCCATGGCTCACGGGCCCAGCCGCTCCGCGGCATGTGGGATCTTCCCGGACCGGGGCATGAACCCTTGTCCCCTGCATCAGCAGGCGGACTCTCAACCACTGCGCCACCAGGGAAGCCCCAAATACATCTTTAAACCCAACAGAACATAAGAAACAGAAAAGCACAAAAGGAAAATGAGGGTTTCAATTAGATAAGTAACTTATTATGTTGCAAGTGGGGAAAAAAGATATCCAACCAGTCCAATGTTCTACTCCTTGCTGATTTCAAAGTGTATCTTTACTGCTTTATAATCTGAATCTTCCTTTCATATGATTTCACATAAATGTGTTGACAGATACTTGAAACATCCCCACACTTGTCATTTGATAGCTACACAGTATTCTCTATAAACTTCCAAGTCAGATTATATTAGAGGGCCTAAATCCAAAATCAATTGACCAGAAAGCTCTTGGAGATGGATGTTGAACAAATAAATTGTCCTAGTGACCATGGAGGTCTCTTTACAGCAATCGATCAGTTAATTAAATAAATATTTATTTCCTACTTAAAAACAAATAGAATCCTTCACATTCTAGGTAGTGAAATTAAGTAATGACAGAAAACAGACAAAGACAAGGTATCTGCTTTCATAGTCTAGCGGAGAAATCAGACATTCATCAAATACTCATATGGGGTATAAAACTGTAATTATCACAAGTGTTAAAAGGAGAGGTGGACAGTATGATGAGAATGTACAATGTAATTATACAAAAGGGAATGCTTGTGCCAAAACAGCTGAAGAGATGATGAAGAGCCAGATGCAAATCTAGCTAAGAATTTCTCTCCATGAAAGAGTTTAGAAGTTTGAGGTATAGTTGAGGAGCAGGAAACACATAATGAGATTTACATCTTGAACAGATCACTACACTACAATGTGGAGAAAAGACTGAAAGGGAACCAGAGTAGATATAGATAGATTAGTAAGGATTTAATATTGAGAGATTAGAGAAGAGAGAACTACAGATTGGATTAGAGTATCAATGGCAGATTAAAAGAATGAGCAGATTCCAGAAATTTCAGAAAGTGAAACTGATAGGACTTGACCGTGGAGGGAAAGGGATCTAGTCTGGTACGTTACAGCTGACTGATCTATTAGAAGTTGAGAAGAAAGATCAATCATAGACAGTGATAGTGTTGAAAGTATAGTAGTCTCACATCCTCATTTAAATTTCTGATGAGAAGTCTGATGACATGATAAGGAATGCATTGTACATTTATATGATATTTGCCTTTCTAGCATCTCTTTTCTATTCATTGGTAACCTCATCTGGTTGTTCCTTTGAAGAACCAAACCTCCCACTATCCATGTAGACCTAGTAGGGGTGCCTATCACAGTGTATCCTCCCTTACATTCCAGAGTTGAGCACATGACCAAGTGTAGCACTTTGGAATGTACAAGCCCACAGGCCACCATAACCAGTTCAGAAAAAGCAAAGTGCCCCAACTAGGTATAAAAGTCTTCCCTAGCATTTGACATTAAAATGCTGCATAACACAAGATAGACCATAAGCTTTAAGGACACCAAAATCCTAGAAATAGCAGTGATCACTTTCCTTCGGTAAAGGGAAAATAAAGCCTGATAATAAAATCCAGAACTGAGGAAAGTAGGGTTAAGGCAGGGAGAGAGAAAGAGTCCTAGTGACATTGCATAAGCCCTAGAGTTACCCATACCTAAAGCCAGGAAAGCCCTGTACTTCTCACTTACAAGAGTTAATAAATCCCCCTTTTGCTTAAATTCATTTGAATTTCTGACACTGGCAACCAAAGACTTACACAGACTGCAACAACTGTGTTCCATATGTAAGATTATTTTAAAGGTATTGTGTCATAGTTTAATGGGCAGTATTAGGTATTACATATAAAGCAGGTCTTACATAAACACAAAAAAACAAACAATTCAAGAGGAAGATAATTATGAATTTTTAAGCATCTAATGGATACTTAACATACATATACAAAATAATGATGTATGCTATAATCAATAACATCTTAGATTTGAAAAAAGATGCAAGTAATCATAATAAATTTGAATAGACTAAGCTCACCCTCTAAGGACAGCAACTGTAAGGTTGTTAAAAAATACATAAATAAATGTATACTAAAACCTAGTGGTGCAGAGAAACAAAATAAAAAGATAAAAAATAAACTAATTAGCCAAAATTAGCTGAAAGAAACCTGGAATATATATTTTCAAAAGTATGTAAGTCTTAGGAAAGAAGACTTATTAGACATAGAGTTAGTCCACCCTAATCATAAAAGGAACAATTCAACAGAAAGACAAAAATTATGAACTTGAAAGCACCTGATAATGTGCCTTCATAACATATGTCCAAAACAAGCAGAATTCCAAGACAAAAAACTGACAGAGTGAAAAAGATCATGGAAGATTTTAATACAATTCCATAATATATAAGCAAAACCAAATTAAAACAATAGAATTAACAATGCTTATCTAAAGGCCACATAAAAAACAACAGAAGAATATATTTTCTTTTTAACCCAACATAAAACATTTTTTTAACTGCCCATATTTTTACCGAGAAAGCAGGTTTCATCAAATATCAAAGAACAAGGATTATTAAGGCTACATTCTGTGACCATAATGCCTGGTCCCTAGGCCAAAGAAGAAACCACAATGAAAATTAGAAAATACACAGGACTATATAATATTGAAAATATTATATTGAATCTAGTTAGGATGTAGTTAAAGTACAAATTTACTGCTTCTCTCTGATAGAATGTAAGCCTCACAAAGACAGAATAGTTTGTTTTATTTAGATGTATCCCAAGCACCTATTATAAGGCCTAGTGGGCATTCTTTAAAATTTTGATGAATAATTTAATGAATGAAAGTAGCATCTAGAAAGAAATTTATATCATTAAAATTTTCATTTTAAGAAAACTGAGGAGTACCCAAAGTGGTGACATAGTAGGCTCCTGCACTTCCCTCCACCGAATATACAGCCACAAACCCAGTGACTCCCTCTGAAAGAGATTCAGAAACTAGCTAAACGAGGGAGTCCTTAAGCTGAAACAAAAGGATACCAATTATTAAAATGAAAATATATAAAAGTATAAAACTAGCTGGCAAATACAGTTAAATTTAGAATATACTAATATTGTAGTGGGTAAATCATTTACAACTCTAGTATAAAGGTTAAAAAACAAAAGTATTAGAAAAAACTATATTATAATTTGTTAATGAATACATGGGACAAAAACATGTAAATTTTGACAACAAAAACATAAAACGTGTGGAGGGGGAGCATAAAAATGTAGAGCTTTTTAGGTACTCAAAGTTAAGTTATCAGCTTAAAACAGCCTGTTACAAGCATAAGATGCTTCATGCAAGCTTTATGGTAATTCCAAAAACAAAAACTTCAGATAAACAAGTGATAAAGAAATCAATGCACATCATTATGAAAAAATCATCAAATCATAAAGGAGGAGAGCAAGAGAAAAAGAAAGAAAAAAAGGAACTACAAATCAACCAGAAAACAATTACCAAAATGGCAACAGTATGTTCACACCTATCAACAATTACTTTAAATGTAAATAGACTAAATTTGCCAAAAGACAGGGTGGTTAAATGGATAAAAAGAATAAGACCCAACTATATGACATCTAAAAGAGATTGGTTTCCACTTCAAAGACACACAAGATTGAAAGTGAAGGGATGGAAAAAGATGTCCTATGTAAATGGAAACCAAAAGAAAGTAGGGAAAGCTACACTTATCTCAGATAAAATATACTTTAAACCAAAAACTGTAACAAGAGACATGACCCAGCAATTCCACTACTGGGCATATATCGTGAAAACCATAATTCAAAAAGACACATGCACCCCAATGTTCACTGCAGCACTATTTACAATAGCCAGGACATGGAAGCAACCTAAGTGTCCATCGACAGATGAATGGATAAAGAAGATGTGGCACATATATACAATGGAATATTACTCAGCCATAAAAAGGAACGAAATTGAGTTATTTGTAATGAGGTGGATGGACCTAGAGATTATCACACAGAATGAAGTATGTCAGAAAGAGAAAAATATCGTATATTAATGCATATATTTGGAATGTAGAAAAATGGTATAGATGATCTTATTTGCAAAGCAGAAATAGAGACACAGACATATGGAGAACAAATGTATGGATACCAAGGGGGAAAGGGAGGGTGTGGAAGGAATTGGGAGACTGGGATTGACATATATACACTATTGATACTATGTGTAAAATAGATAACTAATGAGAACCTACTGTATGGCACAGGGAACTCTACTCAATGCTCTGTGGTGACCTAAATGGAAGGAAATCCAAAAAAGAAGGGATATATGTATACGTATAGCCGATTCATTTTGCTGTTCAGCAGAAACTAATGCAACATTGTAAAGCAACTCTACTACAATAAAAATTCATTTAAAAAGATAAATAAAAGACAATGAGGATCATTATATAATGATAAAGGGATCCGTTCATCAAAAGGATATGACAATTGTAAATATCTATGGACCCAAGATAGGTGCACCTAAATACATAAAGCAAATATTAATAGATCTGAAGGAGGAAATAGTCTGCAATAGAATAATAGTACAGGGCTTCAATACACTGCTTTCAACAATGGACAGATCATCCAGACAGAAAATCAGTGAGGAAATAATGGATGTAAACTACACGTTACATAAGAGGGACCTAATATATATAGAATAGTCCTTCAAAAGCAGCAGAATACATTCTTCTCAAGCACACATGGAACGTTTTTTTAGGATAAATCATGCTAGGTGACAAAGCAAGTCCTAACAAATTTAAGAAACTGAAATCATATCAAGTATCTTTTCTGACCACAATGGTACAAAACTAGATATCGATTACAAGAGAAAACCTGGAAAATGCATAAATTTGTGGAGATTGAACAATACACTCTTGAACAACCAATGGTTCAATGAAGAAATTTTTAAAAATCAAGAAATAACTTGAGACAAATGAAAATGGAAACACAACATATCACTACTTATGGGTTACAGCAAAAAGTTTTAAGAAGGAATTTTATAACAATAAACATCTACACTAAGAAAAAAGAAAACTCCAATATATATTCTAACTTTACATATCAAGGAACTAGAAAAAGAAAAAAGGAAGCTCAAAATTAGTAGAAAAAGGAAATAAAGATCAGAATGGAAATAAATAGAGACTAGAAAGACAATTGAAAAGATCAAGTCAAAGACACTACTAGAAAAGAAAATTACAGACCAATATCCCTGATGAAGATACATGCAAAAATACTCAACAAATAATTAGCAAACTGAATTCAACAGTACATTAAAGGATCATATACCACGATCAAGTGGGATTTATTTTGGAATGCAAAGATGGTTCAACATATGCAAATCAATTAACGTGATAAACTACATTAACAAAATGAAGGATAAAAATCATATGATCATCTCAATAGATACGGAAAAAGCATTTGACAAAATTCAAAATGCTGTCACGATCAAAAAACTCTCAAAAACTGGGTATAGAAGGAACATACCTCAACATAATAAAGGCTAATTATGCAAAGCCCACATCCAACATCACACCCAAAAGTGAAAAGCTGAAAACTTTTCCTTTAAGATCAGGAACAAGACAAGGATGCCCACTCTCACCACTTTTATTCAACATAGTACTGGAAGTCCTAGCCAGAGAAATCAGGCAATAAAAAGAAATAAAAGGCATCTGAATTGGGAAGAAAGAATGTAAAATTATCTCTGTTTGTAGATGACATTCTATAGAGAAAATCCTTAAGACTCCAGGATACAAAATCAATATACAAGAATCAACTGTGTTTCCATACACTAACGATGAGGTATCAGAAAGAAAAATTCAGAAAACAATCCCACTTATAGTACCATCAAAAAGAATCCATTACTTAGGAATAAATTTAACCAAGGATGAGAAAGATCTGTACACCAGAGACCTGAAAACATTGATGAAAGAAATGCAGAGGACACAATAAATGGGAAGATATTATGTGCTCATGGATCGGAAGAATCAACAGTGTTAAAACATTCAGACTACCCAGGGCAATCTACAGATTCAATGTAATTCCTACCAAAATTCCAGTGGCATTTTTCACAGAAATTTCTTAAAAATCCTAAAATTTGTATGGAACTACAAAAGACCCTGAATAGGCAAAGTATACTGAGCAAGAAGAACAAAGCTGGAGGCATCACACTCTCTGATTTCAAACTGTATTACAAAGCTATAATAATCAAATCAGTATGGTATTGGCATAAAAACAGAAGTGTAAATCAATGGTACAGTATAGAGAGTCCAGAAATAATTCATGGTCAATTAATTTTTGACAAAGGAGTCAAGAATATACAATGTAGAAAGGACAGGCTCTTCAATAAATGGTGCTGGGAACACTAGATAGCCACATGCAAAAGAATTAAACTGGACCCTTATGTTATACTGTACACAAAAATCAACTCAGAATGGATTTGAAGACTTGAGCGTAAGACCTAAAACCATAAAAGATCCAGAAGAAAATACAGGGGGTTGGCTCCTTCATATCTATCTTGGTAATGACTGTTTTGGATTTAACACCAAAAACAAAGGCAATAAAAGCAAAAATACATAAGTGGGACTAACTGAAAAACTAAAAATTTCTGCACAGCAAAGGAAACCGTCAACAAAATGAGAAGGCAACCTATGGAATGAGAGAAAATATTTGCAAACCACATATCCAATATCAAAATATACTTACTAGGATCATACAACTCAATAGCAAAAAATAAATAAATAACCGAATTTTAAAATGGCCAAAGGCTCTTACAGATTTTTTCTAAAGAAGACATTCAAATGGCCAACAGGTGCATGAAACAGTGCTCACCATCACCAATCATCAGGGAAATGCAAATTAAATCACAGTGAATATTACCTCACACCTGTTAGCAGGGCTATTATCAAATAGACAAGAAGTAACAAATGCTGGTGAGGATGTGGAGAAAAGGAATGCTTTGTACACTACTGGTAGGAATATAAACGGGTATAACCACTACGGAAAACAATATGGAGGTTCTTCAGGAAATTAAAACTAGAACTACCATGTGATCTAGCAATTCCACTTCTGGGTGTACCCAAAAGAAACAAAAGCCTGTTTGAAATGACTCCATAATGTATGATTCCAACTGTATGCCATTCTGGAACAGGGGGCAGAGGGATAAAGAGGTGGTACACAAGAGAAACTTAGGGCAGTGAAACTACTCTGTATGACACTATAATCGTGGATACATGACATCATGCATTGGTCATAAACCCATAAAACTGTACTATATAAGTGAACCCTAATGTAAACTATGGACTTTAGTTAATAAATTGTAACAAAATCACCACACTAATTCAAGACATCAATGCCAAAATTATACAGATTTTGGAACTATCTGATAAAGACTTCAAAGCAACTATTATAAAAATGTTCCAGCAAATAAAGGCAAACACTTTTGGAACAAATGGAAAGACAGACAATGCATCAAAGACATAGAATATACAAAGAAAAAGTTAAATGACACTTTTGGAAATGAAAAATACAATGAACAAAAAAAATTTTTTTTAATTCATGATTGGGCTCAATATGATTATAGAGATGATACATGAAAGAGTCACTGAACTTTAGGATGGATCAATAAAAATGTATCCAACCTGAAAAACAGCAAGATAGAGTATGGAAAAATTGAACAGAGTCTCAGGATCCTGTAGGCAATAACAAAACATTTAACACTCATGATATTGGAGTTCCAGAGGTAGAGAGGTAAGAGTGTGATGCTGAAAAAGTATTTGATAAATAATGGCTGAAATGTCCCAAATTTTATATATACATGAACCTACAGTTCAGTGAATCCCTATGGGAATAAACTCAAAGAAATCAATGCCCAGACACATATAATCAAACTACTGAAAGCGAAAACAAAGAAAAATCTTGAAAGGCGCTACAGTAAAAAATAAATTAACTACAGGGTAAAATGACTCAAATCACTGTGGATTTCTCATCAGAAACCCTGAAGACCAGAGGGAAGAGTCACAACATGTTTGAAGTGCTGAAAAGAACAGTCAATCCAATATCCAGCAAAAATATCCTTCTGGAATTAAAGCTAAATAAAGACATTCTCAAGTGAAGAATAACTGAGAGTAGCCATAGCCAGCAGATCTGCTATATAAGAATTGCTAAAGAAAGATATTCAGAAAAGAAAAGAAAATCATACAAGGAAATGTGAACTATCAGGAATAAAAGAAGAGAAAAAAATGGTAAATATTGGGAAAATGTAATGGATTACACTTTCCTTCAGTTAAAATGTGTTTGATGGTTAAAGCAAAAATTATAATATGGTCTGGGGGAATTTAAGTTAATATAGATGTAATATATGACAACTAAAACATATCAGAATGTGTGGGATTCTGTCAGAGGAGGACTTAGAAACAAATTTAGCATTGAACACTTATACTACAAAAGAAGAAAGATTCAAATAAGTAAGTTTCCACCTAAGGGAATTAGGGGGAAAAAAGGGCAAACTAAACCCAAAACAAATGGAAGGAAGGAGACAAAAAAGAAAAAAACACAAATTGGTGAGATTGAAAACAGAAAAATACAGTAAATCCACAAAACCAAGAGCTGTTTCTTTGAAATGATCAATAAAATTTACAAACCCATGTCAAGACTGACAAAAAAGAAAAGCAAAAAAAGAGAAAAATGATCCATACCAGGAATGAAAAAGGAGTATCACTATAGAAACTGTTAACATTAAAAGTATAATAAACTAATACTATGAACAACTCTATACATAGAAATTTGACAACTTAGATGGAATGGAACAATTGCTTAAAATTCACAAACTACTAAAAGTTACCTGATATGAAGCAAATAACCAAACAAGTCCCAGGTGAAATCAAGTTCTAAACAAACAAACAAACAAACAAACACCCTTTGGAAAAAGGTATCTCTAATCCCAGATGGCTTCACTGTAGAATTCTACAAAACACATGAAAAACAAGTAACATCAATTCTATATATTCACTTCCGGAAAGCAAAAAAGGAGGGAATAATTCACAACTCATTTTATGAAACCAGCATTACCCTAAAACCAAAACCAAAACCAAAACCAAACAAAGACGGTAGGGGGAAAAAAAAAGAAAGCAAGAAAAAGAAAACTATAGACCAATATCCTCCCCTCATAATGTTGATGCAAAAGAAAAAAAAAGAAATCAATGTCCTCCACCATATTAAGAATCTAAAAAAGAAAAACCAAATGACCCTATCAATTGATACAGAAAAAGTATTTGACAAAATTCGACACCCATTCAGGATAAAAACTCTCAGTATAGTAAGGAGTGCTTCCTCAATTTGAAAAAGAATACTACAAACAACCTATAGCTAACATTATACTAAGTGATGAGAGGCTGAACGCTTTCTCCCTTAAACTGGGAACAGTCAAGGACGTCCACTCTCACCATTCCTACTCAATAAAGTGCTGGAAGTCCTAGCCAGTGCAAGGAGTCAGGAAACAAATAAAAAGTACACAGATTCGAAAGGAAGAAATAAAGTGATTCCTACTTGCAGATGACAAGATTATCTATATAGAAAATTCCAAAGAATCTGAAAAAAAAAATCCTAGGACTAATAAGTAAATTTACCAAGACGATGGGACGTATAGTCAACAAGCAAAAATCAACTGTATTTTTATATACTAATAATGTACCATTGGAAACCAAAATTACAAAAGCAACACCATTTTTAATAGCATCAAAATTTTAAAAAGAAAAAGAGAAAAACTTACATATATACCTAAAAGTACATGTACAGGACCAATATGCCAGAAGCCAAAATGCTGATGAAAGAAATCAAGGACCTAAAGAAATGGAGAGAGATACTCTACTTGCGGATTGAAGACTCAACATTAAAAATGTCAATTCTCCAAAATTTTGTCTCTGACAAAAGAAAGGCAAAAATATTATTGAAAACAAACACACGATATACAACTTTGGCAGAAAATGCAAAAAGGAAAACAGTAGGCGTCAAGGGGGAGGTGAACTTAAATTAAACACTATTTGAATACCTAGAATCTTGAGATAGAATGCAGGTCATAAAAACAAAACAAGCAAGACAATATTGGTGTTTATTTCCACCCTTGGGTTCCAAGACTATGACATATAAAAATTCTGATTTTTCTTTACATTTACTACTAATAAATCACCACGCACAATTTTTAAAATGAGTTCTTGTACAGTTGGGGAAGAAAGATCTTATGCTCTATAATGCTGTTAAGTCCCCCCCAAGTATAAATCTTTTCTTATTAACTGCATATTCAACTCTGGAGCTTATTAATTATTGTAGCATAATCAGTTATCTTCCACTTTTTTAGTAATGGAATGTTTCTTGGCAGCCTGATACACAGAACAGATCAAAGCAGAAATGCTCAGGTTGAAACATGGGTGGAGTGAACCACAGCCCCTACTCCTTTCACCTGTATACCTGGGTTCCATAAAGACCAGTGTGAAGGGCCTCCCTGGTGGCGCAGTGGTTGAGAGTCCGCCTGCCGATGCAGGGGATACGGGTTCGTGCCCCGGTCTGGGAGGATCCCATATGCCGCGGAGCGGCTGGGCCCGTGAGCCATGGCCGCTGGGCCTGCGCATCCAGAGCCTGTGCTCCGCAACGGGAGAGGCCACAACAGTGAGAGGCCCGCATACCGCAAAAAGAAAAAAAAAAAAAAAAAGACCAGTGTGAAGACCTACTGGTGATTGATCTGTCATTTCCTGACTGTTTATAATACCTCTAGTTATATTTGTAACATGTTCTTATTGAACACCTGCTAGATTTTCTTTCTTCTCTAAGAAAAACGAACAGTAGCATTCTGGTCATGTTGGATTCTATGATTACATTTTCCCTTGGCTTTATTAACCTTTTGCCATTACATAATGTCCTTGTTTAGTTCTCTTAATAATTTTTACTATGGAATAAAAAACAATTTAAAAAACGCTTATCTTACTCTTTGCTTACACATGCATGAAGAAACTTGATCTTTTAGTGTCTTTATATTTTATTGTATTAGGTATTTCTCTTTTGGCAAGTGATTATAGGGTTTTTGTCAATGACATTCTTTAATAGGGGATTTCAGACAGTTTTTATCTAATGTAGTAATTGGCAACTGAATTATAATACAACACTCTGTAAATTTATATTATTGTTATTCTTTTTTGCTCTCCTTCACCGATTACTTACTGGTTGTGGTACATATTACATATGTTATCTTATAATAGACTATCTTTCAATCCATTTATCTATTTCTTAAACACTCTTCACACTGATATACTCTAATTCAGATGTTTTCATTATTATTATTATTAACTAAACATTTCGAGCTTGCTTGAACAGTTGATATGTACCAACATTTCCGTTTAACTCTTAACCCTATATTTCCTAACCACAGTTCTTTAATCTACTTTAGAAATGTGAATTGCATTATAAAATTATATTCATAAGTCCAGTTTTTACTAAACTTTTTACTTTGTGTCATCAAATCTTTTTGTAATTCATTTATTTCTTGGAAGTCTTTTTCACTTATATACTTTCAAGTCTACTTTATCTTTGTGGTAATCTGTTATAAAATGATTTCAGATGTCCTAAGTCCTCAAATGTTTCCTTCTCTCTTAAGAGGCATTCCGTTTGGCCAGATAGTGTACTGGAATGATAGCCATATTTCTCTTAGCTATTATGAAGTTATTCTATTGTTAGTCTATGAATTAATTAAGGGCTGAAGTAGTTCCTGAACTCCCTCCCTGAAATGATATTATACATTCTGCATTTCAAGCTTAAAAAGCCACTATGTAAGAACTTTGGCTCCACACTCACTCTTTTTGAAACACTTCCTAATATTCATGCTGAAATTAGGTTTCAAATAAGGGAAATCTTTCTTATATCTTTCATTATGGTCTCTGTTTTGAAAGTCTTTACCTTTTCATGTAATGTTCTTATTATCCAAAAACATACTACATAAAAAGATAACAGGGCCTCCCTGGTGGCGCAGTGGTTGAGAGTCCGCCTGCCGATGCAGGGGATACGGGTTCGTGCCCCGGTCTGGGAGGATCCCATATGCCGCGGAGCGGCTGGGCCCGTGAGCCATGGCCGCTAAGCCTGTGCGTCCGGAGCCTGTGCTCCGCAACGGGAGAGGCCACAACAGTGAGAGGCCCGCGTACTGCAAAAAAAAAAAAAAAAAAAAAAAAAGATAACAGAACCATTACTTTTTCTTCTTGATGTTCTCTTTACATCATTTTTCTGTGCCTTAGATTTATTTTGCTTGCTCATTAGTAGTATAGCTAATTCTTTGCTCAGCTGGGTCAATTCTTTCCTTAAAGCCTCTATCCATGTTTCAATATCTCTCACCATCTTTCAGGATCTCACAGATTTTCAGGGTCAGAAAGGACTTAAAAGTCCTTCCCCGAATAAAAACCTCTTATTTTTAAGACAGATTCCATAATGCATTCCATTTACATTAAACTAGTTAACTTCAGAACATCTGTACTTGGTCAAAATCTTTCTGCTGAAGTAGAAATTCTGATATTACAGAAGTCTTACAATGTTTTTCTTCCCCTTTCCATCACACAGCAAAAATGGTCTATTAGGTACGCCACTTTGTTTTGCTTTCTTTTCATTTGTCTTGAAGTGTATTGTGTGGAGATTTTTTAGTGGGTTTTACTACTTTTCCTTCTACCAGCCTCCTAACACTTTATAAGACAGAAGGTTTACATAACTAATACTTCAGGCCCAATTGTAATACTCACATATGACACTGGAGATATATGTTAGAATTGTAACACATGATCTTTTAATAGAAACAAGATCAAGTATAATGAACAGCATTTTTCTTCACATTCTCCAGAAACTCAAATTAATAACTGTATATCACCATAAGCGCTCAATAACATGTATTCTAATGTAATATATTTTGTTCATTCTTTTCCTTGCTATGTATATACTCCCAAGAAAAAAGTATCATAGCATAAAAACTAGCTTTGCAATATCTAATAACTATCTCCATTAAAAACACTTAAAGATTTGCCTCTTCATGAAATGTTATAATTTTTTTCATAAAATCATCTATAGGTACATAATAAATTATTATTGTGTAATAATATCTTGGCAAAACTGAATACTTTTTCAAAAACTATACTTCTATTATATATAAAATATTTTGGCATCTGAACAAATTCTATAAAGAAACATATTCTTTATCAAGATTTCACTTATCCAAGTATTTATTTTTGTTTATTTTACTCTTAAAAAGACCAAGTTTTCTAAATAGTGTATCTTTAAATTATTATCCAGGACTTCACTGGTGGCGCAGGGGCTAAGAATCCGCCTGCCAAGGCAGGGGACATGGGTTCGAACCCTGGTCCGGGAAGATCCCACATGCCGCAGAGCAATTAAGCTCGTGCACCACAGCTACTGAGCCTGCGCTCTAGAGCCCGCGAGCCACAACTACTGAGGCTGTGTGCCACAACTACTGAAGCCCGCACACCTAGAGCCCATGCTCTGCAACAAGAGAAGCCACTGCAATGAGAAGCCCACGCACCGGAACAGAGTAGTCCCCGCTCACCACGACTAGAGAAAGCCCGTGCAGCAATGAAGACCCAATGCAGCCAAAAAATTAATTAATTAATTAATTAATTTTAAAAAATTATTATCCAATGAAAAAAGACATGGTCAAAAATAATTCAATATCTGTAAAAATATTTTTACATGATGCTTATTAAAACTGTATCATAGGGATTTAGAGGCTTCTTCTGATCTTCCTGTTGGTTACTAGCCTTAAAACAAATGCATAAAATCCCTATAAACTAAACAAAGTTATTCATTTTTTAAAAAGCAGAAAAACCTACCAAATCTTTATCATCAGTTTGTGTGCACTGTTGACTATTCTCACTTCCTTTTCATAAAAATATTGTTTGATCTAGGTATAGTACATTTTTTGGTGTATGTATTTTTTCTAGTTCTTAACATTAGATTTGCTATAAATATCAGATGGTCTTTCAAAGATTTTGTGAACTTAATATTAAAAACATATCACGGATGATCTACACCTCACGTTGTCAATCTGAATGAAAATGACACCATTATCAGCATCATCACTAACATATTTCTTACATTAGCTGCCAATACTATCAATTAGATATTTCACTGTTATTTTAGAAATGAGCATGTCACAAGCATGTCGTTTGCCACTATTTTCTCTGGCTAGTAATAAATTCAAAGTGTTCTTTGACAAAGGACATCAATCAGGAGAGCAAAGAAACCTGAGTTCAAATGTAGATGGAGGCAATTATTAAAACTATAGCATAGAGACAAATTGCTTACCATTCCTAGGCCTCAATAACTCCCTTACCAAGCTGCTGAGAGGATTAAATGAAATAATGCATATAAAGCATTTAACACAGAGCATGGCACACATTAAGTAAAATATTTTAGCAGCAGTTGATCATGATGATGATGATTGTCTAAAAAAGATTTCAAGAACCATCCCTAGCAGTATGCCCCAGACACACTTGACTCATCTGCTACACTTTACCGGAGATTCTTTCTTTCATTCCTTTTTACTGTTCGATGTCCTATGTTCATAGCCTCCATAGTGAGGCTTTGGTAACATTACCTCTAAGAACTTCGTTAGGTAGCACTCAGAACACCTACAATGGACACTATGCCCTCCATGAGCCTCTTTCACACATGTTGTAGCTTCTGATTGCTCTTGCTTGATATAAATTTGCAGGAAGCTGCCTTTACTCCACACTAAGCATAGGAGAGAAAAATGGCCAGTGTCTCTGGGGAATAATTAACAAAAGACAGTTTGTTTCATCTTCATGATAAAATACAGCATCCCTATTAAAAGGCAAATTCATCATTCCCAAAAGTTAAATAGAATGACACTTTAAAAGTAATTCCAGCTGATTAAATTTAGGGTTCTGAAAAAAATTTTAATTCATGAATATACTCTGAATCTTTCATTTGATTTTAAAATGTATAAATGTTCATTTAACTTTGAGCCCTTGCCTCTCAGTGTTCTATTCTGAGCTAGTCAAACAAGTGGTAGCAGGCATGCTGGGCTCAATAATACTGCCTCTCATATTTAAATACTCTTTTTCACTTGGATTGCAAATTAAAGACAGTCTCCTGAACACTGACACATTTTCAATGATTGATTTTGCAAAACGTGTTGATTTTTCCTACACTGTTTTGCCTCTGTGTATGTCAACCTTGGCCTTCTTTTCTTGCTCCTTTGCAGCGCTGCTGTCTCTGAAGCCATTGTCTGCCTGATACGAAAAATGTACATTAAACCTCGCGACTAATTACATAGATAGAAAATTCCTGATCTCAAACACCCATGCCCAGAAACTATAACAAAAGCTTCTGACTATGTACAAAACTCTTAATCAAACCTTTCATTCACCTGGATTAAAAGAAATTCCAATAATTTATTTTCTGCTAAAGTTGTCTTTATATCCTTTGAAAAGTGGATTTCTTATGCATGTTACATGCCTATAAGTCAATCCATTTAACATTAAACCCCATCTATTTCCTCCAGAAAAGTTTATACTTGCTATTAGGTCTACTTCAATTAAGTGCTACTCGGTAAATTGTTTCATTCTAAACACAAAACTATTTAGTCTTAATATAATGTCCTTTTCTTTTTTTTAACTCTCTCTGCACTAGGCATTAGCAAAGTAGACTTTCCCCAATAAATCGTATAATCTATGGATTAAGGCTTCTTGTATTTAAAAAACATACTTGGAAAGAGAATGAACAGAAACTTCTTTCCCCTCGAATTCCCCAAAATATACAAAACAATGTCTCTACATCTAAAAGGACAGTGCCTTACACACATGCTGCATGTTATAGTATATAGAGAACAAAATTTCATCTCAGATCACCTAATTGTTGGGAAAAATATTTTTCCTGAACAGACTAGTTTTAGAGTTAATTTAACCAATCATTTTTTTTAAGCTATTGTATGCAAGGCCTTGTCTAAACACTCTGAGAGAATACCTGCAAGGAGTTTATAATCTAGTGTTGATGGACGGTAAACGGCATACAAATGGCAATCATATGAAACAAGATAAGCACTGAGAAAGAGCACACTACGGGAAGGAACAAAGAGAGAATGAGAAAAGTTGTGGCTACTCCCCTGCTTGGCTCGTTAGCACGTTAGAATTTTCATAAGGCCTACCAGCCATCATTCGTTTCCACCAGCGATACTAGCAACAGACTCCCCTAGCTCCCGGTCTACCGAATCTAGGTACCCTACTCGATTAGGCTGCTGCTTGCCTTTTTGTAAGACCAACTCTCTTCTGTCTCTAGTTGTTGTTCATCTCCTGCAGTTACCAAGTGCAGTAAATGCATCACATGCCACCACATGACTATTCTGGGAAACCCTGCAATGACTACCAGTGTACCAACTGGCTAGTGCAACCCTGGGTATGAAATTTTAGTTGCTTGAAAATGCTTCAGAATGGAAAGATGAAAGGAGGAGGAGAAGGGAAGTAGCCACACTCCTCTTCAGAAATGGCCACGATACCTAAGCAGAGCAAGTCGGAGTAAGGTCTGCACATGAGCCAAAGCTTAGAATTTCATTGCCTTTGTTGGCTCACGTCACTTCTTTAATTAATGTCACTTTCTCTGGTTTAATATCAGAGCAAGTGACAAGAGTGCTTCTGGATGAATTGTGTTTTCTGAGGACTGTATGGCATACTCTCCCGCAGTCTGACAGAGGGACGTGCCAGTTTTACTTGGCAGTTACAATGCACCAGCTTTAGTTTTAGTAGTTTAATTTGTGGCAGTTATATGTTTTGAATACGTTGAAGTATTCACAATGGTCTCATGGAATCTGCTCCGTAGATAAAGTTTACACAGTGGAAAAGAAAAAGCAATGGCTATAAGGTGATTATGAAAAAGCTTCTCTTGGCCACAGCTGGTCTTACAGGCATTCTTGTAAATTTAAGAGCATTTAGGGGATATGATTAAAGTGATCACAAGGAATGATGCCCTTTTTTTTTTTTTTTTTGCCCAGTTCTGTAGCTGGTGTGAGACGATCATAAGGAATATGATATTTAGAACTCAATTTTATGCAAAATCCATTATTCAAGAAGTGAAGTTTATATACATGATAGACATGCAATGAAATAAATGTTAGAATAGGAAGCTTTGTTACTTATGCATTAAGTTGGTTCTAACATTTTGGTAAACTAACTTTTTATTGATATAAAATTCAGAACAATTTCTGCATTGAGGAGAAGGGACTAAACTTTTTCCCTTGGTTTGTTAAAGATCTGTCTGTTTCAGGCTGAAGTAATCTGAAGCTTTTTTATTTAGTTTTTCCTTCATCTCCTTTATACACTTTTGTGAAGCCTCATCAGCTCAGGGTGAGAGCTGCCACCAAGGAGTTCCAAACTTTACCTGCCCTTTCTAAATTTAGGGTTCTTTACTGCAGCAGGTTGAAGATCTGGCTTTGAATGCACCTGGCTCTGCTGGAGAACAGAAATATTCATCTCCACTGAATGCATGCTGCTTAAGTGCTGGAGGCCCTTGCGGGAGACTAACTCTCATTGGACACTTCATTACAATACTTTCTCTTCCCTACATGAAGTAGTAATTCTCATTCACCAAAGACAGAATTTTGCCTGACACAGCCACAGGAGCTCCTGTTTGACTTTCGAAATTAATCAACCTCGAAGCTGGAGTAGAAATGGCATGTCCTTTAACCTTAAGCACAAAAAGCTCTCAACAGACTGCAGTTTTTATATCCCTGGATGGGAGTTTGGGCCCCTGATACTTAAACTTGATGCACATACTGGGTTTCTGGCATGCTTTTGCCCATACCCATCTGCTAGGCTGGCACTGTGCCCATTCAGAAGGTGTGATGCCAGTTTCAATAGGGCATAGGTGCCAATCAAAGATGGGTTTGGAGGGGCAGCATGCAGAACTCAGCAAAAGTCAGCTCTTCTGCCAGAAGATCCTCCTGTTATCATATAATGCCAATGAAGGGCCACATGCTTCATTGCCTGAGATCACATTGCATCTGTAGATGTTTCTGGCCTTCAATGGATGTCTTTCTACGGAACCTTTTTCCTCAAGTATTACTTGATTGGAGATGTTAAAGAAAAGTCTACCTGACTAAATGAAGTCCACCTCTTTAAAAGAAACAATGGAAATCTTCAACAATTTTCTTGAAATAATTGCTGCGTTTTGTGTCTTTCCTCCTAAAATACACTTTCACATAGAATACTGCATAGCATACTCAGTTCACATAATGGAGTTATAAGGGACAAACTTTCTGAAGGACCACTAACTGCAAAACTATGTAAGCAGTATAAGATCCACAAACACTTTGAATCACTGTTAAATGTGGATGGTGGACAAATTTTCATCATCCAAATAGCTAATTTCTAGTGAATTCTCCCATTTAGAGCTTTAGAGTTTCTTAATTTTCTTTTCATTTATTTTATAAACATAGATATTCCTGTTTCTTAAAAGAAGAACCATACTTCCTACTCTTCTTCCATATCTAAAGAAAAAAAAAACAAAACCTAAAACACTTCAGAAGCAAAAGTCTATCCTTATTTCATAAGGAAGCCAGAAGATCCCGAAAGCTGGGAGTTTTTTTATTGTGTGGCAATAGAGGTGAACTCATTTCATGAAGAAGACATTTCCCTATAGCAAACAGGTTTCAAATTTAAAAACCTTGACCACTGTACAGTTATAAGATAGTAACAGGTGCAGTGGAAGAGACATAATATATAAATCATTGAAGAACAGAGCAGTTTGTAAATCTTCCCTTAAGACAAAAGAGTTTGAGAGTAGAAATGTTGAAACTGAAGACCCACAATATAAAATATGTTAAAAAGAAGATCAGACACTTACAAAAATGAAAGAGACAAGAAAAGGCTAAGTAAGCCTTAGAAGAACACTCTCTTTTTGTACAAAGAATCCAAACTTTTGCAGATACTTAGATTTCTTAACTGATAAGTAAATGAACACTCTTTTAAAACTCAAAATTAATAGCCGATGGACAGCACATACAAAATTAAAATACAACTTCGAGGGACTTTAAGTATTCTTGTGAAAGGTATATCAAGTTTATTAAACTCACAAAATCCCAAGTGATCTCTTCTTCTGTTGAGATTATACCACCTATTACCTCTTACACCTTCACCTGAGAACTAATTTATCTTATATACTACAGTTTCTAGTACAAGTTATCCTTATTTCATATTTATTTCCTTCTTCTTTTCACCCACACAGTATCATCTGCAAAATTTCCTAGTAACAATTGTGGTTCCTAGTAAGCACTGTATCAGATAAGACTAACTGCTTATCTCAAAGCCTTCTCTATAAAACACTGCCAAAATAACATTTAACACAGCAATATATAATGAAGCAGTATATGTTTCAGTAACTCTACTTTGTTGCTAGCATTATCATTAGGCTCTTCTGAACACTACTCTGCATACCTTAAAAATCAATCCATTCCAGCTTACTAGAAAGTACAATAAGTAAAAACCATACATGTATAAATAATCTTTTCTATTTCTTCATAAATAGAAGTCTGTTTCTTCATCAATAAAATACGTGAGTTAAACTTTGATAATTTCTAAAACTCCTAGTCATCCTATCCTCTTCTCCCTGTCCTACCACCCCCCCAAAAAAAAAGATTTCTTCTGTTTCTAAAGAGCAAAATTGAGCTGATCTGAGAGGATTACCCAAAAAATGCATGGCAGTCACTTGAAGTCTAAACATTTATCCATGAATAAATGATTGATCTTAATGCTTCAAGAGAGCTAATTTTAGTTATAATAACATATTATTTAGAAAAGATAATGCTATTGATTTATTGTCAATAAAGCATATAGAGATTTTTTTAGATGACATCATGAGAGTTAATTTGTCTCAGTTTTTCTTGTGACTAAGAGTACATCTCTAAGATTACAGGCTGGAGTTAAGGGTAACATCTATAATTATGGAAGAGAATAAAGCAACTGGCTTGTGTGGATTAAGCAGCCCAATCTATCTCCATCTCTCAGGCAAATAACTGTTGAACATCTAGTCTGTGCTTGATGTTCCAAAGATGCTAAATTGTCATGGTTATGCTCAAATTCAAAAAACTAAAACTTACACAGATAAATCATTTCTATTTGTACTAATGTAAGACTTCATGAGTACTTGAAGAATTTAGCTGAAGTTTATTACCTGTAATTCTGTTTTTCTAGATTTTTGACTAATTTCTGAAACACGGTATCTTTCATATCTGAAACGTAAGATAACAGCTTAAATGAGAACTTTTCACTATGTCATCATGGCTACTATTGTAAATTTTAGTGGGAAAAATAGATAGAGGTTGGTAAGTAAAATGTCATTCTACTGACATTCTCTTATGTTCTTAGTTTTACCACATTCAGTAGCTAAATCCATCACAGTCCATGGCAGGACAAATGGAAAAACTCTCCAGTAGATGTCTTTGTCGCCATCCTAATCTCCTGCGGTAACAGACACTGAATTTAGAGTTCAACTATCACTGAGAATGGGAAATTCTAAATAAATAAATAAATTACATTGAATTGCTTATCGAGTTCCAAGTTCTTTAAAAACCTTATCCTATTTAATCATCACTATTATTATTACCCCTATCATACAGAATAGAAACAAAGACTCATGAATAGGTGAAAGTCACTCAAGTTTGCAAAAGGCTCAGTCAAATTCAACCCAAATTTGCCTAACACCAAAGCCCATGCTTTTATTCGTGCAATTCTCCCTTAGTTTGCTTGGTTCTATGTTATACCTAGCACTAAAGTAGAATTCAAACTCTTAGTTCTCTCTCCTGAAGTTTTAGAAATTTTTTTCACTTATTTGATCCCAAAATAACAGCAATTTTTTCCACCCCCTAAACCAGTTTCCATTCTCCCTTTTCCCCTCCTCTCTTTTCATATACAAAGAAAGAACTTTGTCTTGTATTCAGACTTTTCTTTTCCTTCTTATTACTATTTCTATTAATGCTACAGGCACATTATTTCTCCAAGTCAAGAGTAAATATAAAATATTTCTGCCCCTTCCCCTTTCCTTCTTTCTGACTACTGAAAAGGCCTTGGATATTGATCTCAAAGCTCGAGGACAGCTGTACACACACAATGAGTTAGACACAGCGGTTAGCTTCTTCTCAGCCTTTGGTAGCAAATGCTGATGAAGTGTCTGCTGAAAGAGTATATCTGGCAAATATGATGCTTAAAAAGAAACTGGACACAAAGGTATTAAGGAAACCTGAATTTACCTACTTCTTCATTTATATATACAGGAAGTGATGAGAACCATGGTAAAATGCAAAAACATGATATAATTTCATATGGATTTGCTTAGCTTTGAAAATAAGTAAAAGCTAATTTTAATGAAGTTGTTGCTGATGGCATCTCACTGAAGAGCTGATCTTATGATTTATGAATGCCACTTTTGATAGAACAATAACAACACTTGGAACACACAGCTTTATTATATATTCTGAAGTATGGAGACTTTTCCTCAAAACAGCTAAACATTTCTTTAAAGTCCTTCCCCCGGGCTTCCCTGGTGGCGCAGTGGTTGAGAGTCTGCCTGCCGATGCAGCGGACGCGGGTTCGTGCCCCGGTTCAGGAAGATCCCACATGCCGCGGAGCGGCTGGGCCTGTGAGCCATGGCTGCTGAGCCTGCACGTCCGGAGCCTGTGCTCCGCAACGGGAGAGGCCACAACAGTGAGAGGCCCGCATAACGCAAAAAAAAAAAAAAAAAAAAAGTCCTTCCCCCAACGTGTGCACTTGCCTATATTTCCAGGATCCAGGTTCTGAAATTCAGATAGTAGGGGGTATTTCATAACATATGAAACCTTGAAAATTGTTGCAAAATAAATCTTACTGAGAAAAAATAAGTAAAAAAATATGTGCAGTACTTGGACTGAAAGAAGCAAAGATTTTTCTGTATTTAAATAGGGACAAATAAATCACATGCCTAAGCAAATAAATTCCTTTTTCACAACAGGAACCACACAAGTAGTGAGTATGTATACACATATATGTACACATACATATATGTATTATGTGTATAGACATATAATTTAACTTTAAACATGCACTTAAATTTAAATACATATTAACACATATAATATGTACACCTAAAAAAGAGAAAAGAAATAAGACCATCACAATCAATGCTTTTCTGTAGTTCTTTGAAATTACTCAAATAATCCAAACATTAGAAAACTGAAAGTGTAACTGATAAGCTGTGCGATCCAAGGCTATAGCTCAGCCACATCAGAAATAATTTATTCAACTCCATTTCTCTGACCTTGAGTCAAGACAATGTACTAGAGATCCTTACTCTCTGACATACGAGAGAATTCACTAATTCAGAGTCTCAACCAACACTTATTCTACAAAGAATTCTATTCTGTGTAGACCCCAAGTACTCTCAGGGTCTTTATCTGCACCATCCAATGTGGTAGCCACTACCTATACGTAGCTATTGACCACCTGAAATATGACTAGACACATCCTGGATTTTAAAGACTTTAACTAAAAGAGTGAAATATTTCCTTTTTTTAATATTGATAACATGTTGGAATTATAATACTTTAGATATATTGTATTTAATAATACATATTATTTAATTAAATTTCACTTGTTTCTTTTTACTTTTTTTTTAATGTGGCTCCTAGAAAATTTTACTTTACATACGTGGCTTGTATTACATTTCTATTGAACAGGGCTGTCTATGTCACTCAATCTAGTACTTAGAATCACAGCATTTTTCAAGAAAGTTCAAATCCTTTAAATGGGGAAGCTGTTCTTTATTTAACCCATACAATAATTTTGTGTTGGTCTTATCTTTACAACTAGATTAGACACTCAGGTGATTACTAAGTTACTTATTGACTGAATTTCATCCATTTGTTCAAAACTACAATCTTAATTTTATCAGAAGAGAAGCTTTATCCTTCATGATCCATGAAACATGTTTGTGAAGGGTGGCAGAATATGCCACCCTAAAATATGCCTCTTTGGCATAAGGATTATTTTGAACTAAAGGCATTTGAAAAATAGCAAATGTAGGGAGAGGCTTCCTCTGAACTCCCTTTATTTGCCTAAAGACAGAGCCTCCAAAAAAAAAAAAAAAACTCCACTGTTTTAAATTCCCTCCAGGAGCGCTTCATTAACCAGGAAAGACTGACTCATCACAGAAGAGATGAGAAGTTGACACCACTCCCAAACTTTGTTATAATCCCAAACTTTGTTATAAACTATCATAGCCCCCATCTACTCTTCTAAGGGCTATTAATCTTTCCTAAAAATCATTTACTGTTCCTTAAGTGGCCTGTATCTCCCCTTCCCTGATTAAGACAGTATGTAAGCTCTCAAATCTCACCGTGTTTTAGGGTATTTATTCACTTTTTTTTCCTGATATTACTGTGCAAGTAACATTAAAAATATTAATAAATTTGTATACCTTTTCTCCTGTTAATCTGCCTGTTGTCAGTTTATTTCATAAACCCAGGTATCAAGCTTAAGAGGGTAGAGGGAAAGTCCTTCCTTCCCTACACTTTGAAATGTTTAACGAGGAACCCAAGATTCCTCCAAAGAAGGTTTTTTACCAACTTCTTAAATTCTTACAGACACACATATAATGAGTCAATATATTTAGAAGAACTGCTCCTTGAGAGCATATTTTTAATCACTAATATTTATCTTATTTTATTCATTAAATCTCATCTTGTAATGGATATTTCTTGATCATTAAACTACAGATACAAGGTAGCCCTGAATAATCCTTTTAAAGTCAGTGTAATTTTTAAATTTTTAAACGTAGTGTAAAAGTATACTCAACTCAGGTTCCTTACCTGTACCAAAGAACACAAAAACTAAATGAGTGTCTATTTTCTTAATTATCCCAAGATAGGGGCTTCCCTGGAGGCACAGTGGTTAAGATTCTGCCTGCCAATGCAGGGGACATGGGTTCAAGCCCTGGTCTGGGAAGATCCCACATGCCGCAGAGGAACTAAGCCCGTGCGCCACAACTACTGAGCCTGCACTCTAGAGCCCGCGAGCCACAACTATTAGCCCGAGTGCCACAACTACTGAAGCCCGTGCTCCTAGAGCCCATGCTCCACAACGAGAAGCCACAGCAATGAGAACCCTGCACACCGCAACGAAGAGTGGCCCCCCTTCGCCACAACTAGAGAAAGCCCGCGCACAGCAACAAAGACCCAATGCAACCAAAAATAAAAAACAGTAAATAAAAAATAAATTAATTAAAAAAAACCCAATTATCCCAAGATGGCATGTAACTAGTACCATTCTAGATGTACAGAAGTTAATTCATTCCACGCAATAGATGCCTTGAGGTATGAAGGCCCAGTTCTCCAGTGAGGCCTAGTTAAGAAATGACCAGAACCCTGTACTACTTAAATATTAATGATTAAGATTCACAAATGGAAAGTGTTTGTATTCATACAGTTGCATTCTCTGAGCTATAAAAAGCAATGTTTCCAGGAAAACACTCTCAAAAAAGAACATTAACATTTTGTCTGGCAGACTGTGTAATTATGCTCTGAAAAGACTTCTAAGAGTCATTCAGAAAAACATGGACAACAAGGACTGGGGTCAGTCATGTCTTGAACCTAGACATTTTACTAAACATTATCTTCATACTACTTAGAAAAGTACATTTATGGATTATATCTTATTTCAAAGTTTCAATTTTTAAAATACTATTAAGAAATCACAGTTATAGTCACATATATAAGAATATTTGGTGATTTATACTTTACCTAAATATATCAAACCAAATCCTCCAGAGCCAATCATCTTGCCCAGCACCCACTGTTTTCCTTCCATATCATCCAGGACCTTGCCTTCTGGAAGTGGAACAGGAAGTCTGTATTTCTCTTTTCTTCTTGGTGGCATCACTTCTGTTGGCAGAAGGGGTGAAATAGTGATTAAAAATAAAAACAACAACAAAGAAAACTCCAGATAAAATACATTTCTTAAAATGTCTTCTATGGGGCACTTTCCCAGGTTCCCAGAAATTAGGATTCTGAAGTCAACTGGGCTTAGGAAAGCCCACACATTTTATTCAAATTGGAGATTCACCAACATTACAATATTGAAATCTAAGAGGCACTGATGTTAAAAAACAAACAAACCTGCTGAACCTCACTTAACATTTCCGAAATTCAGTTAGGCAGTCAAAATACCTATTGACAGGGGCCTCCCTGGTGGCGCAGTGGTTGAGAGTCCGCCTGCCGATGCAAGGGACAGGGGTTCGTGCCCCGGTCCGGGAGGATCCCATATGCCGCGGAGCGGCTGGGCCCGTGAGCCATGGCTGCTGAGCCTGCGCGTCCGGAGCCTGTGCTCCGCAACGGGAGAGGCCACAACGGTGAGAGGCCCGCGTACCGCAAAAAAAACCAAAACAAAACAAAAAAAACCTATTAACAGTGCAGAATACACCTTAAGAAATGGGTTAACAATCTCCAATTACAAAAAGAAAATAAATTTCATATATATGAAAATAGTCCTTTCATTGAGAATGCTAAGTGTCAAAGATGAGGTTTTCAGTCACTAAGAAAGAAAATACAGCTTTTGACTGGGAAAACATGGACGACGGCAATGTACATCATTACCAAGCCCAGCAACTGACACAGAGTAGGTACTCAGTAAATATCTGTTAAATGAGCGAAGCACTGGGTTTTCACGGATGTATAACTAAGCAGAGCACGAGGCCACTGTGCAGGTTCAGGGTTGGCACACTACTCTTTCAGCTTCTTTCTGTTCCTCTATATCCTGTCCCTTCCCCACCCTCACCAGTGAAAACTGCCCTGTCTTAGAGATTAATACAGTACTGCCAACAACAAAAGTATGGACTCCATAGTATAGCCATACAACTTTACCCAATTAATTTTAACTGTACACAGGTTAGTGAATTGCACCAGAGATGTCTGAGTCGGAAGAGAAAAGTTCTTCGGGAAAAACACACACACACAGCATACAGGCCTGAAACTAACTGTGAAAGTAACTGCCATCCTCTAAGTATTTCCAAGGAATTTTTTAAAACTGGTGAGTGCTTTTGAAATGAAAGTAAAGTTTTCATTGTATACGCTATCCATCTTCGGAATGAGAAGGTTTCTGTTCCTTTTAGTAGGTTTTCCCTGCTTCACTTACTTTAATCAACGCCCTATCTTTTACTCAGCAGCAACACCCCAGGTAGAGCAAAGGAACACAGCAGAAATCTTTAACAATATTCACCTGTCCTCTTCCTAATGCGAACACAAGGGAAGCCAGGAATTTAAATGAACGATGCCCCAAACAGGAAAAGTTTTAACCAGTACTTTATATATACTGACCAGTACTTTATGTACTGGGGCCCAACATTTATTTGCTTTTTTAAAACCTAAAGTCTACAGAGAACAACTTTTCAGCAGGGCATAAATTCTCAATCAGTATAAAGAAGACAAACACAGTTTGGGGGCAACTCTGTGGCATCAGAACTTGAGACCTGAAAGGTGACTGACTATACAATGCGCATTCTGGGCATGGATGCGGAGTCCAAGTTCACAGGAGGAAACGCCAGCCTCCTCTCAAGGCCAGTACCGACACAGACATCCCTGCTGCTTTGGGGTCCCCTCCCAGGGCTGCGATGAAAAGTGCTCAACACGAGTTTCCGGGGAGAAACCGCTACCCAGAGGCCTGAACCCGAGCCAAGACTGGGCTTGGGGCGGCCATGGCGGAGGACCGTGAGAGCGGAGGCAGGGGCGGGGCAGCGCGGCCCACCGCCCGCCTGTGCCCGCTCGTCGGCCCAGGACACCCCCACGCCCGGCCTGCCCGAACCACCCGAAGCTCGCCGGCGTCTGGAGACTCACTTCCCGACTCAACCTCCCTCTAGACCGACGAAAAGAGAAACCCAATCTCCTTGCCCGCCTCACTCCTCCGCCCCACCCTCTGGGCGAACGGGAGTTGAAGGGGCGTCA
The DNA here is from genome assembly GCF_964341445.2 of Mesoplodon mirus. Taxonomy (NCBI): domain Eukaryota; kingdom Metazoa; phylum Chordata; class Mammalia; order Artiodactyla; family Ziphiidae; genus Mesoplodon; species Mesoplodon mirus. The sequence goes on along the minus strand of NC_138990.1, from coordinate 72,941,178 downwards.
GGTTCACGCACTGAGTTAGAAAAAAGTCAGGACCAACCGCGAAAGCAGGTACCGCTGCCCGTCCGGGGCTGGGGCGCGGCCCGGAGGCCCCGGCGTCTCTCTCCGACCGCAGCTCCTCCCCAGGTTGGGGCGCCACGCGGGGCGGGCAGGCGGAGAGCGGGGCGCGGAAGTGTGGGGTCCCGACGCGACCCCCAGGAACCGGGGACGAGAAGAGGTTAACCAGGCCCTCCGCGTCCCCGTCGCCAAACCGCGCGACGCCTCCCGCCAGCCTAGCAGGGCCGGGCGGGGCCGCGGGCCTCCAATCCCGCGGGGAGGCGGGCCCGGAGCCGGCGCGGCCAGCGGAAGGGGCCAAACTAACTTCTTGCACCTGGGCCCGCGGCGAAGCGCGCGCCCGACACAGCTCGCTTCTGGGCGGAGACTCCGGCCCGGGGCCCACGGAGCCTCGCCTAGGCCGCAGCCAGCGTTCTCTTTCAGGAGGCCTGTCAGCGCTCGGGGACGCAGAGACGAAGAGGCGGCGGCGGGTCTACACCATCACATCAGTTTGGTGTGCATTTGTGTAGAAGGAATTTCAGGTCTCTTATACCATGATCTCGGTACCTAGAGTTTTCAAGTCAACGGGCCGGTCCTTACTGAGCATTTACCCGGGCAGCCAGTCACACTGGCCAGGCCTCTAGAGCAAGAAGCCTGTGTGAGCAGGAAGGTCTATAACACTGTGTTTAAGTTCTCAGAGGCATATTGGCTCAAGATCCATTTACTAGTTGGATAATCTTGACTAAACGTAATTACTTTACAAAACTTTCTTTCTTTTTTTTTTTTTTTTTTGGTCTGTGAAATGGAAATAACCCTAGTTATTCAGGTTAAGAAGGTTTGTTAAAGAAAAAATTATTCCGACATTTCTTAAAATGGTAAGGAAGACTATTCAGAACTCTTGAAATAGGAGAAAGAGCTATGCTAAATTCCAAATACAGCAAAGAAAAGCGGGAATTTATAGCCGAGGACCTGGGTGGGGGTCAGTGGATGGAAAATTACTAAGAGGAAATATCAGGGGAGAGGAGAGTATTCTGGTTAGATGGTGCTAACAGAATTCCTGCTGAAGACAGGCCAAGGTGATCAGACATCACCGGGGGCGGGTGGTGGAGGATGAGGAACTGGATTAGATATGGAGAATGGAGAGATTCTGGCTAAACTTAGCAGGATGTTTGCTAAAATTGGACAGTATAGAGAGAACATGGAAGTCCAAAAGTCAAGGCCTATTTGAGTAAGAGTTCAGGGGAGCCTAAGTAGAGTTTGGTCAAGAAGCCTAAGTAGAGTTTGTCAGGTTATTGGTTATAAGATTATGATGATAATTAAGTGAAAGAAATAAGTAGTTTTCTAACATATAATAAGGACTCATAGTTAGCTTATAATATTTTAGGTTAGGCAAAATAAATGCTCAGAAAGCAATTCTTAAACAATACATCAACATCTTATATGGGAAGTCAGTAATTGCTTGGGATGCAAATACTGGAAGTCAAAATCCTTTAATGACTTTGATGGAATAGGGTTTTAAGACTTCCTACGTCTATCAAACTGTCACCAAATGAAAGATGGCATGAGAAGACTCTTTTTAAAAATCTCTGATGTGGATAAAAAAGCATTTTTAAAGAAACTCAATAGTCTATACATAGAATAATCATGCCCTTTAAGATAGTCACTCACTAGTCTAACAACATCCATTCTTATTTCTATAAGATATATATGTAACAGATGCTATTGTTTGCCTGCCCAAACGTTTATATGGGCATTAAATCTGCCATTCCAAATTTGTTCAGGTTTCTACCCACTCCCCAGGTTACTATCTTTGGGAAGATGCAACAACAGCACCAGGCACAACAGATTACTCTTAAGGGGTCATACATGGCTCCTCTGTTTCATACCTATATATACCTAGTATGTTAGTATCATAGCCCTTTCCCACTGCTATAATAGAATACCACAGACTAGGTGGTTTGTAAACAACAGAGATGTATTCCTCACAGTCCTGAGTCTGGCCAAGTTCATGACTCAGTCACATCCCAAAGGCTCCTGCCTCCAAATACCATCACCTTGGGGATTATGTCTCAACATACAAATTTTAGGAGGACACAAACATTTAGTTCATAGCAGTTTGTAAATCCTGTTAGCTCAGCCTTCAAAATATATCCAGAATCCATCACTTCCTACCACTCCTATTTCTATCTTTCTGGTCCAAACCACCATGTCTTTCCTGGATACTGGTAGTACTCTCCTAAAAGCTATCGTATTTCTTACCCTTCTACCCCTCAGTCTATTCACAACAAACAGCCGCATGATCTTTTAAAAAGCATAGACCATTTCTCTGCTCAAAACTCTTCAGTGACATTCTAATTCAGTCATTGTCAGCCAGTCCTCACTATGACCTAAAACAGTGTTTTTCAACCTTGGTACTACTGACATTTGGGCCAGATAATTCCTTGTTGACAAAGGGGAGGATAGTCAAAAGTGGATTCTCCTGTGCATTGTAGGTTATTTATCAACACCCTGGGCCTCTGTAGTACTACAGGTTGTGACAACCAAAAATGTCCCCCAGACATTACCAAAATTTGTAAATTTTGCCAAAATTGCTGCTGGTTGAGAATGACTTACCTACAATGATCTACATGTTTCTGTACCTCCCCCATTTCCTGTTACTTTCTGCAACCACTGTGGCCTCCTTGCTGTTCTCAGGACTATTGCACTTTTCATTCTGTCCGGACCACTCTTCAATGTGATATCTGTTTGGCCTACTTTATTACCTTCTTCAGGTCTCCTATACAAAAGTCAACTCCGTGAGCCCTTTCCTAACTATCCTATCTAAACTTTCAACCTACCCACAATACTTCATAGTCCCTTTTCCTTTTTCCCTCCCAGTGCTTAATACTGTACAACAACATATTATACCGGTTACTTATTTATTTTGAAAATAGGCAAATAGTATTCTTCAGTAAATTGTATGCTCCATAAAAGCAGGTAACAATTTTTACTCTTCTCATCACTACTGTACTCCTAGCCCCTAGAATGCATATAGAAAACGTGCCATTTTCTTGTTAAAAGAATAAATGAGTGATGGTGGTCCCATTCCCCTTTCCACTGATTGATTTAGACAGGAAGCATGTATGAAATGTAGGTAATAAGAGATGAATAAAAGTTTCCTGTACACTTCTATGAAGAGATGGTCTCTCCTGCATGTCATTCCAAATGTGATGCCTGGAATTTTTGCAGTCATCTGTGACCATGAGTTTAGAACAAAGTACAAATCTAACACACTAGAAATTGCAGAACATTCAACAAATGAGGTTAGAATACTTAGAACATCTATCTATTATCTATCTATTTATCTATCACATCTATTATAGAAAGAAAGAAAGAAAGAGAGGAAAAAAGAAAAGAACCTCAACCCATAATTTATACCCCACATAAAAATTAACTTGAAATTGATCATAAACCTAAATCTAAATACAAAAGTTAAAACTATAAAACTTTTGGAAGAAAACCTGGGAGAAAGATTTTATGATCTTGGATTTGGTAAATCTTTGTAATCTTTGAATTTGTGTAATTAGAATGTACCCGGGGTGGGGGGGGGGAAGCTGAAAACCTATATGAAGAAACTGATAAATTAACTTAATAAAAATTAAAAATTTTGCTCTTCACAAAGCACTAAGATACCCAGTTTTAGTAAGTATGTGGAGAAACTGGAACTCTCTTACACTGGTAGTAGGGATCCAAAATAGTACAGCTATTTTGGAAAACAGTTTGTCAGTTTTTTGTAATGTTAAACATATAATTAGCTTATGACCCAGCATTCATGTTCCTAAGTGTTTACTCAAGAGAAATGTAAACCTCTATCTACACAACGACTTGTATGTGAACATTTATAACAACTTCCTATGTAATAGTCAACAACTGGAAACAACTCAAATTCCCATCAACTAGTGAATGGGTATACAAATTGTGGTATGCAATATATCTCCTACACAATGGACTATCACTCAGCAATAAAAAGGAACAAACTATTGATATAAGCAACAACCTGGATGGATCTCAAAAATATGATGCTTTGTGAAGGAGAGAAGATGCAAAAGAGTACATACTGTATAATTCCATTGAAATTGGCAGGGCTTAGGTTGGGAGGATGGGATTGACTGCAAAGGGGCTAACGGAACTTTTTGGAATGATAGAGGTGTTTAATTTCTTGATTGTGGTAGTGATTATATGATTATACATTTGCCAAAATTCATTTAATTGTACACTTAAAATTCATGAATTTTTTTTGTAAGTTATGCTTCAATAAAACTGACTTAAAAGAAAAGAATGACTGAAGAGAAAGATAGAAAGAACCTGAGTCCTTGAGACCATTATTACTCATTCAGCTAACCTTGAAGCCACCATACCTTTCATATTCATGCATGAGGTATCAAGTACCCTTGTTGTTTAAGCATTAGTTAGCATTGGTTTTTATGTTTCTCATAGCCAAAATCTTCCTAACAGATAAAATAGAGTTTCAAGCGCTAATGAAATTAAAATGTTAATAAATTTGTACTAAATAAAAATGAGGGGCCTCCCTGGTGGCGCAGTGGTTGAGAGTCCGCCTGCCGATGCAGGGGATACGGGTTCGTGCGCCGGTCTGGGAGGATCCCATATGCCGCGGAGCGGCTGGGCCCGTGAGCCATGGCCGCTGGGCCTGCGCATCCGGAGCCTGTGCTCCGCAACGGGAGAGGCCACAACAGTGAGAGGCCCGCATACCGCAAAAAGAAAGAAAAAAAAAAAAAAAAAAAATGAGAACAGAAGTGCAGGTAAACCTGTATTGAGAAGATGAGGGGTTTTTTAAGTGTTGGGATTTAATGCAGAATTTTATAATTCCGAGCATATTGCTGTGTGTATGTTTCAAGATGAAAACTGACAGAATATAGAAATACAAATTTTGGAACTACTGAAAGAACATCTTCTGAATGAACATGATGAGAAACAAGAAAGAAAAAAGAATCTAGGCATGAAAGCACTGAAGTATGAGTCATCTGAAGGAAAAAAATAGGAAAACAAGGTTTTCAGACAACGCTATTTTGATAGATCTCACAGACTATGAATGATTCACCACAAACACACACAAACAAAAGGACTTTCTTGGAGGTGTTCCAACTTGTAGGTATGGCATGGGTTCTGCTTTTCAAAGAACCAGGTGCTGTAGAAATGCTTACACTGGTTCAAAGAAAGAAAAACCTAACCATTTAGAGAACATACTTTACAAGGCCAAGATCATTTCAAATCAATTAAAGTGTTAAAGATGTTGCATAGACAAAACATTTAGAAAAATCCAATCTTTGTTATTTAATGTGAGAAAAGGAGATCACTTCACTGGAAACATTTTGCCTGCCAAAGAAGCTAGTTTTGTTTTATAAAAATCGGGAGGCCATTTGCACTCATAAATGCGCAATCCCTGGAGAGCTAAGCAGTTACTGACACAGAAATTTTGAAAATAATATTATTCAGATAAATGGAATCTCAAAGCTATCAGATAAACAATCAGACCAAATAGCTATGCTCTTTGCATTCTTCACATACAAGACCATTACAAAGTGTGAACTTGTTTGTCCAAAAGACATAATTCTTGATTGTCCATATAAATGAAAGACGATACAAAAAAATTTCTTTGTCATTTGTCAATATGTCAACGACTCCATAAAATATTTTCCAGAGATATTATTCAGTAGAGCCCTGCTGCTAAACAACTGGAAGTAAATATGTATTGAATTATCTCTCAAACAATTGAATGTGGTAAAACCTAAAATTGGTTAGTCAAAAGTGGTGCTAGTCCTACTGTATCCATTCCCCTAATACATGCATCATAAAAGGTTAATTAATCATAAGACTATATTCACCCTTTACATCCTCTTTCTCCCCAACTAACATGCCTGCAATAATCAAAACTATGAACTGGAAAAGGAGGAAGGAAACTTGCTGAATGATTTTTAAGCAGAAGCTGTGCTTTCAATAATAAAATTGATGATATATTCAAAGCAGAGGTAAGAACAGTATTCCCATGTGTCCTGTAGGCCATGTTTTTAGGCCTTTTTTCCCTGTGTTTGCAGCACCACTATCTTTCAGTTTTTATTCTAAGGTCCTATAGGCCTTGATCTCAGGTCATCTGAGATAAAATTATGAAGGATCTTAAATGCTTGATAAGGAGTTTGGGTTTGACATTACAGATCTGTGCTGTCCAGTACAGTAGCTACAAACCACTTGTGACCATTTACATTTCAATTAATTGAAATTAAGCCCAATTAAAAATTCAGTACCTTAGTTCCATGAGCCATGTTTCAAATGCCCAATAGCCACATGTAGCTAGTAGCTACCCTAATGGATAAAACAGGTTATAGAATATTTCCATGACCATAGAAAGTTTTGTTGGACAGAACTACTATAAACAATGGAGGATCACTGTAAGCTTGAGCAGGAGGCTGACACTAACTGCTCATGTGTGATAGCTACACAGAACATAGAGGGGTGTGTATGTGAAAGGTCTACTCCTCAGCCAATACCATATTCTTTTTTTTTTTTTTTTTTCTTTTTGCGGTATGCGGGCCTCTCACTGTTGTGGCCTCCCCCGTTGCGGAGCACAGGCTCCGGATGCGCAGGCCCAGCGGCCATGGCTCACGGGCCCAGCCGCTCCGCGGCATATGGGATCCTCCCAGACTGGGGCACGAACCCGTATCCCCTGCATCGGCAGGCGGACTCTCAACCACTGCGCCACCAGGGAGGCCCCATATTCTTTTGATTATAGTAATTTTATAATAGAAGTATAGAATAGAATTAAATAAATAAAATTAAATAAATAGAATTTATTTGTATATTGTCTTGGATATTTTCACATCATATATACATATTTTGTATTAATTGTATAAAATACATATTTTGTATTGTATTATTTGTATAAACATAGAAAATGATGTGGAAGATAGACATCATCCTGATACTGATTACACTGGGTTCTCTCAGGATGTGGAATAGGAAAGGTGGGAGTAGATTAATATTTTATTTTAGACCTCTGAAATGTTTTACTTACTATGACAAAGAACAATGCATGAGTATTATCTCTATAAAATGAAACTAATGATATACTCATTGCCTCATCACCTTTGTTCTTGAAAAAAAAGTCCTCAGGGAAGATAATTAGGTACCCAGTTGAATGTGGATACTTTGTAGTTTAACAAGATGTATATTCTTTTTCTCAATATAAAGGGTCCAAAATAATATTATTATATCAAATAGACTCCCTTTCTTAGTGGAAAATAAAATACAATGTTGCTTATATTCCACTTTCTGTAAATGAACTATATTAGATGAAAAAAAAATCATATAATTGGGGCCACTTCAGGAAACAATTGGATAAAATTAATGATATATTGTGTTGGTGTCATTTCTGGAAAGACCATGCTGTATTTAGCTGTCTCAAGCACGTAAGAGAACAATTATTCTCATTCAAGTATGCTTAAGAGGATATTTACAAGCCACTCTTATGAAGTCATTCTAATGGATTACAGCCACAACTAGTTTTACAAGTTCTTCTTTCCAAGATTATCCTCCAATAATACCGTTCAAAATAACAACTCTATTTGAGAATAATGATCTCATTTTATGTCTGAATGTTACCCACACCTTAGTGTTTCATATTCGCACATATATGTGGTTGGGTTTCATCTGATGCCACTTGAATTCACTTATAAAATGGAGGAATTCTAGCACTCTTTCATACCTCGTGGAGCTTTCTCTTTCCTCTTCTTCCAAATTATGGAGAAGAAGGCTACAAAAATCCATTCCCTAGAAGTGAAGTTAGTAATGCTGAATTGATTTGATAGTGGTGATGAACATTCAAATGCCAATATACTGGAGTGATCCAACAGAGTGAAGTATTCATGATAGTGCTCATTCATTTCACAAGGTACTCAATCAACTATGAAATGCAAATGTTACTAGAGTCATGAAATTCTTCCTCTGAGGCTATCGGGACAATCTATTACAGGATATTTCACGCTATATGGATACTCGTGAGTTTTTAATATACATAATAATTTCCTAGAATGCAGTTCCTACCCATAACAAAAATAAACTGATAAATAGACAACAGACAAGATAGAGGGTAAGGAGATCATAGTTTGGTGAAGAAATCACTGGCAGCTTTTGGGCAAGATAATAAAAAGGGCAGATTTCTTCTCAGCCGCGCCGAAGTTGTGTGTGCAGGCTGTTTCGATGCCAGGACCCCCTAAGACGATGATGTTGGGCACCGAAGGCGGCGAGGGATTCGTGGTGAAGGTCCGGGGCTTGCCTTGGTCTTGCTCGGCCGACGAAGTGCAGCGGTTTTTTTCTGACTGCAAAATTCAAAATGGGGCTCAAGGTATTCGTTTCATCTACACCAGAGAAGGCAGACCGAGTGGCGAGGCTTTTGTTGAACTTGAATCAGAAGATGAAGTCAAATTGGCCCTGAAAAAAGACAGAGAAACTATGGGACACAGATATGTTGAAGTATTCAAGTCAAACAACGTTGAAATGGATTGGGTGTTGAAGCATACTGGTCCAAATAGTCCTGACACGGCCAATGATGGCTTTGTGCGGCTTAGAGGACTCCCCTTTGGATGTAGCAAGGAAGAAATTGTTCAGTTCTTCTCAGGGTTGGAAATCGTGCCAAATGGGATAACATTGCCGGTGGACTTCCAGGGGAGGAGTACGGGGGAGGCCTTCGTGCAGTTTGCTTCACAGGAAATAGCTGAAAAGGCTCTAAAGAAACACAAGGAAAGAATAGGGCACAGGTATATCGAAATCTTTAAGAGCAGTCGAGCTGAAGTTAGAACTCACTATGATCCACCACGAAAACTTATGGCCATGCAGCGGCCAGGTCCCTATGACAGACCTGGGGCTGGCAGAGGGTATAACAGCATTGGAAGAGGAGCTGGCTTTGAAAGGATGAGGCGTGGTGCTTATGGTGGAGGTTATGGAGGCTATGATGATTATAATGGCTATAATGATGGCTATGGATTTGGGTCAGATAGATTTGGAAGAGACCTCAATTATTGTTTTTCAGGAATGTCAGATCACAGATACGGGGATGGTGGCTCTACTTTCCAGAGCACAACAGGACACTGTGTACACATGCGGGGATTACCTTACAGAGCTACTGAGAACGACATTTATAATTTTTTTTCACCACTCAACCCTGTGAGAGTACATATTGAAATTGGTCCCGATGGCAGAGTAACTGGTGAAGCAGATGTCGAGTTTGCAACTCATGAAGATGCTGTGGCAGCTATGTCAAAAGACAAAGCAAATATGCAACACAGATATGTAGAACTCTTCTTGAATTCTACAGCAGGAGCAAGCGGTGGTGCTTACGAACACAGATATGTAGAACTCTTCTTGAATTCTACAGCAGGAGCAAGCGGTGGTGCTTATGGTAGCCAAATGATGGGAGGCATGGGCTTGTCAAACCAGTCCAGTTATGGCGGCCCAGCCAGCCAGCAGCTGAGTGGTGGTTATGGAGGCGGCTATGGTGGCCAGAGCAGCATGAGTGGATATGACCAAGTTTTACAGGAAAACTCCAGTGATTTTCAATCAAACATTGCATAGGCAGCCAAGGAGCAGTGAGCAGCAGCTACTACAGTAGTGGAAGCCGAGCATCTATGGGAGCGAACGGAATGGGAGGGGTGTCTAGCGTGTCCAGTATGAGTGGTGGATGGGGAATGTAATCGATCCTGGTCACTGACTCTTGGTCAACATTTTTAAAAGAAAAACAAAACTTAAGTTTTCACAGTTTTGCAATACAAACTTGTGATTTATGCTTACTCTAAGTGGAAACCAGGATTGTTTTAAAGACTGAAGGTTCAGTATTTTTGAACACAAACATTCATTTAGGATGTAACTAGGTTGAGTAATCTGTTACTGTTAATTTTCAGCTTTTCTCAAGTTAGTTATATTGTAGGATGTACTTAAGCAGTAGGTGTATTTAGGTTAAAGCAGTTGAATTATGTTAAATGTTGCTTACACCACATTACATTGAACACTGCTTGGATGCGTTGTTGAAAGACATGCTTTTTTTGTAAAACTATAGGAGCTGTGTCTACAATTAAAAGTGAAACATTTGGCATGTTTGTTAATTCTAGTTTCATTTAATAACCTCTATGGCACGTAAGTTTAAGCTTTTTTTTAAGTTAATGGGGAAAATTTGAGACGCAATACCAATACTTTAGGATTTTGGTCTTGGTGTTTGTATGAAATTCTGAGGCCTTGATTTAAATCTTTTCATTGTATTGTGATTTTCCTTTTAGGTGTATTGTGCTAAGTGAAACTTGTTGAATAAATCTTCCTTTTAAAAACTGCAAAAAAAAAAAAAATAAAATAAAATAAAAAGGGCAGACTTTTATCTCCCTGCTTTCATATTCTGATTGCAATGCCTAATAAAATATTTTTTAAATGGGAAAGAGGAAAAATTTCCACATTAGCACCAGAAAGTAAAGATGAATACTGGCCATATGCAAGAAACCTTGATGCATTTCTTTTAAAAGTATCAATAATATAGATATACATAGAATTGTTTTGAAGGAAGGCATGCAGTGCCAATGTCAAACATCCTCTTTTAAAAGGGTAATATATTCATAATGCAGTAGAGAAAACACTGGCGAATTAATACCACCACCCTCTGAAATTCAGAAGTATTAGGGTTAAACTTGAAATCCAGGCATTGTATCCTTAGGAGCATAACCTCACATATACGGACCAAAACATTTGGACCATATCAAGGGCACCACAAGGCCTCATAGAGCAATGAGCTGGCAACATTGCATCTTGTTCCCCACACCAAGAAAGAATCACTAAATGTTTAGAATAGTGCCCAGTGCAAATATTTTGAATGAATAAATGAAGTTTAAAAATTAAACCTGCAACCTGGCATGAGCCTTCATTTAGCACAGACTTGAGGACTGAAAAACAAAGATGAGAGGTGATGGTCATGCTCTGAAGCTAAGACAGATTAATGAAATAGAACAGAGGATGAAATGCAATGACCAGAAATCACCATGGAGAAGCCAGAAACAGCAATTCAGATTCATTCACTTACTCAAATGTTACTTGAGCTTGGCTCTGGAGATAGACTGTAACGAAAGACATAGTCTTTGCCTTCTTAAAACTTATAGCTTTTTAGAGGGGACAGACATTAAATAATCACTGAGAAAATTTATAGGATTCTATTAGAAGCTGTAACAGGAGGAACTAATTTTAACTGGCAGGCAAGGTCATGGGAAACCTTTGAGGGAATGACACTTAAAATGAAATCTGAAGGATGAAGAGCTGTTAGGAGGCAGAAGGGGTGGGGAGGAAAAACATTTCATGGAGGAAAGGATTTATGCAAAGTCCTGAGGTAGGAAGAAACTTGATGTATTTAAGGCCTCAAAAGGATGATGGTGAGAGATGCCAGCGGCAGATATCCTGGCGAGGTAGGCACAGGACAGATAACACTGAAGTTTGTGAGCTTAAAGATTTTTGTCTTTCCCGAAGTGAAATGAGGAACCACTGAAGAATTTAAACAAGGGAGTGACATGATACTATCTACATTTTAAGATTACTCTTGCTACTGAGTAATCATTCTCTAAATGATTCATAGTGGGAAATGGCAAGTGGTTGTTAAAATTCGTAAGCACTTACTTAGACTTCAGAAATTATTTGGGAAACAACTATGTTATCTTCACTCGCATTAGATGGGAGCCTGAGTTACTTTATTTCTATGATAGAGGAAAGAGTTATTTCAAAAACCTTGAGATTTGGGAAGACATCAGAGTTACACTATTAGATTGTAACTTTTTCCATTTATCACTTGATCTAGACTGGAGAGATACTAGTGAGAAAATCATATCCATTTCGATTTAGCCATAAGACAAGACTAGGAAAGAATAGATAGCCCTCTGTGGATGACCAAACTGAGAAAAATTACCATGCTTAAGGAAAAATCCTATAATTTACACTACATTCTTTTTTTAAAAAAATCAAAAATACCTTCTATAAAAAATAAAATTCCTACAATAAACAGAAAAGCATTCTAACATTTTTTGATTCATATGTGCAATAAAATTAAAGAAGACTTTTTTACTATGAAACTAATGAGTATGCATTAATTTTCTATTACTGTTTAATACATTACCACAAAATTATGACTTAAACCATATAAATTTATTCTCTCACAGAGCTGGAGGTTAGAAATTCTAAAATCAAGACAACAGTAGGGTGTGTTCCTCTGGACACTGTAAGGGAGAATCCATTTCCTTGACATTTTAGCTTCTACAGGCTGCCTACACGCTTTGGCTTGTGGTCCCATGCTCTATCTTCAAAGCCAGCAGTATAGCATCTTCCAGTATTTCTCTCTGGCTCTTACTCTCCTGATCTCTCTTATAAGGACCCTTGATAATACATTATCTGAGCTCACCCAGATAATCCAGGATGATGCTCCCTTCTCAAGATCCTTAACATAATCACATCTGCAAAGTATCTTTTGTCACGTAAAGTAGCATTCATAGTTTCCAGGGATCAGAACATGGACATCTTTGGTGGGTGTTCAGCGGTGGTGTGTCATTATTCTGACTACCACAAAGCATTCTAGAAAAAAATTCTCTTGGATCAAAGAGAAAAAAACAAATAACATAATTATTTTCATTAAAAGATGAAAGTAACCCAATTTGTTACATCTGAAAAGGCAACATTAGTTATGTAGAAGATAAACTTATAAAAATCTCTTAGAATTCAAAAGAAAGGATAATAAGCTTCAGAGATAAGGGAAAATATCCATAATATAGCAGGACAAAAATCTACTTACCAGCAAAATTAAATGGGTCTCAAAGATTCTTCTCTAAGACACTAAATAAAAGAAGAAAAAGAATCAACCACAGAGCTGTAAATAAAATGATTGTGACTTAAGAATGCTAAACATGGGCTTCCCTGGTGGCGCAGTGGTTGAGAGTCCGCCTGCCGATGCAGGGGACAGGGGTTCGTGCCCCGGTCCGGGAAGATCCCACATGCCGTGAAGCGGCTAGGCCCGCTGAGCCTGCGCGTCTGGAGCCTGTGCTCCGCAACAGGAGAGGCCACAACAGTGAGAGGCCCGCGTACCGCAAAAAAAAAAAAAAAAAAAAAAAAGAATGCTAAACACAATCAAGTTATTCTTATGCATGATGACAAAAATAGGGATATCTTCAAACATGTAAAAGTCAGAACATATACTAGCAAACCTACTTGAACAAAGTGTCTAAAATCCTGGAGGAAATAAAACATTAAAATAAGTCAAAAGTAAGAAGAGAGCTTCTTTTCTATCTATTCATAAACATACCACCACTAATGGAAGAGAATCTCATTTGCTGGACAACTTGAAGGGAAAATTGCTCTATAGAATTTAGAAAAATGTGAAGTTCTTACTTTTCCAAGAGTAAGAGAGAAGGAAGCAAGACAGAACATAAAAACCAGAGAGATGGTATGAAGCTGGATGTTGGATGAGATAAGAGATCACTGTGGAGACATTGGTTGTAGGATTGACAAAAGATCATTCAAGACTGATGTCTACTGTTTCACCCAAAAGTTGTTTTGGTTGCTATGGTTTCAACTCCTCTTCTACCTTCCTCCCATTTTTTCTTCAGTGTGTTTGAGTGTGTAAATTGAAGAGTCTATGTACATATCTGAGCAAATGTAACTCAAATCTGAAATGGCACATGAAGAAGCAATAGACCAGAGGTAGCCATGAGAATGCAAGCCCCTAAAAATCCATAGAAATTTTAGGAAACGACCTTGAGTTCATTTTGTCTAGATCTTGAAAGACTGGAAAGCACCCATTTATCATCTGGATTGCATGTAAATTATGGAAATTACCATTGGAAGATACTGGTGGTAAACATTGATGAACTGCAGTCTAAATAAGTATTTTAAATATCATTTTTAAATGTATTTTAAAGTTTTCTTTATTTGACCCCTTAACTTCAATGATTTTTTTTCTCCACTCCTACTGAAGTCAATTGTTGAAGTCAGTTACTCTGAAGGAAGGGAGGAAACTGGCAATCATACCCTTGGTCCCATCACCAAAAAATGCATCCCTTCCAATCTCAGGTCTCTTCCAACATTCTCCCAGTGCTCTTTCTAGCCCACTGGCTATTCCTTCTAAATCTACTTTGCTTAATCTGTCTCAGCTCAGGCTCTATTCAGGGCACAGACACTGATCATCTTTCATTCCATCTAGTCCCAAAGTTTTAATGCAATGTATGTGTTGTGGACTCCAAAATTTATATTTTCAATTGTTTCAATTACCATTTGAAGTGACAAACACTCCAAACTTAGTGGCATAAAACAACGGCTATCTTACTAAGCTCACATACTCTGTGGGTCAGGAGCTTAGAGAGGTTACAGAGAGGATGGCTTGCCCCTGTTGGGATGATTTGCAGGTTGGGGGTGACTCGCAGCCTGAGGGCTAGCACCATCTGAAGGTTTGATCACTCAGGTGTTTAGACTAGAAAACAAGACCAATGACTCTAGAGCTCAAATAATGTTCAAAAAGGGCAAACAACAATGATAAGTACTGTGTGGGATGTTTCTTTCACAACATCAGAAAGCATTGTTAGCAGCCAGATGGGAATGTGCCTTCTTCATCCAGATACTCAAGAAAAGTCAATTGACTATGAAAGATAAGAGTCAACAGTCAAAGATAACTGTAGACCAGAAGCTCAACAGAGCCCGGAACCAAAGTGGCCATTCTGATACAAAAACAAAAACAAACAAAAACTCCTAAGGACCTCGATATGACAAGGAAAGCAGCCTATGCATACCTTAGCCTATCAACCTGAATAATTTAATCTGGTCATGAGAAAAGATTGTGGCTCAGAAAAGAAAATAGGGGAAGATCTTGCAAACTATGCCAGCCATACTACTAGCTCTTGGTTAAGTCTACATTTGGTTAGTATAGAATCACTTAACTTTCCCCTTAAATGTTAGTAAAAGTTTCTTTTGTAAACGTCAGTTTCTACTTGAATTGCTGCAAAGCAAAAAGTTCCCATCTAAACAACATTAGAGAGGGAAATCAGACCTCTGAGAGTTTAAGTCCAATGGTGCCTGTGAGGAAATTGGTCTAAGACAAAATAATGGTGGAAGTTGGCCAAACAGGTAAAAGATATTGAAGGTGGAAGAAAATTGGAGATGCAAATTATGTAGATGACTTCATGCCCGGAGGTTTGTCTTTTATTTTTTCCCCTCAATTTGGTTTGTAATAGAAATAGAAAACAGTTAATCAGCTTCCATAGAGCTCTTTAGGCCTTTAAAGGAATTTATAAATAGCCTTCTCAGCTAGCTTTTTTAGAGTTACTGGATGACTAAACTGCAATTAGATGTTTCATCTTCCAGAATGTCTACAGGTATTTTTCAAGAGAGATCAAATTGCTAAGTGTTTTAATGTAACTGTCAAGAGTTTCAAGAACCCAGAAACGATTCTATTGGATTACTTTTTGGAAAAAACTGCTTCCTTTTTTGTATATTCCTAACCCTTGTTATAGAGCTATAGTAAATAGGAACTATGGACAAAACCAGGAAATGATGTTACTGGTTGTCACTCTTAAAGTGTCACCTCTCTCTCGGTGTACAAAGAACTAAATTGGGATCAATAGAAGTCCCAAGATGAAAACAATTTCCTGAATCCTAAAAATAGCTGGTGAGTCCAGGTGCAGTAGTCAGACATTCTCCATCTAGATTAAAGATGTAGATTAAGAGCTTGTTTGAGCTCTATTTAACAACAGACAGTCACTGTCTTCCTTACCAGGCAATTCTTCATTTGAAGCAAGCCCCAGCCATGGCATTTCGCTCCTCCACCAGATAGAAGAATATTGCAGTGCTGTCACATTTCACTAGAACTATGTCATTTAACCAAATCAAATTCTTCTTTTAAGACTTCTGTTTTAAAATATTTAAATCATGGAAATACAAGCACATTTCTGTTCAGAGGGCAGCATTTTTTTTCTCTTTATTTATGTAACCATTCCTATTATCCTCTCTGACCTCCCATGTTGGATACTTATACTTCTATAAATTTCGTAGATGGAGCCAGTATTATTTTTCTAGTCTAAAACACTTACAAATATTCTGTCAATAATTCTATCTGTATTCGACTCAGTATTTATTTATATATATTGAATTGGATATACAAAAAGTAAAAAGTAATTTTTATTTATACAGTTGACTAACTCTACAATTGACTATTTTCTTAAACTCTGAGCCCCCATTTACACAGGCGGCTACCAAATCCACCAATCCCTTTCAGACTCTTTCCACCACTCCCTCCATCACTACCACAAACATGTGATCCAAACAAAAATCATAATTTTGTTAAGTAGGGGAAACCATGTCTCCTGTTGTTTAAGCGACTCCTTTGGATTTATATTCTGTCATCTTAGAGGTTATACTATCCATCATAGCTGTTGTTCTCACTCTATAAAAGTTGTCTCACCACTACCCATTCCTGTTGCCTTTCCCTGGATGTAATTTGAATACTGTGGGATTTTATTTGTGTTCACGGATTTGGATGGAGAGGTGTTTTGTCTTTACATGATACCCTGGATTCTCACTGGCCTCCAGTGAGGTTTTTCTCATTCTGCTGCCTCACTGGGCATCCTGAATTGATGTCCTTAAATTTGGAATATAATGGGACAGAGGTTCTAGAAGATTAGGAAGGGAAAAGATTAAAAAGGGAAGGGCACCCTTAATTTGCATTAAATGGTACTATTATTTAACTTATTGCTACTTTTTTATATAGAAGTTTAAAACTATATAGCCGTAGGTTAGGTAAAAGTCACTAAAGGGCTTCCCTGGTGGCGCAGTGGTTGAGAGTCCGCCTGCCGATGCAGGGGACACGGGTTCGTGCCCCGGTCTGGGAGGATCCCACATGCCGCGGAGCAGTTGGGCCCAGAGCCATGGCCGCTGAGCCTGCGCGTCCGGAGCCTGTGCTCCGCAACGTGAGAGGCCACAACAGTGAGAGGCCCGCGTACTGCAAAAAAAAAAAAAAAAAAAAAAAAAAAAACCTCACTAAAATTTGCAGATTCATATTTCTTCAGCAGTCAACAAAGAAAGATTTCCCTTTTGCCACCAGCCTATAAGAAAAATTATTAAATGGTCTTTTAGTCCATTAAGGTCAATATTCTAAAAATTATGCAGAACCATATTCACTCTTCTAAAACACTACACATGTCAATACTGACAGGCTTAATTCATGACCTCCAAATTATTTGAAAACCTACTTTTCATGGTTTCACATTTATAGGAAGAGTGTTGTGGATCTGTTGTCTGCAGGAGTCATATCAACTTCCCTTAGCTAAATATATAAAATGTTTTCATGCTACAGAAATTAATTACATAAATTACATATTAAACTGTCCCCCTCCCTTGCTTCCCACCCTTTTCTCTTTCACACACATGCCATTGGTCTCACTGGCAACACCCACTCTTAGGTAATAGACTCTCCAATAATTCTCAGCAATGGAAAGATTTTCCATTATTCTCTCAGAAGGGAAAATGTGCTAGGCACATCTCCATGATGTAATGGAAGAAGCGAGACAGAGTACACTGGAAGAGGGAAGACTTGCAATAGTTGAAGTATTAAAATCCTCCAGCAGAGTCACATTTTGTTTCATTTACACATAGCTTTACAGAACACTGTTTAATGCATGAAGAGTAGTCATCTATGCTGAAATCACAGGGAGCATTACAAACTGATGAATGTTTTGCACACCTTGTAAATTAGATGATAAGGGACTAGAAGTACGGGAGCAAAAATTAGATAAAGGAGGCACTACTTGGAAAAGCTAATACAGAAACCAGTGATCTGCAAAGGTCAGGTGAAAGGTTTTTGAGTATCTCTAACAGAAGCTTACCTTTTCTAGAAAAGCCACCCAACTGGCATCCTTTCTCTGGTAAACAGAACCAGCCTTGAAAAACACCAGGTTAAAGCATTCCAAAATAGAAGGGCATCTTTAATCCAGCTAGAGAGATCATAATCCAGCTAGAGAGATCATTCTGTCCCTGAAAAAAAAGTTCATGCCCACATCCCTGGCTGTCCCTCAGCTCTGAGACAGGTAAGAAGATAAACCATGATGTATGCATGAGTAGAATTCACTTAACAGCCCTGAGCAATGAACACAGAGGTAGATAAAAGACTTAGAAATGGTCAAGATATAGCAAACATTTTAATTAAAAAATTAGCCTATGATTTTCTTCTTTTGTCTGATTCCTCAATTTGGGCTTTCTCTAAAATTGGTTTTTGAATTCTTGTTAGAAAGTCAAATGAAAGAAGGAAACCACAGTGAGAGCAACGGTAATGGCTTACCACATATTAAACTATTAATATGTCCCAGGTCCTGTTCTAATTGCTTTCTAGGTATTAACTCATTTAACAGTTAAAAAAAGAAGAAAAATGAAATATGTATATTATTGTCCCTATTTTATAGCAGATAAACCTGAGGATCTGAGCAGTTTAGTTACTTGCTTACAATCACAGAGCAGGGAAGAAGCAGAGACAGAATATGAATCCAGACAGTCTAGTTGCAGAACCTGTACTCCTAACCGCTCTGCTATACTTCATACAATGTTCAGTGTAACATGGGATTAAGGACAGAATGACTCAATTAAATAGTGGCCAAATGAGGTGTGCTTTGCCCAGAAGAGAAGCCTTACCACTCAGTCCTTCTGCCTTTATTCCACAAACTAACCCTTAAGCAGATAAAACAAGGTCCATCACCCACATTTACATTTAGTTTCTAGAGAAGGTTTTTTTCCTTTATTTTTGAAGCTCTATAGATAACCTTATTTCCAAAATTATTGATCCTTCTCATGAAGTTGCTGTCACATTAAGCAACTAAATTCAGCACCCTCAGCATGCACTGTTACTCAAATATTACATAACACTTTAAGAGCTTAGTATTTTATGAGTCAGGTCTTTATGAGAGCATGAAAACCTTGAAATAAAATGTCTTTAAGGTATTTGGCCCTTATTTAGGTAATAGGTTTGCTTCAACAGGATCAGTGGATAGGCTAGCTAGGAATAAATTTGGACAGGTTCAATTTTAGAAGAATAAACAATTCCAAAATAAAATATCAAGAAGGCCATGATTCTCTTTCTGACCAAAAATAACCTTAGAACTGTTAAAGCCAACGGGAGTGTCTTCTCCATGGACCAACTGTTGAACATCATACATCCACTGAATTTATATTCCAACTAACAAGTGATATCACTATCAAGTGTTTTAATACTTCTAACAGAATGAAAAAATAAAACACGCACACACACACAAACTGCTACTAATTCCTGATTTATTCTGACTTCTAAGCCTGTTATTTCAACCTTTAAATTGGAAATATCTGTCCAGAACTCTAAAGCTATTCACAAGTGTGAATGGTGCTTTTCAAATCTGAGACCTACTCACACTGACCACACTTCCAGCCTAAATATACGTTCATTTCAGAAGCTGTTCCTGTGTCTCCCCATCTCTAGATTTTAAATATTTAAACTATTTCTTCCTAGATAGTTATCTGTTCATCATTCAGCTGTGGAATTACAGACTTCTTTCCTTTTTCCAGAAAACCTCCATATGTCAACAGTTTGGTTGTTTACATCAACCTGAGCATGACCACTCCCCTCCAAAGCTTCCATATTGATCTTGCAATAGTGTTTAGGTGTTGTCCCCGGATGACCCACTTCAGCAGCTCTGATTGTGCTAACCCTTTCATATATATCTTAGAGCCCTAAGAACAGAAATTTTTGATTTCTAATGTTTATCTTTGGCTGTTAGGTAAAGAAACCAGAAAAATGAAAGGAACTGGTAAGCTTTAGGGAATTCCTCTGTTTCATTTTCAATAGCTAAAAGGTGGAAGTAACTCAAGTGTCCATGAACAGATGGATGGATAAACAACATGGTATGTGTATGTATGCATATATACATATAGGAATATTATTAATCCTTAAAAAAGGAGGGAAATTCTGATACATGCTATAACAGAGATGAACCGATTAAAGATATGCTAAGTGACATAGGCCAGTTACAAAAGGATAAATATTGTATGATTAAACTTATATGAAGTACCCGGAGCAGTCAAGTTCATAGAAACAGAAAGTAGATTGGTAGTTACCAGGGGCCAGGAGAAGGAGGGACTGGGGACTTCTTGTTTAATGGGTACAGTTTCAGTTTTGCAAGATGAAAAGTTCTGAAGATGGATGGTGGTGATGGTTGAACAACACTGTGAATGCCCTTAATGCCACAAAGCTGTACACTTTAAAATGATAACTTTCATGTATATTTTACAATAGGAAACTTTCAGTTATTTAAAAAACAACTCTTGCTCCCCATCCCCCCAAATATGTGAACTTCTAAACTCCCACATTTGTTTTGTGATATTATCACAGAATTTCTCATAGACAACATAATTTTTACATTTGCTCTTTTCTCACTCCTTTTTTTTTTTAAAAAAAAATCTGCCTGTTGCTTAAAATACTATTCAAAATTTATATTAGAAACATAAAGTCTAAAAAGCATCAACAGTAAGATATTCAAGTTTTCCCACTTTCAGCTCTGGCCCATCTATTCATGATTGTCAAGCACTGTAACACTCCATGCTTACTTGATTCTCAAGACTGTTTCTGGCATTTCTCAGAAGTTTTCAACTAATTACTTTTTGGGTATCAAGGGACTTATAACAACCAAAGAGCATGTTGCTCATCTCAGTCATTGTCTGGGTGCATTGACACTCATTCTAAAGGCACTGACACTATTTTGTGAGCTTGGCCTCATGATTGAGATCACATAATTGCAATAATTAGGAAACTCACCTCAGGATATTATCAAAATGACCCACCCAAACCCAACTCCATATGGTTTGCAATAGCTAATGAGTCAGTTAATGTGCTATGTCCAGGAGTAATGGGTACTCAATATGGATAGCATGAAGGTATAATTTACCAACTTTCTGACTGATTAAGGTTTTCAAGTGGCCATTTTGCAACTTAAAGAGGGTTCAAAGTATTAACAGCTTTGACTGTTGAGACAAAAGAAGAAGCAAGCATTGTTTAAAAGGCAGGGGCATTGGAATTTGAGCAATTTCTTTCAATCATATACCCGAGGCTAAAAAATACGATGCTATATAAAATCAAATGAAGATGTAGGTTTTAGTAGCAATCTGTCATGGTGTGGAGAGGTACGGGAGTTGTTACAGGCTGAGTCCTGTGCAAAAAGTAAAGAAAATGTAAAAAGCTGTGATTCACTGACTTTAGGGCTCGAGAAAAGTGAGGAAGTTTAATTACCAAAAAAAAAAAAGGGCTAGAATCAGTAATAACAGCTGTCTACACAGAAAGGAGTCACTGGGTAACTGATTGATGTATTTTTAATTTCATAGGTTAGTATAAACTCAAAATTGTCACAATAGGGCTTCCCTGGTGGTGCAGTGGTTGAGAGTCCGCCTGCCGATGCAGGGGACACGGGTTCGTGCCCCGGTCCGGGAAGATCCCACATGCCGCGGAGCGGCTGGGCCCGTGAGCCATGACCGCTGAGCCTGCGCGTCCGGAGCCTGTGCTCCGCAACGGGAGAAGGCCACAGCAGTGAGAGGCCCGCATACCGCAAAAAAAAAAAAAAAAAAAAAAAAAAAAAAAAAAAAAAAAAAAAAAATTGTCACAATATATCTGAGTTGTTGACTGTGGTATCTTAAAAAAATTAATATCCCAAGCATATTTATAAGAGGGAATTAAGAAAAATTCTAGTTAACATATTAGCTACTCATCTGAAACCCTCATGACAAAGATCTGTATTTTTTTTTTAATCTGAAAGAATTTAAGCCCAGAGAATTCTTATAAAGAAAATGTTCTTAATTTGGAGCCCATAGACACTCAGTGAATCCCTGGATAGACCTTAGGAGTGGCCTGTGAACTTGGAAGGGAGGGAAAAAAAAATCACATCTTTATTTTCACTAATTTTAACTGGAAATTAACATATACTGTAATTATATAACAAACTATGTAGTATTAGCATTATTTATGACTTTTCCACCAAAAGAAATTGAATATGTTTTCATATCATAATAGAGCTCAAAATATCATTTATGTTCATCACTATTACAAAAATCTGACCCACTGTCAGATCTAGGTTTTAAAAATATTTTGATAACTAATTTTAATAGATTTTATTTCCTTTATGACCCTAAGTATTTTATTTTATTTCATCCACTTAAAAAACATCAAAGATTTATGAGGAGTGAGTCTAAAAGCTTTCCTGGACTGTCAAAGGGGTCTATGGCACAGGTAAGTTTACGAACCTCTGCTACACAGTGGCTTTATTAAAGTCTAAATGGTTTATACTAGACCAGTGGCTTTTAACTCTAAGTATTAGAATTACTTCAGAGATTTTACTTATTATTTAAAAAAACTTAAAAGATAATTCATGCACATCTTTCAGTTGTACAACAAATTATACAATGAAAAGCAAGTTTCTTTCTTACCCTGAATACTACTCCCCAGAAGCAACTAATATTTCCTATGAGGCTTTTGATTCAAATTTAAGCATATATGTAATATATTTGTATTCTATTGTATATGCATATGTTTACATAGGGCATTAATTTGTCTGCATTTTACCCAAATAGTAGTATACTTTACACAATAATCTATACCTTAGCTTTGTCACTTAACAGTATATCTTGGCTATTGCTCCATATCTGTACAAAGAAAAAAGAACATTTTTAATTTTTAGTGGCTAGGTAGTATTTGATTCTAAGTACTCCCACTTTATTTGACCAGATCTTTGTTGATTGCTACTTAATTAGCATTCAGTATTTTACTATTTCAAACAATATCCCTAAGTACAGTTTAATATTTTCTGTGTATAGATCTTCCACATGTTTTGATATGTTTACTCTTGGTGATGTTACCTTGCTTTATGCTTTTTTGGTTTATTTATTTATTTTTAATATTTACTATATGTTGAGAGCTTATATGCCAGGTTCTGTGTTAACCATTTCATTCATATTCTTTCATTTTTTTTTTAAACATCTTTTTTGGTTTATTTTTAATACTTCTTTTTAATCCATCCCTAATGGCCTGTGTTTCTTTGTCTTGCATGTATATTTGTATTTTCCTTCTAAATGTTTGAATTGTTTAAAAAGTTGAAGCGTATAGTTTTTCTACTTCCTCTAGTTATGTCTCTATAACTATAATTTTGTATAATATACTCAATTTTCTCTTTTTGAAATAATATATATTTACTCTTTAAGCATTAAAGGGATTAGTATACTTCTGAGCAGTCGTTAGAAGCCCTTGTCCTCCTCAGAAATGTAGCTTTATGAACAGAATCCCAAGGTCATGTTGATGAAAAGCACTTGTTTAGAAGGAAAGACTGCACTAGAAACAGGAGGCTAAGAAGCCTGAAAGATCCTGAATTAACTGGAAGGCTACCCCCTTTTCTGTCATAATTGAAAATCAAAGCTGAATTAAATTATACACTCACCATCATTTAGGTCAAAGCTTTCGACTCCCATCACACACCCCAATTTCCTGGATAATTGTCTCATTTCTCTCTGTCACATTTGCTATGAAAACCTGGTATGAATATGAGTCATGGCTAAATTTTAGCTTATGCCAACATTACATAATGTTGTCATTTACATGATGACTGCCAAATTTTCACAAAATAAACTCAGAGATACTTATTAATTAGTCTTCAAGCATATAGTACCCCCACACTTAAAGTACTGGTACTGATATTCTTAGTGCTGCCAGCTCTGTGATAGCAGTGTTCAAATTTTTTCTTTATCATTCTAATGTTTAACATGGTAACATTATTTAGTAATTAGTTCCACAAATATTTTTGAGAGCGGATGCTATGCTTGGTACTGTAAATAGAAATTTGAGGAAGGCATAGTTCTTGCCTGCTAAGCTTAATTATTTGGGAGGAAAGGCATTTAGAGTGGTATTTTCAATACTGTGTGAAAAGAACTATAATACTGATGAGCATATGCAGGTAGTATAAGCCAAGCTTGGTGGTTCAGGAAAACTCCCAGAGAAGGGGGCACATAACCCATGGTTACGCAGAGGTTATTTGGATGAGATGAGGGTGTAGACTAGGTAGTGTTGAAGCCCTGGGGCCGGAGAAGCGTTTCAGGCAGATGGAATAAAACCAGCAGAATGGAGAGAACCTGTTATTTGTACCTTCATATTTGGAAGTGGTCAGCTATACATTGATCATACAGAGGAGAGTTAAAAAGAAAAATCAGAGTCTGGTTCTTAGTCAGACCATACCTCTACTATAAAAATAAATAAACCAGATTAGGAACCAAGATGGCAGAGTAGAAGGACGTGCTCTTACTCCCTCTTGTGAGAACACTAGAATCACAACTAGCTGCTGGACAATCATTGACATGAAGACACTGGAACTCACCAAAAAGGATATCCCACATGCAAAGACAAAGGAGAAGCCACAGTGAGATGGTAGGAGGGCCACAGTCACAGTAAAATCAAATTCCATAACTGTTGGTTGGGTGACTCATAGACTGGAGAACACTTATACCGCAGAAGTCCACCCACTGGATTACAGGTTCTGAGCCCCATGTCAGGTTCCCAACCTGGGGGTCCAGCAACAGGAGGAGGAATTCCTAGAGAATCAGACTTTGAAGGCTAGTGGGATTTGATTGCAGGACTTCGACAGGACTGGGGAAAACAGAGAGTCCACTCTTGGAGGGCACACACAAAATAATGTGTGCATCGGGACCCAGGGGAAGGAGCAGTGACCCCAGGGGAGACTGAACCAGACCTACCTGCTAGTGTTGGAGGGTCTCTTGCAGAGGCGGGCAGTGGCTGTGCCTCACCATGGGGACAAGGACACTGGCAGCAGAAGTTCTGGGAAGTCCTCCTTGGTGTGAGCCCACCCAGAGTCTGCCATTAGCCCCACCAAAGAGCCCAGGTAGGCTCCAGTGTTGGGTCGCCTCAGGCCAAACAACCAACAGGGAGGGAACCCAGCCCCACCCATCAGCAGTCAAGCGGATTAAAGTTTTACTGAGCTCTGAGCACCAGAGCAACAGTCAGCTCTACCCACCACCAGTCCCTCCCATCAGGAAACCTGTGCAATCCTCTTAGATAGACTCATCCACAAGAGGGCAGACAGCAGGAGCAAGAAGAACTACAATCCTGCAGCCTGTGGAACAAAAACCACATTCACAGAAAGGTAGACAAGATGAAAAGGCAGAGGGCTATCTGCCAGATGAAGGAACAAGATGAAACCCCAGAAAAACAACTAAATGAAGTGGAGATACGCAACCTTGCAGAAGAAGAATGCAGAATAATGATAATGAAGATGATCTGGGAACTCCAGAAAAAGAATGGAGGCAAATATCGAGAAGATGCAAGAAATGTTTAACAAAGACCTAGAAGAATTAAAGAACAAACAAACAGAGATGAACAATACAATAATTGAAATGAAAACTGCACTAGAAGGAATCAATAGCAGAATAACTGAGGCAGAAGAATGGATAAGTGACCTGGAAGACAGAATGGTGGAATTCACTGCTGTGGAACAGAATAAAGAAAAAAGAAGGAAAAGAAATGAAAACAGCCTAAGAGACCTCTGGGACAACATTAAACGCAACAACATTCGCATTATAGGGGTCCCAGAAGGAGAAGACAGAGAAAGGACCCGAGAAAATATTTGAAGAGATTATAGTTGAAAACTTCCCTAACATTGGAAAGGAAATAGTGACCCAAGTCCAGGAAGCACAGAGAGTCCCATACAGGATAAACCCAAGGAGAAACATGCCGAGACACACAGTAATCAAACTGGCAAAAATTAAAGACAAAGAAAAATTATTGAAAGCAGCAAGGGAAAAATGACAAATAACATACAAGGGAACTCCCATAAGGTTAACAGCTGATTTCTCAGCAGAAACTCTACAAGCCAGAAGGGAGTGGCATGATATACTTAAAGTGATGAAAGGGAAGAATCTACAGCCAAGATTACTCTATCTGGCAGGATCTCATTCAGATTCCATGGAGAAATCAAAAGCTTTACAAATAAGCAAAAGCTAAGAGAATTCAGCACCACCAAACCAGCTCTACAACAAATGCTAAAAGAACTTCTCTAAGTGGGAAACACAAGACAAGAAAAGCACCTACAAAAACAAACCCAAAACAATTAAGAAAATGGTAATAGGAACATACATATCAATAATTACCTTAAACATGAATGGATTAAATGCTCCAACCAAAAGACACAGGTTTGCTGAATGGATACAAAAACAAGACCATCTATATGCTGTCTACAAGAGACCCACTTCAGACCTAGGGACACATACAGACTGAAAGTGAGGGGATGGAAAAAGATATTCCATGCAAAAAGCAATCAAAAGAAAGTTGGAGTAGCAATACTCATATCAGATAAAATAGACTTTAAAATAAAAAATGTTACCAGAGACAAGGAAGGACACTACATAATGATCAAGGGATCAATCCAAGAAGATATAACAATTATAAATACATATGCACCCAACATAGGAGCACCCCAATACATAAGGCAACTGCTCACACCTATAAAAGAGGAAATCGACAGTAACACAATAATAGTGGGGAACTTTAACACCTCACTTACACCAATGGACAGATCATCCAAAATGAAAATAAATAAGGAAGCAGAAGCTTTAAGTGAAACAACAGACCAGATAGATTTAATTGATATTTATAGGACATTCCATCCAAAAACAGCAGATTACACTTTCTACTTAAGTGCGGATGGAACATTCTCCAGGATAGATCACATTTGGGGTCACAAATCAAACCTCAGTAAATTTAAGAAAATTGAAATCACATCAAGCATCTTTTTTGACCACAACGCTATGAGATTATAAATGAATTACAGGGCAAAAAAAGTAAAAAACACAAACACATGGAGGCTAAACAATATGACACTAAATAACCAAGAGATCACTGAAGAAATCAAAGAGGAAATCAAAAAATACCTAGAGACAAATGACAGTGAAAACACGACAATCCAAAACCTATGGAATGCAGCAAAAGCAGTTCTAAGAGGGAAGTTTATAGTTATAAAAGCCTACCTCAAGAAACAAGAAAAATCTCAACACTCTAACCTTACACCTAAAGGAACTAGAGAAAGAAGAACAAACAAAACCCAAAGTTAGCAGAAGGAAAGAAATCATAAAGATCAGAGCAGAAATAAATGAAATAGAAACAAAGAAACAATAGCAAAGATCAATAAAACTAAAAGCTGGTTCTTTGAGAAGATAAACAAAATTGATAAACCATTAGCCATATTCATCAAGAAAAAGAGGGAGAGGAGTCAAATCACTAAAATTAGAAATGAAAAAGGAGAAGTAACCACAGACACCGCAGAAATACAAAGCATCCGAATACACTACTACAAGCAACTCTATGCCAATAAAATGGATAACCTGGAAGAAATGAACAAATTCTTAGAAAGGTATAACCTTCCAAGACTGAAACAGGAAGAAGTAGAAAATATGAACAGACCAAACACAAGTAATGAAATTGAAACTGTGATTAAAAATTGTCCAACAAACAAAAGTCCAGGACCAGATGGCTTCACAGGTGAATTCTATCAAACATTTAGAGAAGAGCTAACACCCATCCTTCTCAAACTCTTCCCAAAAATTGCAGAGGAAGGAACACTCCCAAACTCATTCTATGAGGCCAACATCACCCTGATACTAAAACTAGACAAAGATACTACAAAAAAAAGAAAATACAGACCAATATTACTGATGAATATAGATGCAAAAATCCTCAACAAAATACTAGCAAACAGAATCCAACAACACATTAAAAGGATCATACACCATGATCACATGGGATTTATCCCAGGGATGCAAGGATTCTTCAAAATACATAAATCAATCAATGTGATAAACCATATTAACAAATTGAAGAATAAAAACCATATGATCGGGCCTCCCTGGTGGCGCAGTGGTTGAGAGTCCGCCTGCCGATGCAGGGGATACGGGTTCGTGCCCCGGTCTGGGAGGATCCCATATGCCGCGGAGCGGCTGGGCCCGTGAGCCATGGCCGCTGGGCCTGCGTGTCCGGAGCCTGTGCTCCGCAACGGGAGGGGCCACAACAGTGAGAGGCCCGCATACAGCAAAAAAAAGAAAAAAAAAAAACAAAAAAAAAACCATATGATCATTTCAATAGATGCAGAAAAAGCTACTGACAAAATTCAACACCCATTTATGATAAAAACCCTCCAGAAAGTGGGCATAGAGGGAACCTACCTCAACATAATAAAGGCCATATACGACAAACCCACAGCAAACATCATTCCCAATGGTGAAAAACTGAAAGCATTTCCTCTAAGATCAGGAACAAGACAAGGATGGCCACTCTCACCACTATTATTCAACATAGTTTTGGAAGTCCTAGCCACGGCAATCAGAGAAGAAAAAGAAATAAAAGGAATACAAATTGTAAAGGAAGAAGTAAAACTGTTACTGTTTGCAGATGACATGATACTATACATAGAGAATCCTAAAGATGCCACCAGAAAACTACTAAAGCTAATCAATTAATTTGGTGAAGTTGAGGATACAAAATTAATGCACAGAAATCTCTTGCATTCCTATACACTAATGATGAAAAATCTGAAAGAGAAATTAAGGAAACACTCCCATTTACGACTGCAACCAGAAGAATAAAATACCTAGGAATAAATCTACCTAGGGAGACAAAAGACCTGTATGCAGAAAACTATAAGACACTGATGAAAGAAATTAAAGATGATACAAAGAGATGGAGAGATATACCATGTTCTTGGATTGGAAGAATCAATATTGTGAAAATGACTATACTACCCAAAGCAATCTACAGATTCAATGCAATCCCTATCAAATTAGCAATGGCGTTTTACGGAACTAGAACAAAAAATCTTAAAATTTGTATGGAGGCACAAAAGACCCTGAATAGCCCAAGCAGTCTTGAGGGAAAAAAACGGAGCTGAAGGAATCAGACTCCCTGACTTCAGACTATACTACAAAGCTACAGTAATCAAGACAATATTGTACTGGCACAAATATAGAAACATAGATCGATGGAACAAGATAGAAAGCCCGGAGATAAACCCACACACCTATGGTCAACTAATCTATGACAAAGGAGGCAAGGATATACAATGGAGAAAAGAGAGTCTCTTCAATTACTAGTGCTGGAAAAACTGGACAACTACATGTAAAAGAATGAAATTAGAAAACTCCCTAATATTGTACACAAAAATAAACTCAAAATGGATTAGAGACCTAAATGTAAGACCGGACATTATAAAACTCGTAGAGGAAAACATAGGAAGAGCACTCTTTGACATAAATCACAGCAAGATCTTTTTTGATCCATCTCCTAGAGTAATGGAAATAAAAACAAAAATAAACAAATGGGAACTAATGAAACTTCAAAGCTTTTGCACAGCAAAGGAAACCATAAACAAGATGAAAAGACAACCCTCAGAATGGGAGGAAATATTTTCAAATGAATCAATGGACAAAGGATTAATCTCCAAAATATATAAACAGCTCATGCAGCTCAATATTTAAAAAACAAACAACCCAATCCAAAAATGGGCAGAAGACCTAAATAGACATTTCTCCAAAGAAGACATACAGATGGCTAAGAAGCACATGAAAAGCTGCTCAACATCACTAATTATTAGAGAAATGCAAATCAAAACTACAATGAGGTATCACCTCACACCAGTTAGAATGGCCATCATCAGAAAATCTACAAACAACAAATGCTGGAGAGGGTGTGGAGAAAACGGAACCCTCTTGCACTGTTGGTGGGAATGTAAACTGATACAGCCACTATGGAGAGCAGTATGGAGGTTTCTTAAAAAACTAAAAATAGAATTACAATATGATCTAGCAATCCCACTACTGGGCATATACCCAGAGAAAACCATAATTCAAAAAGACACATGCGCCCCAATGTTCATTGCAGCACTATTTACAATAGCCAGGTCATGGAAGCAACCTAAATGCCCATCGACAGACGAATGGATAAAGAAGATGTGGTACATATGTACAATGGAATATTACCAAGACATAAAAAGGAATGAAATTGGGTCATTTGTAGAGATGTGGATGGATCTAGAGACTGTCATACAGAGTGAAGTAAGTCAGAAAGAGAAAAAACAAATATCGTATATTAACGCATATAATTGGAACCTAGAAAAATGGTACAGGTGAACCAGTTTGCAGGGCAGAAATGGAGACACAGGTGTAGAGAACAAACGTATGGACACCAAGGGGGGAAAGTGGCAGGGTGTGTGTGTGTGTGTGATGAATTGGGCGATTGGGATTGACATGTATACACTGATGTGTATAAAGTTGATGACTAATAAGGACCTGCTGTAGAAAAAAATAAATTAAATAAAATTCAAAAAAAAAAGAAACTAACATACCATGGTAAAGCAATTATACTCCAATAAAGATGTTAATAAATAAATAAATAAATAAATAAACCAAACATAGATTTCAATGTGGTTTCTCCACATAGATCAGTATCTTTTTTTAGACCAGTATTTTTATTCAGAGGAATTAGGGAGAAGTCAGATGTATAATTAAGTAGACTGGAGGGCATATCAGAATTTCTTCAGGGGTGCTGTAATTTGAAAATGTATAATTCAACATTACAATATTACACTATGTTTATAAACGAAAAAATACCTTTTGAAACATAAATTTTAGGAATGTAAGACTTTAATAAATAATTGCTGCAAATGAACATGAATTTTAGAAAGGAGGAAAACACTCATGTACATGAGTCATAAAATAAAGATCTTTTAAAATTAACAGGTAAGATGAATCAAGTTAAAATTTTCTCTCATTAAAGAACTAGACTTAATTTAATGGATTTAAAGCTTTTGTTTTTAAAAATATATTTTCTAATATTCAAGGGAGATTATCTTCTACATATTTGTTGTCTCTATTATGTTGCAACATATTCTATGAATATTTTCATATAGTTATCAAGTAGCTGTTTAAAAATTCACATTATTGTGCTCATTTATTTGTTTAACAGAAATTCAACAACAAATCCAAAAAAGTGCCTTTACTATAATTAACAAGAAATAAGGTAACTGACTTTTTTAAGGAGCTGTATTACATATTTAATTCCATACTTGAAATATGGGTTCGTTATACACTAATATCAGTGCTTTGGAAAAGTAAGGATCTCCCCCCCAAAAAAAGAAAATAGGAGATTTGCATTTCAGGATAGTAATGTGTGCTCATATATTTAACACTGTTCTAAGAAATTGATCAAAGAAATATAAATAATGGGAGAAATTTTAGAAAAATTATTAAGTGTTGCATAACAGGAAAAAAGGCCATTAAGAGGCCCATATTAGAGGATTGTTCCTACAAAAACTATTGCAGATGGGAGCAGATGGAGAGCCATAAAAATTAGACTGTGATAAGGCACTTACAACAAAAAAAAGTCCACCTGTGAAATAAGAAAACAAGATTGCCTAACACCTCTTGTACATAATCCAATCTCTGAGCAGAGGCTGAGGATTGACTCCGCTCCAGTAGTGAATGGAGGGCAAAGAGAGGGCACCAATAGAACTACTGGCTGAGTGAGCAGTGTCACAACCGACCAACAGTGAGATTAATAATATTAATTGGAGAAGGCAGGGGCAGGAGATCAGCTAACTTGGGGTTGTTCAACTGTGAAAGAAAACCCACTTACCAAAGCAGAGAACGTTCCGTCATGTGAGTCCTGCCCCTGGAAACTCCTGCACTGCTCACTGCCAGCACTTGCGACTCTCAGATCCAGCAAAATAAAGCTATAGAAAATGAAGATATTTTCTTTTCTCCTTTAACTGTAACTAAAGCAGAAATGAAACCTACGTAACTGCTGACTGATTCAGCAACAACTTCCCCAACTGAGCAAGTGTCTCACTCTGTAAAGCTAAACAAACACAAAAATAACCAGGCAAATGGAAAATTTAGTAGTTCAGGGAAGGAAAACTATTGTGAAGAGATAAAGCAAATGTCCTCTGGGGGAAATAAAACAGGTTCATTCCAAGAAACAGGAGCAAATTTTCAAAACTCTCTAGTTCATGTTCCCCACAAGAGTCTAGAAAAGGTGGCATCTATACAAATGCAGGAATTTAGAAGTCTTAAAAAGATTGCATTTAGATGCAAACTCTATTCAAAATTAAAACACAATTTTAATTTTGTGGAGAATCTGTAAATTAGAAGATTTATAGGAATATGATGATTAAAATACTATCAATAATAATTAATGTTTGTTAAACTCTTATTATGTGCCAGAGTTTTTTTATCCTTTACATGCAATAAGAGATGTTATCGTCACAACAACAACATTACAAGGTGAATACTAATATGCTCTCCATTTTACAGATGAGGAAACTGAGGCACAGAACATTTAAGTAACTTGCACAAAGATCGAAGATTTGTTAAGTGGTAGACCTAGGCAATGTAATTCAAGAGCCCACAGACTTGATTTCAGAAAAAGAAAAAGGAGTAAACAGAAAACCAATAATTGAAGAAAACCTCATAAAAGGAATTGAAATAGGTACTTAAATGTAGCAGAAAGGACATTGTATTAATTGGAATTATCCTTGACCATATAGTACTGATGATTTACACTGCTGTTGTCCAGTGTACATTGTATAGATTTGATGATTTATCTCTTTGGGAAGACAGAAAAGGACACTAGTTAGAGCAAATTACAACATAGTACATTCCCAAGTTTGTGCATAAATTTTTTAGTACATGTATCAATTGAAAAACTGATGAAATGAACCAATTAGCAAAGAATTATCTCTGCTAAGAATAGCTGTTATTAAATCCCTGCTATGAGAAAGTAGAAACATTGTGATATCATTATTGTTTAGGTGATATTTCTTCCGAAAGTATTATTAAAGGATTAACCTATGACATGTGCAAAATTTGAGTAAATTGAGAAAATACTGGTTCAATATAAAAATATGAGAAATTTAATCAGTTTGTATTAAGCAAGTTACTATACCTGTCTCTTTTTACAAAACTCTTTAGCAACTATTACTTATTTTAAAAATATAGGAAGGTAATTACATATTCAAAAGTTTTTAGATAATTGAAATTAAATTCTTTACAAGGTCACCACTGGAAGAACATTTTAATTTATTTATTTCTTTCAGCATCACATAGTGTATTAGCAACCAGAATATGTAAATATATTATCTAGAGCAAATATTCTGCCACTGCTCTCTCAGTATGCATTTTTGATGGCCTTAGTAAATGTGTAAAGAACAGATACAAGTAAATGTGGCTGGAAGTTACATAAATGCCTTCCGCAAGTACACTTATACAGGTTATCTTTTGGTGATGATCAAACTTTGATAATATTTAAAGATGTTTTTATACTATGTCTATTTTCATATTTCACCATTAAAATGCGTTGGCATTTAAAGAACAGAGACTCTAATTTTATTTTTTTGCTTCTTGATTTTTTTTGGTTTAATTTTATTCATCTAAAACTGGAATTAAAATCATTTATTTTTAAAAATACAAAATGGAATACATTTAAAGTTAAAATTTTGCTTTTTTTTTGAAATATTATTCTTCTCCATAAGCCTACTTCCTCATAGTAATGATTTAAAAACCTTGCATAGTTTGAATTTTCAGATACCGGAATGTTTAACAAAGTTTTTGCCACTTTAAAACACACCGGAAGATTTACATCTTATTTTTTTCACTCAAAAAAAATTCAAAGTACCTGGTTACATAATAGTAGTTAAAATATTTAGTATTATTTAGATATAATATGCAAAATATCTTTGTCAGTAAATATGATTTACCCAGTGCTGTATAATGAAAAAAAATTGGTTTTTATTTGTGGTTCCTGGCACAGAGCTCCTAAAACCCTTGGAATTTCCTGACTGGAGTGTCTTTTGTTATTCATAATAATGAGCTTTTTTTTCACTATGAGTTTATGCTAATGAAGTGACTCAAGGTGGCCCCTTAGATAGTTTGAAGGGAGAGACTGGCCACACTCATTGGAGGGAAGAGTGGCTGGAAATAGAGTTTAATCGCCAGTGACCAATGATTTAATCACACAGGTCTAAAGAATAAGACCTTAAAAAACTCACAAACAAGATTCAGGGAGCTTTGTGTTGGTAAATGCATCAACGTGCTGGGAGTGCGGTACTCCTAGAGAAGGCATGAAAGCTCTGCTTCTTCCTCCTAAGACCATGCCCTGAGCATCTTATCCATTTGGCTGATTTGTACCCTTTATAATAAGCTAGTAATCCAAGTACAGTGATTTCCTGAGTTCTAATAATGAATCGTTCTAATAATTATTGAAGCTGAGGGTGAGGGTGGGTTGTGGGAGCTCCTGACTTTTAGTCAAGTCTGACAGAGTGCAGGACCCAGGAATTGTGACTGGTGTCTGAAGTGAGTGCAGTCTTATGTGACTGAGCCCTTCAATCTATGAAGTCTGATGCTAGCTCTGGGTAGTTAGTGTCAGAATATAAATGAATTGTAGGACACCCAGCTGGTATCAGAGAATTAGAGAATTGTTGGAAAATGACCTATGCAGATATTGCTCTGCATAGAGTAAGTGATATTTAGTTCAGATAATAGCATTTATGTAATAGCAAATGACATTATGAATTTGAATCTGTGGCGTAACAATGAGAACCCCAGAATTTCAACTATTACAATTTCATTTTGTTGAACTGGTTTTAATCTCCCAGTATATTAACAGGACCCCAAAATGCAATGTCAGTAGGAGTAAATGCCATGATTACATCTCTTAACCATCTTAGCAATTTAAGGACTATTATTTGGAAGAAAAGAATCCATCAAGAGGAAAAGCACACCAGACAGAACTTGTGTATTTCTTCCATGATTTAATATGACTTATTAGATAAAGGACACTAAATCAGTGTTTACAATACTTATTAATAGAAATTCCAGTTCAAGTATCTTCTCAGCTAGCAGCTTTGGATAGAAGCTTTTTGACTGGCAGTTGGAATCATCATAAATAGAGGCAGAACTTTAGAACTGAAAAGAATTGGAAGAAACCCAAAAAAGGAATGCCATGAGTATTACTAACCAAAACCAATTTCATTGGATGATATATGTAGAGCAGTGCCTGTGACCAATCAGGTTTTTCATCCCTGTCTAGCCAACAGTGCTGAAGGTTTGCCCTTGCCCTAAGGCAGCTATTGTTTGAGGGAAAGTTGCTGCTCTTAATGCAAATTCAGTGACTTCAATTGTCTTCTCTGACATTACCAAAGAGAAGATGCCCTGGGCTGTTAAATATATATTTTTAAAAAACTGATATGCATTGGAGAAAGTCCAATGATTGGCTCTTAAAATAATGCCCTTGACTTCCAAGTTATGGTGGTCAGCTAAGCTTTGCTGATAGAGTTTCCCACTGAAAAGCCTCTGAAAACACAGGAACACTTGTAGAGTTACAATTGTACTATAAGGTAAAGTGAATAATGTGTTAAATATTATTTGAGGGCCTATTCTGGGCCAGGCACTGTTTTAGGTAAACATACAGAGACAATTCCCTGTCTTTTTAGAGATATCATTCTAGGTAGGGTAGAGGCAGACAGTATACACATAATACATTAGAAGATAAGGAGTTCTGGAGTGGGAGGGATACACGGAATTGCCAAACTCTGAAAGTATTAATTTTGTAAAAGTATCAGATTGAGAAAGGATGCCACTCATGTCTGGGCCTCTGAGAGTATTGCACGGACAGGCAGGTAGGAGATGGGAGAGAGTCCCTGCGTACCTCTGTTTCCTATCCCTATAGCAGAAATGGAGGCGAGTGTTCAACCAAAGAGCGGTGATTATTCCCCTATTGGGGCAAGCAAAATTGACCAACACACTAAATTCCTTTATCCATTGAGTGTCCAAAAGTCACAGTATATAAACTAACCAGAGGTGAATAGGGACAGGTAGACCCCATAATGCCTGGATATTAAATCTGCTGTAAGTGAGAGAAGAAATAGGAAAAACATAGGGAATTAGTACTGTCTAGAGATTTTTGTTTTCATCTGGCATTTTTAGCAAAAAGTAGATCCAAACATAAGTTAATAAGCAGTCACACTATTTGCCATAGAATTATAACAACACTGTGAGGTAAAGATTATCATCTCTATTTTAGAGATATGCTAACTAAGGTAGAGACAAGTTAAGTGATTTGCCCAAGATCACACCTCTAATAGGTTGTAGAGCTGGGTTTGAACCCACGCAATATGATTTGAGATAGTATGCTTTTAAACAATATACCAGACTGCCTCTCATTGTAAAGGAACCAGGTAGTGGAGTTAAATAAAATAGCCCTGTCTCAGTTGCACCAAATAAGCATTTGCTAGAAACCACAAATTTGGGAGTACACATCTATTGTTCTCCAGATTCAGGTATGAGAGGAGAATTTTGGTAGCATCCTGGTAGACACTGAGTAGGAGAAAGTTTGGAATCTGTGTTCACATTGTCAACTTACAACGTGTAGGCCTGGATATACTGGTTGCTCATCATTAAAGAATGAGTAATCCAGAAAAAAAATCAACATGAGGAATCAATGAAAATATTATCTCATATAGTATAAGTCAACATGGACCTAAACACAATGGGCAAAGCATATCTAAATACTACTCAACTTAGGAAAAAAAAAGTTAGTACGTACCTATGTTGCCATTACTGAGGAATAATAAAGGAATAAAATGTCCTTTTATTAATAAAATCCAAAACAAATGACACATGGCTATCCAAGGATATATTTCTCTGGTTGTTTATGAAGCTCATGTTCAAACTTCCTTATTTCAAATGTCACTCACCATTTCAGATTTGTTTCACAGGCTAAAATCTTTATAATTGCAAGTTAGAAAATAGTCAATTGCCATTCAAATAAAAAAGTCCTTGGTAAAGGGTTCATTTGCAAATCTTAAAAGAAATAGATTAACTCGTTTTTCCATTGATCCACTGAGTAATAAAAAACATTTTAAATCATACAATTTATAAAAATCATATCACATCTTCAGATAATATACAGAGAAACTTAATACTTCTATGGTTTCAAACACTATCACAGGTGAAATAATTTCAAGTTTATTATAATCCCATAGGTATGTGGTGGGTCAGGAGATGTGTGTGTGTGTGTGTGTGTGTGTGTGTGTGTGTGTGTGTGTGTGTGAAAGAAAAAGAGAGAGAGAGAGACAAAGAGAAAGAAAGAGAGATTGAAAATGAACAGGAAGAAAAGAGAGACTTGATTCTATGACTATTAAACATACACTTCTGACTAAATTACAAAAGCTTTTAATCTTTAAAGTAATATGGAGAGAAAATGTCTTTTCACATGAGTAAAAGATGGCAGTATACAATTAGGAACGTTGTATATCTGGTCTATATAGGGCAAAGATAAAGGTAGCTCTAAAAATCTAATCTGCAAGAAGGCCTTAGTAATATGATCTAACAAGTTAAAGTGAACAATTTATTATGTAGCATAACTTTGAGCAAATAGAAATGTATAAATCTCACTTGCATTGATTTAGCCTAGATTAGAATTATAGCTGAAATCATAGACCACAAGACAACATTTGATGAGAAGAAAAAAAGGTTGCTGAAACAATCGATTTTGATAATGTGAGGCACTGGTTTTTTCGTTTGTTTGTTTGTTTTGTTTTTTCTGGATGTGCCGTGCAGCATGTAGGATCTTAGTTCCCTGACCAAGGATTGAACCCATTCCCCCCAACCCCCCCACCCCACCCCACCCCACCCCCGGCATTGGGAGTGCAGAGTCTTAACCACTGGACCGCCAGGGAAGTCCCCGTGATGCACTGTTTTAGACTAGCATCACTAGGTAAAATACACGCCATTCAGCTAAATTTGAATTTCAGACCACCAACAAATAATTTTTAGCAAAAGAATGTCCCATGCAATATTTGGGACATACTTACACTATAAAATTGTTGTTGTACTTACACCAAATTGTAGTTATGTTAAAAATTATTTGTTGTTTATCTGATATTCAAATTCAAGTGGGCATCCTATATTTTTATTTGTTAAATCTCAAAATCCTATATTAGGCATTAACTAGTATTATAAAGAATAATAGAGTATATTGAAAGATATGTATGAATTTTAAAAAAATAAAAAGGTGGTATAAAGGCCAGATAAGAAAAAATGTTGAAATATAGTTTCTAATCAGTAATTATTAAGACCCAAGATATAAATAGTATTAGACAGTCAGGTTTTATAACTAGTATTTATACACAGTCTGTATTTTGTCATAATAAAGTTGAATTTCTGTGTAGATTTTGTTTTTTACTGAGCTTTTCTGTGATCT
This sequence comes from Mesoplodon mirus, assembly GCF_964341445.2. Lineage (NCBI taxonomy): Eukaryota > Metazoa > Chordata > Mammalia > Artiodactyla > Ziphiidae > Mesoplodon > Mesoplodon mirus. The sequence goes on along the minus strand of NC_138990.1, from coordinate 72,902,741 downwards.
ACTGCTTTTTATTATAAAACAATTATATTATCTCTTACAGGAAGTAACATTTACTCAAGGCTTTAATTATTGTAAAACTCATTTTACATATATTTGTTATGTAAAATTGTAAAAATGTTATGAGAACTATTAGTCTTGGAGAATATACTTGTTGGAATTTGAGTTCATTTACCTAAATTGTGTTGTACATACTAATACCATGATTATTAACTCATTTTCTATATTCTAATTTACTTAATCTCTAATGTGGTTGTATTTCAGTGGCATGAGTTTACTTGCATCATCTTAGACTTGGCTTTCTTCCTACAGGTCTGCTTGAAAAACACCTATTTTGTGATTCTACTAGATTTATTTCAGGGTACAAAGTAAATCATGTTTCAACAACTGAAACAACATTACAGTAGAACCCCTTATCCACAGGGGGTACATTCCAAGAACCCCTGTGGATGCCTGAAACCACAGATAGTACTGAACCCAAAATATACTATATTTTTTCTATACATACATACCTATGATAAAGTTTAATTTATAAATTAGGCACAGTAAGAGATTAACACAATATCTAACAATAAAATAGAACAATTATGACAATATACTGTGATAAGAGTTATGTGAATGTGGTCTCTCTCTCTCTCAAAATATCTTCTTTTACAAATTCAATGCCTTTGACATTTATCATACACTGTGGCTATAACTTTTGCATTTTGAGATGCTATAGCAAAACTAACACAAATTTCTTTTTCCTTCTTACAATTTCATTGACAGAAGATTCGTTTTTTTGTGTTTTTTGGGTTTTTTTTTTAACATCTTTATTGGAGTATAGTTGCTTTATATTGTTGTGTTAGTTTATGCTGTATAATAAAGTGAATCAGCTATACGTATACATTTATCCCCATGTCGCCTCCCTCTTGCATCTCCCTCCCACCCTCCCTAGAAGATTCATTTTTAACTGTAGTTCTTAGCCATCTCAGCATACAATTTCTTCTTTCCTTATTAAGTCAAGAACCTTCACCTTTTCACTTAAAGGAAGCACTTTCTGGCTTCTCTTTGGCATATCCGAATTGCCAGTATTACTACTCTTGCACTTCGTGGCCATTATTTAGTAAAATACGGGTGACTTGAACACAAACACTGCAATACTTTGACAGTTGATCTGATATTCCAGGCAGCTACTAAGTGACTAACTGGTGGAATACGCTGGGCTGGACCAAGGTATGATTCACAGCCTGGGCTGGATGGAGTGGGACAGTGTGAGATTTCATCACGCTACTCAGAATGGCATGCAATTTAAGACTTATGAATTGTTTATTTTGAAATTTTCCATTTAATATTTTCAGACCATGGTTGACAACAGGTAACTAATATTGTGGAAAGCAAAACCTTGAATAAGGGGGACCACTGTATTCTGATGTCTGAAAATAGGTAGTGTATATGTGAAAATATCTTACTTACAAACTTTAAATATATTGTAAAATAGCTATTGAAGACATCATCAATATTTTTTATACTCATTTTTACCTCTAAACTTAGGCCAGTTCTTTTCCCTGCCTAAAATATTTGCTTCCCAGCTTCCACCTATCCAAATTCAGCTCCTCCTTCAGAGCTTGGAAGATATAACCAACTAACAAAAAAATTCCCCTGCAATATCAACTTATGTTGATTTCTCATTTTTCTGTATTCTCAAAGTAGGTGTGGTCTCCATTACCCATTCTCACACCTTATAAATTACTGATTTATTTTACTTTAAAATTATCTCTTAAGACTCACTTTTCCACCAGAATTATAGGCAATTAAGGGACAGATATTGTTGTCCTCTGTTATATTTCTCACAGTATTCATTTATTAATTCATTCAACAAATATTATTGGGTTCCCACCATGTCCTATGCTTACGCCATGTGGTAGGAATTCAATCACTATTGAGATTCTTTGGAGTTTATAATCTGATGGAAATGGCAAAGCGTTGTTAAATACTAGTTGCAAAAAGTATGAATATCATGGCCTCATAACCCCTGGGATACTGTGAATACCTAGAAACTGGTTGTGAAACGGAACAGAATAAGGTCTCTCGTGAGTCATATATTTTAGGAATTGATTAATGTAGCTTTTTCTTTATTTTCTATGGAAATATAGCAGAAGTTAACAATTGAATTTCTTACCTGAAGCAAAGCACTTTAGATTTCCCTAAAACATTTCTGGTAAGCAGGAGCAGTCATTTCATTTTGAATTTGCGCATTGCATTTAGGTGATTTAGGTGACATGAATCTAAACAAAAGAATAACATTTGAAAGTCTCTTCTTTTATTATATGCAGTGACATGTAGCAATAGCCACAAGGAGTTCAAGTAAACAAACATAATTGAATATCAGAAGAAATGATTAGGTACATTTTGAAATCTGAGTCCTCCCCATGGATTAAGGCATAAATGTATGAAAAATATGAAATGTATGAAAACAGATTTAGTCTATCTTGAGGTTAAAAAAAGACCTCAGACTTGTTTTTTATTCAATATGGTTATTTAGATGAACATTTCATTTCATCTGTGTAGTAGGAAGTGCTTTATTATTTTGGAAATTATGCCACTCATTAAAATATTGCATTGTGTGTATAGAATATTGTTGTAGACAGAAAAACAGAGAATTCAGTATTTGAAAACCTTGATTATCTGCTGTGTATATTTATCTTTTTCTAGCCTAGACGATTTCAGAGGCCTTTTCCTGTACAGAGTCATCAGAGAGGCAAATAGAAGTCTAGCTCCTGATTGTCTATTTGTATTATTACTATCTAATGAATTCTATTGTACAGCAGGTGTCAAATCATATTGGGTGTTTTGCAATCGAGTATGAATAGAAGATGTATTGCTATTGCAAATGAATCTAATATGAAACTAATGAGCAGTAATGAGCAACTGTTTTGTCATTATTGAGGCAACCACTGAGATGCTAATAAACTCTCATTTTTGCTCTTTAGAAAAAGCAGTGACCAGGATTTATAACATGGCCTTAATGTCCCAAAAGCCTGAGGCAAAAATAAATAAATAAATAAATAAACAGTGAAACCCTAAACTGAGAATAATTTAGTCATTTTCTGTATGATTATCCTCTCTCTTATTAAAATGAACCTGTTATAATGCCTTTTATGTATTTCTATAACTGAAGAGAAAAGATGAAGAATGGGTGTCCATTAAATGAATATAAAGTTAAGAAGATAGGCATCTTGCCTAATTTTCCTTAATGTAAATATAATAATTCTAGAGTTTTCCACTTGCCAGTTCTTTTATAGTATAATGAAGCCTAATGTAGGCAACTTTTTATTTTTAAACCCAGTTACTTTGGAAGTAACATTTTTGAGGGACTTTTTGTAATTAACTTATTTGTTCTCATGAGTGGCCTAACTTGGTATATAACCCAGTGCACTTATCACACAGTATTATGGCTGTATGCTTTATGCCTCTGCCTTTCTTACAGTAGTGCAAGAGCTGGGAGCTCAATAAATATTTATGAGATGAATGATGAATAAATAATTGAATGAATGAGGAAGAAGCTGGTGCATTAAATTTGCTTTCTTAGGTAGAAATAATGTGTTTTAAAACAGTTTTTAATACACGTTCATTTATTATGTCCTAAGACCCTTAAGAACTCTGCTTCAAATACTTTATACTACAGGACAAAAACGCTTTAGTACATACAACATATGTAATCTTGTTGCTTTAGCTGATAAACGTATACTAACTCTAAGACTAATTTTGGTATCTTCCTACAGATGTTTGCTAGAACTCATGGTTTTAACATATGACACAAGACTTAATCAGTACTTTAAAGAACATACAGGCCTCTAGTAATATTCTTTCAGACTTTTTATATATTTATATACTTTATTTATTTATGTATACATGACTTCTATAGCCTCAAAAGTCCACCTATTTGATTAAAGATAACCAAAGCTTTGAATTATTAACTTTCTACTTTGTTGTTGATTAGGCTGTTGCAGACTTACGTGTACAGGCAGAAAGCTATTCGATTTGAATAATTCAATATTTCTCACTATAATAAGACTTCATTTCCATTTCTAATAGTTGTATTATGTGCCTACATGTAGAAATTCCACTCTTTTTTGATATGTATTACTAAACTATGTATAAATATTATATTTATATTGCATCCAACCTATAAAAATTAATGAACATAAGTAAAGAAGGAACTACAACTTGAATGGTGAAACATACAAAAGAAGAATGCCATGTGGCCTGAAATGCTATTTTATTTGACCCTGGAGAGCCAAAATACTACACAAAGAAACTGTTATATAACACAGTGAGGAAGCTGACTCAAGATGGAGGTGTTGGTTTAAATGGACTGTAACTTCAAATCTGTTCTGTGTCAAGTCCTCCTCCAAATGAACCCAAGCATTCTGGTACCTTGACTTGCTACTTCCCATACCTCTATACTCTCTAAAGTAACAACTATCCAACAATATAAACAATTTTTTCATATCTATAAATGTACACAAAAGTTTACAAAATTCTAGGTTTTGAAACATATATGAAAGTCACAAGTAAGTTTTATGTTTTGATAACTGTTGCTAATATAATTTCCTTTACTGACTTCATATACATTCAGAATGAATTAGTCCAACATGCAAATAATTCTTAGCACAGGCTCTATGTTATTTGCGAGACTATTTTTCGTGGACTTATTTCTTGTAGCCAACAATATCTGTGACTAATTGTACTACTCATAAATTAAAGTAAAGCAATGTCCTCGAAATACATCTTCTAGTAATTATTGTAGGCCTCCTGTTCTCTGTGGTGATCTAAAGAACAGAAAGGATAGTTAACTGTGCCATATAGATATAAGTTATGGGTCTTTGGGGCCTATTCATTAAAGTAAAATAAAATCTCCAACATCATCTTTAATTTTGGTAAGGAGAATCTCCTACTATTTAAAAGCATTGATAACTTTTAAAGGAATGTTCCCTAGAGATAAGCTATATGCTTTAGGATACTTTCCATTGCTTCCCTGTCATCATGAGAAAGAAATAAAATTATGAATTATCTCCTAAATTAAAACTTGAAGTAATTCCATTATATATCCTTGAGAATATATATGAGGACACATTAAAAGGTCTGCTACTAAACCAAGGAAATATTTACCAAAGAAATATTTTATTAAATTTATTTCTACTGGACATCAATTGCTTATAGACTTTAAAGAGAATGATAGCACAATATTTAAATAGTCCTAACAACTAATAGCATGAAAAATCCCTCTTATATATTAATATTATTTCTCTTCAAAGTAATACATACATATAGTAAACATTAAAATAACACAGAAAGGCTTTTAATAAAAAGCAATAGTTTCTTACCTCAGCCCGGACTACCTTTTGGCCTGCTCTTATCTTTATTTCTTGTAGTTGTTACATCCCTAATTCTGTTTTAAAAACAGAGTTGATATATAGCCAGTGTGTCCCAGTGTCTCCCAGAGGTTGACTGAGACACCTCCATTCTGATTATATAGACTTCTGGTCTGATCATTATGTGTCAGTGCCATAATAGTTATCAAATATTTTTAATATTAAGGCTGTCTAAATAATATAATTTATATCCTACTTTTTGGATTTATCATAGTTAAACATTATCTCTTGAGTCAGCACTGTCAAAGAAAATTTAGTTCATTTACAAAACCTATCTCCCCTACTTTTCCCTATTTGCGATAGTTGTATGGTTTTCTAAATCTCTTAGCTTTAACTTTATAATGTTGAATAATACTTTCTTATTCTGTCAACTGTCAATTGCATCCCTTGACTCTCCATTACTGAGGATATTCTTAGGGCTTCTACCATTCCCTCTACATCTCTTCTGCCCTCCATCTATAATACTGATAACATTTACATGTTCTACAACCATACTGAAATCTGTAATTTATCTTTTGGTTATATATATGACTAAATATATATGTAAATAACATATATATTTAACTGAAATATATATAGTTAACCTAAAATTGTATATAGTTATATATAGAGAGAGTAAATAGTATTTATATTATTATAAGCTATGCAAATATTTCCTTCTCTACCAATCCAAAGTCAAAATCTCTGAGCAACTCAAAAGAAAATTTTCCTGGCATCAATAAAAAGGATTCTCTCACCTTTCCTTCCATCGATTGCTCAAATCGTACCATACTTTGTTTGCATCTTATTTGGATCAAGCTTTCTTGTATAGTTTTTGGTTTTCTTTTAGACCTGGAGTCATCTTTCTTATTGAGACAGGGAACATGTTAGCCATCTTTATCATATCACTAGCCTGTTCCTCATTCTGTCTGTTGCTTAGCATTTCTCTTTTTTGGAAGACATTCTTCCTAGAGTTCGGAGATTTCCTATTCTAATTTGGGCTGAAATTCTTCCTAGGCCTTGTGGATACAGTTATATCCAATCAACTGTAGCCAGTTCTCCTTCTTCCCACTCAAGACATATGTTTTGAAAAAGGTTAGTTGTGCATGTTTGCCTTCTTTCAGGATATGACGAACACCTATTGTCCCCCAAATTCCCTCCCTAGTTGATCAGTATAAAAATCAAAAAGTCAGGAGCTTTTCCCTCTGCTCTTATTACAGCCTCTCATAGTACTTGTTTATTCCTTGGGCTCTAGCCAACTTTTCTCTATTTCATCAGTTTTCAAGGTATGATTTATAGACCTTTGAGAGTCCACAAGACATTTTAGGTGGTTTGTGAGATAATAGCCAAGACATGGAAAAAACCTAAGTGTCCATCTGTACACACACACACACACACACACACACACACACACACACACACAAATACTACTCAGCCATAAAAAATAATGAAATCTTTCATTTGGGACAACATACATGGACCTTGATGGTCATTATGCTAAGTGAAATGAGTCAGCAGAGAATGACAAATATCTTATGATTTCACCCATATGTGGCACCTAAAAAACCAACCAAACAAGCAAATAAAACAAAAACAAACTCATAGATACACAGAACAAGTTTAATGGTTGCCAGAGAGGAGGGTGTCAGGGGGGCAGACAAGATTCGTGAAGGGGGTCAGCTGTAAGGTGATGGACGGCAACTAGACTTGTGCTGGTGATCATTGTGTAGTGTATACGGATATCGAATTACAATGCTCTATACCTGAAACTTCTATAATGAAAGAAAATATTTTATGATAACATTAAGACATTGTTTCTCTGTATTGGCATTTGCACTGTTGATGCAAAAGCAAAGGTGGTGGATAAAACTGCTGGTGCCTTAGCATGAATCCAGTCAGTAGTACCAAACTGGACTCACAGTTTTTTAAAAAAGCTAATTTCACAGATAATGTTCTTGATGAAAAATAAAACTTATAACTGTATTAAATCTTGACCCTTGAGTACATGTCTTTTTAATACTGTGTGACAAGGCAGGAAGTATGCATAAAACATTTTTGCTGCATACTGGAACACAGTAACTGTCTTGGGCAAAAGAACTTATGTGATTATCTGAGAAGTGAGCTGAACTAGACACTTCTTTTCCATGAAACATTTTTATTTGAAAGGATGACTGACAGAAGAACTATGATTATGTAGATTGATAATATTTTCTTGATAATGAATGGAGTGAAACAATCACTTTAAGGAAACCACTTACAGTATTTATCACCAAGAATAAAATTTAAGCTTTCAGGCAAAAATTAAGTTTTTGTAAAATCTCTATCCACTACCGTGAGCTTGAGAGCTTCTCAATAGTTAAAATGTTTTTCTTGCTGAGATTAGTGATGTTATTAATGAATGTGAATTTTTTTTTTAAAGAAGATGTTGGGGATAGGAGTTTATTAATTTATTAATTTATTTTTTTGCTGTGTTGGGTCTTCGTTTCTGTGCGAGGGCTTTCTCTAGTTGTGGCAAGCGGGGGCCACTCTTCATCGCGGTGCGTGGGCCTCTCACTATCGCGGCCTCTCTTGTTGAGGAGCACAGGCTCCAGATGCGCAGGCTCAGTAGTTGTGGGGGCCTAGTTGCTCTGCGGCATGTGGGATCCTCCCAGACCAGGGCTCGAACCCATGTCTCCTGCATTAGCAGGCAGATTCTCAACCACTGTGCCACCAGGGAAGCCCAATGAATGTGATTTTTAAAATATATTTTGTAATAGAACATCTATGTAACTCAGCAAACTATTATTTTTTGCAAATGACAAATACATAATGTTATAAATCATGCATAGATGAAAGATCAATTCAAGATATCCTATTGACCAATGCATTTCACTGTAACAGAGTATGGAAAGACCATTGGTGTGGTTTCAGATTCTATACTGCAACTAACCTTTGAGAAGCTATCACTTGTCAGATATTAGTGTAGTATCAGAGAAGAGTACCCAAATTTATCTGAAAAGGCTGTTAAAATGTTTCTTCCGGGTCTTCCCTGGTGGCGCAGTGGTTGAGAGTCCGCCTGCCGATGCAGGCAACACGGGTTCGTGCCCCGGTCTGGGAAGATCCCACATGCCGCGGAGCGGCTGGGCCCGTGAGCCATGGCCGCTGAGCCTGCGCGTCCGGAGCCTGTGCTCCGCAATGGGAGAGGCCACGGCAGTGAGAGGGCCACGTACCGCAAAAAAAAAAAAAAAAAAAAAGTTTCTTCCTTTTCCTACTATGTTTCTGTGTGAGACCAGATTTTCTTGATATTTTTAATTAAAATTAAGACTTCACAACAGATGGAATACAGAAGCAGAGAAAATTCAGCTGTCTTTATTAAGCCAGATATTAAAAGAGATTTGCAAAAGTGTAAGATAATGTCACTCTTCTCAATAATTTTCTTTGTTTGGGAAAACATAGAGATTTTTGGTAAAAATACATTTTATTTATGTTAACAGCGAATAACTTTATTGTTATTATTTTAAAATGAATATATAAACCTTTTTCAGGTTTAATTTCTAAAAGAGCAAATATTGAAATATGTAATCCATATACAAATGGTCTTTGAGGGGGGTCTTCGAAAGGGGTCCTGAGCCAAAAGCCACTACTCTTGACTTCTTGCCTGCAAAGAACTGAAGTATTTGCCATACATAGTCTTTCTGCTGAGTTTTTGTTTCTGGTTCCTTTTGAGTATTGCTGTCCTTCTATCACTCATCCTAGTGGGACAGTAGTAGAAAACTGGCCAGTTATTTTATTGCTTCAAACAGCCCACCCACTCCAATCTATACTTTGGGAAAATAATTACCTAGTTTACTTATAGATTATTAAATTTACCATATTATTGACACTGACTCATGTCCCTATGTCTTTGAACTGATGCAGTTTATGTTATGTTATGTCAGCTTAACCATTTCCCCCTCAATTAATAAAGGCTGTTCTCCTGGGAAAGTTAGATTTTATTTTCTTCCCAGAAAGCTAACCATGACCTTAACACCTTTCTGATTTAAAGAGGTGGGATCTCTTTAAATTTCAATGCCTGTAAAGTTTTCTTTAAGAAACTCAAATAGAATCATCTACCGACATTTCTGATAATTTTCTGAAGCAATAAGAAGAGGACAAAGATGGACACATCCTTTAAAAAGGGGAGCCTTTATCGTGGTAGCATTGCTTCATCTCTTTCTATAGAACTTGAAAGCCTGTGCTCAGTAATTTATGTTAATGCTTTATTTTCGAAGTTTTCTTTCTTCCATAAGCTCTTCATACTTTGACCAAGAACTGACCTTTCCCCTCTTTGAAATTTACCCTCCAACCTACCCCCACTCTCCAGGCTAGCTTTTCATTAGGGAACATGGGAGACAAACCCTCACGTTGCTATGCATTGCGCTCTAGTGGCAGGCCTCCCTGGCAAAAATCAAAGAGCTGCTAGTGCCAGAAGGATGAACTCTGTGATCTCAGCCCCCGTAAAGAGAAGCATCCCCAGAGAGAGGTTCAATTCATGTCAGAGTTAAATCTTAATTCATCTGAGAGCTGAGAAGCAGTCAGGCTTTTGAATATTTTTATTGAGAGACATTTTCCAAATCACAGATCAGATTAATATTTCAGTAACTTCTTTGAATGAGTCTGGTGCAGGGCAACAAACAAAACCAATGGCTCATGTGCAGTGTGATTTAGAAAGAAGTTTTTAGAGTGTTTAAACAGTTTCTGCTACATTTTTTTCCAGGCTGAGTAGGGACAAAGTGTAAACTCCTCCTCTTTCTTTTTGTTTTCTTTTTCCTCATCCACCCTTCCTTGCATCCCTCCCTCCCTTCCTTCCTTCCTTCCTTCCTTCTAATTTTTTCTAGGGATTTATTGCTTTCAAGAATAACCCATTGATTAACACAATCTCATTCTAATGCAACTGTATTTGGGATTTTTGAATGCCATCAATGAGAATGAATGGGGTGTTCTCAGAGGAATTAGTCTCCTTTGACCTTCATGATGTTAAGTAACATGCTACCCTAAATAGGATTGTGTTGTTAGTACTGGAACCTGTCTTAAAGTGGCAGTGAGTCACTATAATTCCGAGTTAGAAAAGACTGAGTTTAATTATTCTAAATGTTGAAAGACGTATATCTAACCTTCATGGGAATGTCTGGTGTCTTAAATTAAATGATAATATTTATTGAGCATTTAAATGTGCTAGTGACTTGCATGTATTAAATTATTTTTTTTTTATAAATTTATTTATTTTTAGCTGCATTGGGTCTTCGTTTCTGTGCGAGGGCTCTCTCTAGCTGCGGCAAGCAGGGGCCACTCTTCATTGCGGTGCGCGGGCCTCTCACCATGGCGGCCTCTCTTGTTGCGGAGCACAGGCTCCAGACGCGCACGCTCAGTAGCTGTGGCGCACGGGCCCAATCGCTCCGCGGCATGTGGGATCTTCCCAGCCCAGGGCTCGAACCCGTGTCCCCTGCACCGGCAGGCAGATTCCCAACCACTGCGCCACCAGGGAAGCCCCTGTATTAAATTATTTAACCACTAGAACCACTTTGTGAGGGCAGTACTTTTATTGTACTGAAGCCTTTTTATAGATGAGTAAATCGAGGAACTGAGAGTCTTAAAACTTTGTCCAAGAGTATTTATGTGTCAGAAATGAGATCAGAAAGCAGGCAGACTGGCTTCAGAGAACATGAATTTAACTCTCACGCTACGATTCCTCTCCAGGTAGTCAAAATATAGTGTGATTGAAAATAAACAGTAGTGAATTCTGTTAGCAGCTTATGGAATTTTCATTATTTCTTGTATTTAACTTTACTGATTCATTTCCCTTTCACTGTAAGACACTGAAATATTCCTGCCTTGGTACATGTTATTCCCTAATATGGAATGCCCTTTCTCTTTTTACTAGTCAAATGCAACACATTCTTTAAAGCTCATTTCAAATTTCATTTTCTCCATAAAACTACATCTGTTAAAAACCAGAGGCTCCCAAAATTTAAGAGTTGCAATGGAATATAGGGGATTTCTAGTACAATTTCTATCCAAACCTAGAAATTACTGAACAACTCTAAGATCATTAGCTTTTGATTAAAAACATGCTTTTACAGGACACCCAGTATCTTCTCTTCATAAACTTCTATTTAGCTAGTAATTCTTACCGTCTTAAGCTAGACTAATTAATATCTTATTCTTTGAATGAAATTTAGCATTGTTCAGCTGTTTTCATTAACCCTATCATTTATTCATATATTTGCACTTTGAATCAATATTTATTGGAGTTTTTTAATGTAAACTCTCATAGATGCTAGAAGATAAAATAAAAAAGACACAGACCTTGTTTTAAAAAACAGATGCTTTTAAGATGTCTAATGTAGACTAGAAGACCAGGGAATGACAGTAAACCCTGAGATGAGATTTAAAGAGAGAGTAGAATTTAAGTATTTTGAAAAGAGGAGGAAAAACATTAAAAGCTGAGGAATGATCCCTATTTTACAGTTGGAGTACCCGAGGCATAGAAAAGTAAAGTAATTTTTCAAGATCGTAAGGCTAGTTATTGGAAGAATTGAAATTCGAGTTGGCATTTTCACTCCATAGTTGATGCTTTTAAATTAGAGTAATGAAAGAGTAGCATCATATTCAAGGAGTTGTAAGTAATTACTTAAGGCTAAAGTGTGGGCTGTGCTAAGTGAAGGGTTGAGATGGTGATAAAATGAAGAGTCAGGCAGAGCCCAGCTGGTAATGAATTTTGGAAGCTACGCCAATGCATTTGGATTGTATTCTCATTATCCATTTCTTCTAACACTAGGAGAACCTTTTGAGTTTGTCCTCATTTTACTGGTTTGGTTTTCTCTAATGACAATTTTGGGTTCTCCAGGTGCAATTATTAATTTTTATTCTGTTGTTACTTTTAAAAGTTACTTGTTTCTTTGACTATTTTGTAGCCAGCTTCATTTCTTTGTCCTGTTCCCTCTCATAATATGGCCCTCTCATGACTCCCTGCTTCTGCTTCATAGAACTTATCTTTTAGATATTTTTGCTACACCAAATAAATGTTTAACATGGTATTTTTATGTTTTGCATAGGAAGCAGTTTCAGCAATATGCTTTTATTCTAAGTTTTTTTCTTAACTTTCAGAATTTTTTACATATTTATATTACATATTTATGTGTTTTAATGTAACATGTATTTGTATATGTATTTGTTTATCTATCCTTGCACTCAGGGACATCTAGACAGGTGCTACATGCCTACACACAGCTATATCTTTAGTCCTCTTAACTGTATATTTTAGCTCTGAGAAAATTTGCACCTAGATATGTCCATGATTCGAAAGTCAGTATTTTATGGTCTCCAGACCAGTCTGTGCTGCACAGCAGTTTTAATTTCAGGGCCTTAACCATTCTGGAGGATCAGATTAATCTCTGGTTGCCATTAGATTGCCAGAAAATTTCATATTATGTGTTAGGAGAAAAGTGTTCAACGGTCAAATAAATTTGGGAAATACAATGTGCTACTTCCCACTTTTGGAAATGCACTATGAAGCACCTGGAGAAGTCCTGTACCAAAGAAGCTTGTTAAAAACTACAACGAGGTACCACCTCACACCGGTCAGAATGGCCATCATTAAAAACTCTACAAATAACAAAAGGTTGGGGAGGGTGTGGAGAAAAGGGAACCCTCCTACACTGTTGGTGGGAATGTGAGTTGATACAGCTACTATGGAAAACAGTATGAAGGTTCCTCAGAAAACTCAAAAATAGAACCATATGATCCAGCAATCCCATTCCTGGGCATATATCCAACAACACTATAATTCAAAAAGTTACATGCACCCCTATGTTCATAGCAACACTATTCACAATAGCCAAGACATGGAAACAACCTAAATGTCCATCAACAGATAAATGGATAAAGAAGATGTGGTACATATATACAATGGAATACTACTCAGCCATAAAAAAGAATGACATAATGGCATTTGCAGCAACATGGATGCAACTACAGATTACCATACTAAATGAAGTAAGTCAGAAAGAGAAAGACAAATACCATATGATATCACTTATGTGTGGAATTTAAAATATGACACAAATGAACTTATCTATGAATCAGAAACAGACTCACAGACAGAGAGAACAGACTTGTGGTTGCCAAGGGGGAGAGGATTGAGGAAGGGATGGAGTGGGAGGTTGGGGTTAGCAGATGTAAGCTATTATATATAGAATGGATAAACAACAAGGTCCTACTGTAAAGCACAGGGAACTATATTCAATATCCTATGATAAACCATAATAGAAAAGAATATTAGGGCCTCCCTGGTGGCGCAGTGGTTGAGAGTCCGCCTGCCAGTGCAGGGGATGCGGGTTCGTGCCCCGGTCTGGGAGGATCCCATATGCCGCGGAGCGGCTGGGCCCGTGAGCCATGGCCGCTGGGCCTGCGCGTCCGGAGCCTGTGCTCCGCAGCGGGAGAGGCCACAACAGTGAGAGGCCCGCATACCGCGAAAAAAAAAAAAAAAAAAAAAAAAAAAAAAAAAAAGAATATTAAAAAAAGAATGTATGTATGTATAACTGAATCACTTTGCTGTACAGCAGAAATTAACACAACATTGTAAATCAACTATACTTCAATTTAAAAGAAGAAGCTCGTTAATCATTCTTTTAAAAAATTTGTTAAAGTTATTCTCAAGGAAAATGTTATATTTATGTCTATTCACCATCTCTGGACGCTACTTTGGTAAATGCTATGGAATAAATAAAGTCTGCTTCCCGTAGACTTTGTGGGCCTGCTAGCCTCAATCCGGCATGACACTTACTTGCAATGCTTCCTTCTTCTTAGGTAAGTATATCCAAGTTCTACAAAACAGCGCCCCGACCTCCCATCACTTTGTATCATATTGTACCTATTTTAACTTTTTTTTTTTTTTTTGCTGAGATATAATTTACATAGATTAAAATTCACCCTTTTAAAAAAGAGTAGTTCTATGTTTGGCAAATGCATATAGTCATGTAATTACCGCTACAATCAAAATACAGAACCATGGTGAGTATTTAAAAACTTTAGTACCTAAATGTGTGTGTAAACAGAGGCACGGGTGAAATTTGTTGAACTCAGAAGGTATGCTTCTTGCAGTTGACAAATGCTCACCAGTTTACTGGTAAATACAGACTCTGAATCTATATGTTAGAGCCTGAGAATAGGAGTAGATTAACGTCTTTTTGGAAGTGATCTGTGTCATTCTATTTAAGGGAGTGGATTTAGGGATATTCAAGCATGTATTTTTTTCCACCCATCCCTATGGACAGGAAAATTCATAAAATTCCTCTTTCCAACTCTCCCCTCTTCATACACTTAACATATGGTTTATGTTCTCAACTTCTCTTTTGTTTAATTTGTCGTGTGTGTGTGTGCGTGTGTGTTTGCGTATTTGTTATAATCAGAAAATGAGAGGAATGTATTAGATATTGTGACCCTTTTCCCATGCTAACAGCAAAGTATTTTATAAATAACAAAGTAGTATTGAAATGTAAGCTATTCTTAGATATCTCTTATCTTCACAATAATGCTCAGTAAAATATGGATAAAAGTTTATATGTAATGAGTGTTTTTCTTTGATTGAGTGGTTGGTTGATGTGTGAGCAACACTGGACAGTGATATTGGAGTGAAGTTTAATTTTAGACTTAGAGCTGTCTTCTAATGAAGTTTTTGATGATGAGTATATAAAAATTGCTGTGCCATTGTGAAAGGTAAATCTGAATGCACTTCTGCCTGTGATCTGGTCCTATCATCTGGACCACGTTTACTTGTCTAATTCTCTTCTTTCAGCTCAGTATGACATACTCATTTTTAGTACAAGATAGGTCGTGTTTATCTGTTGCACTGTCTATGGTCCAGTGATCTCTTTTGTAGTCTAAAGGGAACTGTATGAAAACTGAACTGGGTCAAGGAGTCTGAGAGTGTTAAAGTTCACCAAGAAATCAAGATGAGGCTTTGGCAGAAACAAGAGGAAGTTAAAATTAGTATGAATTGATTTCCCTACCCCCTTTTCAGAAATTGTTCTCACATGTTGTGAGCCCCTTGGCCATTTATGTGATGCTCTGTGTTATGACTGTGACATGACTATGCCAGAGGATGGCCAAGGTCAACAATATGACCTATTTTTATTTTTTCTTAATAGGAAAAAGTTGCCATTCTTTTCCCACACTGGCAGAGTCTTTCTGTGTGTGTGGCTTTGCAGACTCCTTTTTGTGAACATTTCACATCTTTTCCTTTGATTAAGCTTGTTAGATTTCAGACCTCCTTGAACTTTAAACTTCTCATTTCCAGCTTTTCCAGTTAGATGTTCTAAATCTAGTGATCCATTACACAGTATTATTAACTTATCTATCCTTTGGCAGCTTTATAAATTATTTCAGAAATATATTTTTCTTAAAACAGAAAAACAAACGGGATAGAACTACTCTTTTAAACTACTTTCTATTTAAAATTGGATAATTTTATTTACAAATCTGAATTATCTGAAAGAAATAAGAATGTATTCATTATGTGGATACTTCATACATCTCAACTTTCAGGTTTTCTTGAACTCTGAGGCTGTGTTACAAGGAAGTCTGAGTTGTTTGTTGATTAAATCAGTGCCGCCTAATTGGTTTAATCATGAATCTACCTAAATGAATTACTAATATATTAAAGATAATATACGCTCACTATGTAAACAACAACAAAACTTTTACTAAAACATGAAATATTTAGTCGAAAATTAAGGTCATATAACAGGTAGTTAAAATATAAAATATCTAAAATCAAGGTGAACATTTCTTTTCCAAAATGCACAATTAACTTAATGTTCCAACTCACTTTTTGTGTATATAAAAAAAAAAAACAAGTGATGTCAGAATTGTAAGTTAGGGAATATTGCTGAGAGACTTTCAGTCAAGATGGCAGCCTTAAGTGATGCAAAATTCCACCCAATCACTTTCTGGATCCAAGCACAGAGTATGTTAGGGGAAAAAAAATAATTTAAAAGCATATTTGAATGTGAATCCAAGAAATGGAAAACTTAGCTGCCAGAAACAAAGACTGAAATTAGGTAGCATAGTGAGCTGTTACTGAAGTTGAATGTCTCGTGGGCGAATCTCAGGACCTTGATGCCTGGGTTTTAATATCTATGTGGACATGTGATAAGAAATTAAATCTGTGCAAATCGGGATGCTGAAACTGAGCTAGAGAGAGTTGCTATGTTCAGGAAACTGAGAATAGGAACAAACTATCTGCTGGCTTGGAAGCAATAAGAAACCAGCATTTTCTAGTGCCATAGGTAGGAAAAGTCAAGAGCTAGAATATACAATCCCAATCTGTGCTTTGAATAACTCTGGGGTCCATATTCACATTGACTACATTAGGAGGTAGAACCACAGGTTAAATTATTAAGAAAAATGTTGAGCCATTGCTGAAATAAAATATCTCGAGGTAGAAATCATAAACAACATGAAGAGATTTTAATATAAATATGTCAAAAATGTAAAAGACACAACAGAAAGAAGAAAAACATAAAGCTTGGGTAAGACAGTATGAAAGAAGAGTGAGCATTTTTGTTTTGGCAAACATGTACATATGTGCAACCAGCACCACTATAAACAAGACATAAAACAGCTCCTTTGCCTCCAAATATTTTCCATGCCCTCCTTTATAGCCAATCCTCCCTCCCAACCCCAGGCTCTGATAACAACTGATCCGTTTTCTGTCCCACGGGCCCAGCCACTCCACGGCATGTGGGATCTTCCCGGACCGGGGCACGAACCCGCGTCCCCTGCATCGGCAGGTGGACTCTCAACCACTGCGCCACCAGGGAAGCCCTGTATAGCCTTTTGAATGTAGCTTCTTTCACCTAACATGATGAATCTGAGATTCATCCATGTTGTTGCATATATCAGAACAGGAGTTCATTCCTTTTTATTACTAAATATTATTCCATTTTATAGAGATGCCACATTATTTTTGTCCATTCTCTAGTTGAGGGACATAGGAATTGTTCCCAGGTTTAGCAATTATGAATAAAGATGTTATAAATATTTATGTATAGGTTTTGGTGTGAACATAAATTGCCATTTCACGTAGATAAATACCTAGGCATTGGGCTGTTGGGTCATATGATAAGCGTATGCTTAACTTCATAAGAAACTTCCAAACATCTTCCAAAGAGGCTGTAATAATTTGCATTCCCACCAGCAACATAAAAGGGATTCTACTTATTCTGCATCCTCATCAGTAATTTGTAATGTCAGCTCTGATCATCTATATGGTTTTGAATAGGAGGGATGAAAGTAGAATAGCCTCACTTTATTTCTGATCTTAGGGGGAAGTCATTCATTGTTTCACTAGTACATATGACATTTGTGTAGATTTTTTGTAGATATCCTTTATCAGATTAAGGAAATAAGGAAATTCTCTTCAATTCTGAGTTTGGCAAGAGTTTATTGTTGTTGCTGTGCCGAATCACTTTGGTGGTTGAATTTTAAAGATTTCTTTTTCCGTATCTATTGAGATGTTAATATCTTTAAAAAATTTGTAGTCTATTGGTATGGTGAATTACAATGATTGATTTACAATGTTTAACCAGATTTGCACTCCTGGGATGTCTCATTTGGTCATGATATTTTGTCCTTTTTGTTCATTGCTAGATTTAATTTGCTAGTATTTTGTTGAGGATATTTGTATCTAGGTTCATGAAGAACATTAGTTTGCATTTTTTTTTTCTAATCTATTTATATGACTTGGCTGGCCTCATAAGTCAGTATATCTTCTCTCCTTTTCCATATAATGGAAGAGTTTGTGTAGAACTGATATTATTTATTTCTTACTTGTTTGGTAGAATTTGTCAGTGGAGGCATCTGAGCATGGAGTTTTCTTGATTAGAAGATTTGTAACTATAAATTTAATACCTTTAATAGATATAATAATCTTTAGTTTTTCCATTTCTTCTTGAGTGAGCTTTGGCAATTTGTGTCTTTAAAATAATCTGTCCATTTGATCTATGTTGTAAAATTTATAGGAAGAGTTGTTCATAATATTTCCTTATTATCTTTTAATATTTGTAGTTATGACCCTTTATTTGAAATAGGTAATCTTAACAATCAGCCAAGTAGAAATTCTGGAAACTAAAAATATAGTAATTGAAATTAAAAGGTTAAACAGCAAGTTAAATACAGGTGAAAAAAAGCTTAGTGAATAAGAAGATAGGAGATAGGAGAAAAATCACCGAGAATATAACAAATGTAAGTCAAATATGGGAAGTATGAAATAGAAGTTGAAACATAGTGGACAGAAGGTTAAACTTGCATATATGTCTAGTAAGAATTACAAAAAAGGAGAATAGATAGAATAGCAATATCCAAATAGCTAATATTCAGTAATTCTCTAGAGGTGATAAAAAATGAGCCTTTGGGGGCTTTGAAGCCCAATGAGTCCTGAGCAGGAAAAATAAAAACAAAATATATACCTAGACCAATTAATGCAAAATGTTAGCACATCAAGGTACTAAGAAAAATAAAACAACTTTTTCATCTTAGAATTTGTAACTCTGATAAATTGTCATCCAGGATTAAGTATGAAATAAATACATTTTCACATAGAATCAATATGTGTAATACACACGTTCTTGCAGAAAGAACAATTACAAGATGGAAATTGTATCTAGAACAAAAACGTCATGTATGAAGAAATTATAATCAAAGAAATTTGTAAACATATTAATTTGTAATAATTAAAGATTAATTTGAGAAATTATTTTAAAAGGAGAAAATAGCAATCACATGGACAATGGGATGAAGTATATGGAGCTAAAATAGTCTAAGTTTCTTGTATAATTTAAGAGGTGGATAGACCTATGGACTACTTAGGTCTCTAGTAGGCTTAGAATAAGTATATATTTTAGAAGAGGGGAAGATGAGCACTAAAATAATAAAAATAGAAGGCAAACTTTTCAGACAAGGAAGGGAAATTTAAAGAATAAATAGAATTTGATAAATCTAATAGGAGGCAGGAAGAAAAATATAAGTTGGATTTAATAAAAGATATGGTAAATAAAAAGACAGAAAGTAAAGTTAAAAATTATTGAACATATATCAGCAATAACATTAAATGTTAATAAAACAAACTTCCCTACTAAAAGAGAAATGTATTTGGATGGTATAAAAAAAAATTCTTAAACAAAGATAAAGGTATATCTGGCAAGTATTAAAAGAAAGATGTTGTTATAATTTTAAATTGGGAAATCCAGATTTGAAGGAAAGCATTAATGGGTTTATCAAGTACTGTATTTGCCTATTGTCTCTTAATTCCAAATCTGCTCTTGTACACTTTGCTCTGTGATGCTAGTACTGGGATTCAGCAAACTACATTTCCCAGATGTTTTCCCAGTTGGTTTCCATTAAGTTCTGTCAATAGGTGGCACTAGAGAGAGTGAAAAGGATAAGGAACTTGCTATTCTTTCCTCTCATTGTTGCTCCATCAGGGTCAGCTTCAGTTTCCAGCTCCTTTGGGAACTCCCAGAACCAGTCTTGTCCTGCCTCTTTATTAGCAGTCTGAGCAACATTTCCACAGGGCAGCTTCTCTGAGCTTATAGGTTCTAGGAAGTCCACTCCTTCCCTTTCGCATCCTCAGTTCTAGAGATAGTAACTGCTTCTCACAGTTATTATCTCTGAGTGACCTCAAATTCTTTCAACCCTCCAACATTTGTGCAAAAAATTTTCTGTATAGTGTGATTTTTCCTTCCTGATGGCATCCTGACTATATAGATCAGAATAGAATAAAAATAAACAGACTTATGCAGTGATTATCCACCTGAAAGATATGTCAATATTCTGTATTTAGTTAACAATACTATCTGAAGATACATAAAGAAAAGCCCTAAATAGTCATGAGGTAAGAAGCAAAAATCCATAATTGTAGTGAAAAGATTGTAAACTTTTTATGTTGAAGTAATTCTAGATTTTAAAAAAGTTGCAAAAATATTTCACAGAGTTCCCACATACTCTGTTTTCGTCAAATGTTTACACATTACCTAACCATAGTACGATGATCAAACTGGTAATTAGCAATGATAAATACTATTAATTAATATATAGATCTTATTCAAATTTTTTCA
This sequence comes from Mesoplodon mirus, assembly GCF_964341445.2. NCBI lineage: Eukaryota > Metazoa > Chordata > Mammalia > Artiodactyla > Ziphiidae > Mesoplodon > Mesoplodon mirus. The sequence goes on along the minus strand of NC_138990.1, from coordinate 72,882,214 downwards.
GTTATCCCACTAATGTCCATTTTCTGGTCCAGGATCCAATCAAAGATCCCATGGTATGTTCAGTTTTCTGTCTTGGTCTCCTCCAGTCTAAGATAGTTCTTCAGTCTTTCTTTGTCTTTCACTAGCTTGACATTTTTGAAGAATACTGATATGTAGAATATCTCTCAATTTGGGTTTGTCTGATGTTTTCTCATGATTAGATTGAGGTTATACATTTTTGGCAAGAACACCACAGAAATGATCTTGTGTTCTTCTCAGTGCATCATATCAGGAGATACATGATATGTTTAGTCACAAATGATGTTGACTTTGAGAAGTCTGCTAAGATTCTTCACTATTACAGAGGATATTTTTGACACTCCTATCTAAGAAACTGTTAGATAACAGAAATCTAAAAAAATTTAAGTATAGAAGAATTTTAAAATATTAAAATTTCAAGCTGGTACACGTATATAGATACTGCCCCCTAAAAGAAGGTACACTCTATTCAAATGCACATTAAAAAGTACAAATATTGGCAATATATTAGGCTACTAAAAAGCCTCAGTAACTTCCACAGACATGATACCATATGAATCACATGGCCTAATCTTTTTTGTTTGTTTGTTTGTTTTTTGTTTTGTTTTTTTGCGGTACGCGGGCCTCTCACTGTTGTGGCTTCTCCCGCTGCAGAGCGCAGGCTCCAGACGCGCAGGCTCAGCGGCCATGGCTCACGGGCCTAGCCGCTCCGCTGCATGTGGGATCTTCCCGGCCCGGGGCACGAACCCGCGTCCCCTGTATCGGCAGGCGGACTCTCAACCACTGCGCCACCAGGGAAGCCCTGGCCTAATCTTAATGCAATGTAATTACAAGTCAAATATAAAGAGATATCCAAAAGCTTATGATTGAAAACAAACCAAAAAATATACTTCTAAATAATTCATAAGCTAAACATCTTATTATAATTTACCTTATAAATATTTAGAAGCAAACAACAATAAAATCACCCTGTATTATACTTGCGTGATGTACCTGGAGGGTAATTTATCATGTTAAATAGATATTTTAGAAAATAAGGAAGATTGAGTTGTGTTTATTTCAAGAAGCTAGACTACAATTACATTTCCCTTCTTTCCAAATAAAAAGTGGAAATAATAGAAACAACCAGAAATTAATTATGCAAAAAACAAACAACATAAATTAGCAATAAAAACAAATCATTGGTTTCTTAAAACAATAATAAAATAGAAAAATACTGACAAAATTGATCAAAAAAAAGAGAGAAGGCACAAATAAATTGCACAGAATGAAAAAGCAGCATAAACAGGTTTTATAGAATTGAAGAAAAGCATACGGAAATACTAGAACAACTTTACGCCCAATAAATTTTAAAATCTAAAATAAATAGAGAATGTTTTAGAAAAAAATATAAATTCCAATTTTTCTTAAGGAACAACAGAAAACAAGAAATTGAATTGGTAAAAAAAAGTCCTCACCTCCTACCACCTAGGTCCAAAGGAACCAAGCTGAAATTGTTCTATGAATTTTGTTAAACTTTCAAGGAACCTGTAATGCTTATCTCATAGAGTTTCAGAAAACAAATTAAAAGAGACAAAGCTATCCAACCTAGTTTGATACTAGTATTAACTTGACACCAAAACCAGATATGGGCAATACACAAAAATAAAATTAAAGATTAATACAAAATGGAAGCTAAATCATAAACAAAATGCTTGCAAATCAAATCGAGGAATATTTTTAAATAATTCACTTTGGCTAAGTATGGTGTATTATAGGAATGCAAGTTATAATTAACATTATATTTATTAATGAAATATCCCACATTAGCAAGTTGTAAAAAATGTGATATCTCAACAGATACAGCAGAGCATTTACTCATGATAAGAAGACTAAAATAACTAGTTGTAGGAGATAATGTCTTCAAACATAATTAAGAAGGTAAAATATTAGAAGCAGTCTCTTTGAAACCCACAGAACAAGGATGCTTCCAATATCTGTTCTCTCCTTCTGCAGTAATATAACACTGATTTTAAAGTGGGCCCATAGCTGCCTATATGGCCCAGCCTCTCTGATAATTGGATATAACTTTGTCATTTTGGAAGTGTTTTGGAAGCAATGTGTATAAATTTTAGGATGCATCTTTAAAGGAAGGGAGCACATCCCATTTTTAACACCTCGGCTTTCTTGCCTACTCAGCTGGACACACAGCTATGAATCATCCTGGAACATGTGGATGAGGACAACATCCTAAAAATGGCAGAGCAACCAGATACAGCCACTTTGGTCTCTGACACCATGAAGTCACTTTACCAGTCCTGGGAAGTATTCTATTTTATTCAAACCACTGATTAAAAAAAAAAAAATCACTGTAATAGCTGTTGAACTTAAATTCTCACTAATGTACCTATTTTTACCTCTTCTATTCACTGTTTTACTGGAGGTTTCGAGCAGTGAAATAGAAGAAAAAGAAATGTGGTATAACTTCTAGTAAGACAAAATCTAAGAGGATCTACAGACAAACCAGTTAAACTAGTGAGAAAGATCAGCCAGGTAACTGTTTACAAGACCAATTATGAAAACATTAAAATTATACCATGAACCAGTAACAAGGCAACTGGAAAATGTTACTAAGAAAAAGCAGTTTCATAATAAGAGGAAACCCAAAAGTGACCTAACACTAAATGTAATAAAAATATCTATTATTATTATGGTGAAAATTATAAAAGGATACCAAATTATTTTAAAGTACATAAAAGGAGACAGATTAATGAATAAGTAGAACATGTCTATGAATGGAAAGATTAAAAATGGAAAAATGCTAGCTTTTCTCCAAGTAAGTAATAAATTCAACATAATTTAAATAAGACCTCTAAAACCCTATTTTGTGGAACTTAATTAGCCAAATCTAAAAATCTTTTCAAAGTTCATGGTTATATGATATACTAGATATATAGGAAAGTATCACAACATGTTTGGAAAGAAAACAACATCAGGATAGTAGTTGACTCTGGGGAGGGGGAACGAAATTGAAGAATATTATGGGATTCCAACTGTGCCTATAATATTTTCTTTTAAAAATATCAGTAGAAAATGTGTCAAAATATGTTTATTCATTCCAGGTGCTGAGTTTATATGTTTGTAATATTACTCTCTCTCCTTTTCTGGATATTTGAAATATATCATAAAGAAAGAAATTCTGGCTGCAATGTATGGCTATCTTAATAAAAATTCCATTAACCCCAAACCTTCTGGGTTACATAATTGAATTGCAGAAATCCAACTTTTTAAATACAAATCAAAATTTAACTCTTAAATGTGACAATTTGGGGGTCTGTCACGCATCAATTAAATTTCTCTTTCCACCAATTCTTCCAGGATTAAGATGGGGAATACAAGAGTAATTAAGTCCCCCTTTTTTATTTGCTATGTCTATTTGCTGTCACTGCAGCATAAATCACTGTCATTACATGCTTCTTTACTACACTGGAATTTAGATAAGAGGCAACACTGTGTTTTGATACATAATTTCAACGTTTTTTTTCTTTTTAAAAATCAGGCCTACATTTCAAGTCCTGCCAGATTGTCTGGTACTGTGATTTTAGTTGATATTTGGGCTCCTTCTAGTGTTTTGTAACTAACTCTGAAATAAACATATATTTTTTTATGTGTTTTCTGCATTCAGGAGTACTGCCTCAGCTACGTCTCAAAAGTGGATTTATTGGCTCTAAGGTTTGAATAATCTTAAAACTCTGTATTTGTACATCCAAATAGCTTTCTAACTGAAAATATCTAATTTATGTGTCTTTCTCAAATGATTGATATTATGAACTTCATTATACAATTGCTGACACAGTATATTAGGATTTGAGAACTATCTTTGATAATTTAATAAACTATATTTTTACTATTTAAATTTTCATTTGCTTAATTGAAAATGAGTTGATCATTTTCATATATTTATTAGTTGACTCAATTTTTGTGAATTTTCTACTTGTTGCCTTTAATAAAGGATTAAGCAGGATTAATCAGTTAATTAATTAATCCTTTAATAAAGGGTTAAGCAGTTAATTAATTATACAGTTAATTAACAATTGTATAATTTCTTTATATAACAAAGTCATTAATCCTTTGTTATGCGTACTGCATGGTTTTTCCAGTTTTTATTTTTGTTATGTTATAGTTAAAATATTTTACATAGTCAAATTTGTTCTTTTTTTTTCTGTGATTATTTTGTCATCTTCTAGCTTATACAGTCCTTTCCTTTCTGGTAAGTATTTACATATTTTCAAAACTTTCATTATAGTTTCACTCCCTAGATTTTATAATTTGTTGAATATACAATTTATCTTAAAGTTAGATATAAAGTGAAATTTTTAAATTGACTTTTTGAAAATAGTCAAGCAATTGATCCAATACTACTGGCTGACTAAATCACCTTTTTTTCATTAACACATTTTCTAATGAAAATTTATTGGGATTTTTTTCCTGATTATATAAGTAATAAAGGAGATATTACTATATTTTTCCATACTATTTCTATGTTATTAAGTGTTCCATAGAGGTATAGTTTTGCCCAGTCTTTGCCTAGCTAGCTAGCTATACAGCAAGAGATTTTTTAATGATGTGTTTCAAATGTACAGAAAATTAGAACATAAGATAACAAACAGACATATGACTTGATGACTTTTTAATGACTTTTTGATTACTTTAATTTTGTGAAATATTTAATGTTTTAGTTTTCTTTATGTATGTTCCACATATTTTTATCTTTTAAAAATGTTTGTTCCTAAATGCTATATCGTTTTGCTGCTTTTAAAATGCAAACTTTCGGGGCTTCCCTGGTGGCGCAGTGGTTAAGAATACACCTGCCAATGCAGGGGACACGGGTTCGAGCCCTGGTCCAGGAAGATCCCACATGCGGCGGAGCAACTAAGCCCGTGCGCCACAATGACTGAGCCTGCACTCTAGAGCCCTGAAGCCACAACTACTAAAGCCCGAGCGCCTAGAGCCCGTGCTCTGCAACAAGAGAAGCCACCACAATGGGAAGCCCGCGCACCGCAACCAGAGAAAGCCTACACACCACACAGAAGAGTAGCCACTGCTCACCACACCAGAGAAAGCCCGTGCACAGCAACAAAGACCCAACACAACCAAAAATAAATAAAATAAATAAATTTTTTTATAAAATGCAATCTTTCAAATATATCTTCCAGCTTGCTTTTGTTGATAGGTAAAAAAGCTATTGAATTTTAGATGTTTATTTTATAATGATCCCTTTTAATAATATTAATACTTTTTAATTGCTTTTCTTGGGGTTTTTATGACAAATAGTTATATTAACTAAAAAAATAAAATTATTTCCTTCTTTTCAAAATGTATGTGTTATTATTGTCCTCTTCTAGTTGGATTGATTGTAACTTCAAGGACAGTGTTAAATATTGTCCTGAGCCATCTGTTTTCTCCCTGACATTAAAGGGATTTAATTCAGTGTGTCTCTCATGGGGTATATTGGGTCGAGATAGTTTTATTATGTTAAACAAGGATCCTTTCCTTCCTTTTCTAGTTTAGTAAGAAGGTTTTACCAAACTTTAAAAAATGCTTGGCATAGTTAACTATTAACATAATGCCTTTTAGCGCTTAACAACAAAATTATATGATTCTCATCCTCTTAGCAGAGATAAATTTTATTGCCATATTTCCCATTCTTGTATTCTAGAAATGACCTACTTGGTCACTGAGTATTTTTCTCATAATACACTTAAAACACTTTGTTAGCATTTTATTTAGGAAAGCTTTGTTTTGTTTTGCATTTACAGTGATATATAGGGCTGTACTGTAGACTTGTTTAATTTTCTTTTTGTTAGGTTGTGATATCAAGTTGTTCTTGCTTTTATGTATATAGGTATGTAGCCTAGAGAGTCCTCCCTACTCTTCAACTGTACATATGGAACAATTACGTTCATTTGCACTTTTAGCATTGTTAGGGGAACCACTGACCGAAACCTCTCACCCTGGCCAGGCCCGATAGTAACTACCTGCATGAGTTAACTTACAACAGGAGGTCTTGGTAAGGAACGCAGAACTAACAAGCTACCACCAACCGGAAGAATTTGGGAAAGGTCAAAAGGAGAGAGGAGATGCCAGTCCATATGTCCTAACGACCTCCCAGAATCATTCTTGCTGAAATCCATCTTGGCTGAGCGATGCGTATGCCACCAGGAAGGACCTTGAGTCAGAATGATTGGCCAGAGAAACCCAGAAACTAACCCCATTACCACAAAACCTAAGACTGTGAGCCATGAGGCAGAGTAGTTCTTCTGGGTTCCCTTACCCTCCTGCTCTCTACCCAGGTGCCCCTTCCCAATAAGGTCTCTTGTTTTGTCAGCACGTGTGTCTCCTCAGACAATTCATTTCTGAGTTTTAAACAAGAGCCCACTTTGGGCCCTGGAAGGGGTCCCCCTTCCTGCAACAGTATTAGGGTCTGAAAAACACATTTAGATAATACACTGGCACCTGGTCTCTAGTTGCTTTAGTGCTACAGCAACAGAATGAATAGTTGTGCCCGAGACAGTATGGACAGTGTGGATAATATTTACAACCTGGCCCTTTAAAGAAAAAGTTTGCCAGCTCCTACCTTAGAGGACCATCCAAGCAGGAGTCCCGTGGCCACCCCAGCGATCTCTTTTGATGTTCCCTGTTAAATTAATTAAACAAGGAGGCTATTAGACTGAGGTGGCTCTAATCCTATGGAGGCCTTTGTAAGCAAACCAAAATCTAAGGCTGTAAATGCCTCAAGGTTCCAGAAGAAATCTAAACGCTAAGGACGACCAATCACAAACAGCCACTTAGGCTTTAAGCCGCAGTCAATCAAATAATTTCCTCTGTCTGCTTCCACACCTTCTCTATACTCTTTCCCCTATAGCTCCTGTCAGCGGAATGCTCCAAACCAACTTCCCACTTGGTGCTGCCCCATTTGAATAGAGTTTTGCTCCAATAAACTCTTAAAGTTTTAAATAGACTTCAGTTTATTTTTAACACCCTTCAGTTCCCCATCTCCTAATTAATCCGGCTCCATCCATGCTGTTATATTAGATGACTTTATCTTTGCTTGGCTGATTTTATATTACCTTATGATCAGAGAAGTAAGGGGCTAATGATTATTACCTCGACTACCATCTAGTGGAGGAAGATAGGATTTAACATATTCCAGACAACCAGAACTTTAGAACACTTTTTCTACAAATTTTTTCTTCTTTAATATTATTATCACAGTTAGTGTCACTGTGTTTAAGCTTCCAAATTTTCATTATGATGGTTATTATCATAATAATTATTAGTTCAGTCAAGACTTTTTTGAATGACCAACATGTTTTCGTATAGCATTGCATATACCCTCCTTTCCAGGTTCTACTTCCCTCTTTTTTATTTAATTTAATTTTTATTGAAGTATAACTGAATTACAATGTTGTGTTAATTACTGATGTACAGAAAAGTGACTCAGTTATACATATATACATTCTTTTTCATATTCTTTTCTATTATGGTTTATCACAGGATATTGAATATAGTTCCCTGTGCTATACGGTAGGACCTTGTTGTTTCTACTTCCCTCTTGACAGTAAACTTTTCAGTAGCAGCAAGAAATGCCAAGACAGAAAATATTAAAAGGAGACAAATACCGTCAATTTAGAATCCTATGTTATTAATAGTTTTCTTCTATTTTTTTTTATTTTCTTTATACTTATATGATAGTTTGGCAACATGTGTGGTGGTCAGCATAATGGCTTTCCAAAGATGTCAATGTCCCAATCCCTGAAATTTATGAATATATTATGTGGAAAAACGGACTTTGCAGATGTGATTAAGGCTCAAGATCTTGAGATAGGAAAAGTGTCCTGGATTATCCAGGTGGACTCAATCTAATCAAACGAGTCCTTACAATGTGGTTAAACGAAGAAGTAACTATGACAGAAAGGTTAAAGAGGTGCAATATTGCTGGCTTTAAAGATGCAGGAAGGGCATCACGAGCCAAAATAATAAATCTGTATTGGTTTAAGACTCAAAGTTTGTGGCAACTTGTTGTGGCAACGTGTTATGGCAACAATAGAAAACTAGTATACAGAGTATATAAAAACCTAACTTGACCTTTTTTTTTTTTTAATCTTAGCACAAAAGGCACTACTTCATTATCTTCCTGCACTTACAATCGCTCCTAAGAAGTTTACTGTCACTCTGATTTTGTTTACCACTTTTATGTGTTTGGAGCATGGTTAATTTTGGGAATGAGTCAAAGATTCAGCTCAGCTACTGATCTTATGTAGAATGCCTTGGTTTAAAAACATATAACTTTGTTATTAATTTCTTGGTAGCAGTGTACTTTTCTTATTGTGATTAGAGAATATTGCTTGTACAAATTCTACTTTTCAAATTGTTAGAGGTTGTTTGGGCTTAAAATATGATAGCATAGTTTGCAAATAATTTGAGGAATATAATATACAAATAACATATATTCTCTATAGTTTATGACATTTTGTATAACCCATAAATAACATTATTTAAGATATCTTTATCAGTGTCTTAGTCCTAATCTCTCAAATGTAATGGATGTTCAATTCCTTCACTGTAAGTATTTAGTTTTTTAGTTTCTTCATGTATGTGTAGTACCTTTTGCTTTGTATATTTTGATGCCATTGTTTATCAAGTAAGAGTTGACTGTTATATCTTCAGAGTGGATTTCAATTCATTATTTTCTGCCTTTATCTTTATTAAGTCCTTTAACTACCTACTTTTTAGTTCATTTTGTTATTGTTTTCTAGTTTCATAGATGACTGTTTACTTAAAAACTTTCATTATTATTATTTAATAATAAAGAATATAGAGCCATGAATTTTCTCTAAGGTGATTTTGCCTTTATCCCACATAACTTAATATGATATGCTCATTTTTCCTTGAATTCTACAGAGTCTGTGCTTTTAGCTGATTTTTATAAGAAATTCTTTTCTATTTCTAAGAGATTTGATTTGTACTTTTTATTAAATTCCTTGTCCTTTGAAATGTAGTAAGAAAATATGACTCATCTGTTTTTTCAATTTAATGGGATTTTGTTTTTGTTTTTGTTTTGCAGTACGCGGGCCTCCCACTGTTTTGGCCTCTCCTGTTGCGGAGCACAGGCTCCAGACGTGCAGGCTCAGCGGCCATGGCTCACGGGCCCAGCTGCTCCGCGGCATGTGGGATCTTCCCGGACCAGGGAACGAACCCGTGTTCCCCTGCATCGGCAGGCGGACTCTCAACAACTGTGCCACCAGGGAAGCCCCAATTTAATGGGATTTTGCTATAGGTCTTAATTTATAGAAAGTTGATTAAAAATATCCCATGGAAATTTGAGAAGCACATGTATTCTATGTTAGTTGCTTACAGAATTATCAATATATTAATCGAGGTAGTCATTTATGATTAATTAAATTTATATATCTATTTGATCTGATAATTTCTGAGAGAAAGGTATTATAAAATATTTCTTCATGATTAAAGCTCTATCAGTCCTTTCTCTGATCACATTTTCTTCAGAGCAGAAAATATAGTTTAAATAAATATAATATCCTTCTATGTCTTTTTATCAGACTTAGAATAAACTTGTTGCTGTTACCTTACCCAGTGTTCTTTTAGTCTATAGAACACACTTAGTTACTTCTTTCCTCAGAGCCTTTGCATATGATACTTTGATTTTCTGAAATACTTCCACCTCCTCACCTCCCACCCATATGCCTTGTTCTGGCATCTTTGCTCCTGTGCCTCCCTTTCATCCTATAGTTTCAGGTACTTAAATGTTTCTTCATCATAAATCCCTCCCAAAACTAAGATGGGTTCTTCCTTGAAGAAGAATGGTTTTCATAGTAAAATTCTTTTTTTTTTCTTTTCCTCCGCTACCTATTGATGGCAGCTATTCTGAACATAGAGGTTCCTCTGTGACTTTTAGGAATATATATTTGCCAAGAAATGAGAAACTATCTGGGAGTTATCCTTTCTATATCTTTAATTTTCAGCACTTAGGACGAGCATACATACTCCTTTGCAATTTTAATCACATCTGCATGATGTCTTCCAGAAAATCCTAAAATTTATTATTTCTTTGATTCCCATTCATAGTTTTACAGTGCTACAAGACAATTATTATTTCATATTTCTCTTCCTTTTATTTTATTAAGAGATGAAAAGAGAAGTAAATATGTGAACATAATTCATTATATAGAAATTCAAATTTTGAAACCTAAAAAAAACCCTTAAGGAACGGGTATTGAATGATATATGGGCAAATGCTTTTCAGCCTATTTTGAGTAAATATATTTAAATTTGATACACTTGTATTACATATTATATTGATGTGTTTCTTATTTATCAACACTTGTTTATTTAAAATACATTTACTTGTTAATAGGAGATCATACATTTTATATATTTTTGACTTATATTTGCTGGCCCTTAAAGATATGAAAAAGATGTTCAAATTTATTCATAATAAGAGAAATGCCAATTAAAATTACACTGAGTTACTATTTCTCCTCTATCAGGTTGGCAAAAATCCAAAAGTTTGACAACAGTTGGCAAGGCTGTGAGAAAATAGGCACTCTTATATATTGCTCATGATAATAAAAAATGATAAAATCCCCATGGAATAAAATTTGGCAACATCTAACAAAACTACATAAGCATTTACCCTTTGACCCAGAAATCTCATTTCTAGGAATCTATCCCAAAGATACTCTGGAAAAATATGAAAGATATATGCATAAGGCTATTTACTGGAGTTATTTATAGCAGCAAAAATTAGAAAGAACCCAAATACTCATCAATTGGTGTTTGATTGAATATGGACTATTGTACATTCATACAATGGAAATATGTAGCTGTAAAAAGAAATGAGGAACATTTTTAGATACACATATAGAATAATTCACAGTGTATGTTTTTAAATGAAAAAGAAAAATAAGTTGGAGAAAACTGTGTATGCTTAACTATAGTACAGGAAAAAGGAATAAGATCATAGATATTGAAGATTAAAAAGTTATATACCTTGTTTTATAGATTTGACTTTGTAATTATGAACATATTTTATGTAAATATAAAAAATAAAATCAAAATGAAAAAATGTAAACAGTTAAAAACAAAAATTAAAATGAAATAAATGAATCTAACTCTGTAGTAAATTGGTGGCATAACCACCCAGAAAAGAATTAATGCAAGAGACTGAAATATAGTGAATCAACTGAACTTTCTTAGTGGGTTACATCATGAAAACCAAAATAACAGAAAAAAATTAAACTGTTTTTGGTAATCTACTCTTGGTGTTGTTATTCTATAACTATTACATATGTGTAGTAGGATAAAATACATTAATGTCACTAGGAACTAAAAGTTTTGGTATAAGAGAGAAGAGAAATAGACATAAGATTAAGGGAATTAAAGGCTCAAATTCTACATTTGAGTTAGAAATATTGATATGATGTCATATGTATTTTATCTTAAAACAAAACAAAAATGCAAACAAACATATTTCCTAGATTTGTCTACTGAATAGCCTAGAAACAATGACTAACCCAATAGTAATGAGCACCCACATACCCAAAGTATGGTCTCTAAGTATCATTTCCCAGTAAACAAGCCAAGGCTCCTTGAAGAAATGTCTGAATGCAAGTCTGAGGCAGGAAAAATACAAGATAATCCTGGAACACCATGTCCAACCAGAAAGCAAGGTAATTATTAAAAAACTACAGGACTCAAGAGCCAACCCAAAGAATCTCTTATTGACCAAAGACAATTCAATTTAAGCAGTAATAAGAATAACTGTAAGGAGGTGGAACATATGCAATATGTTTAAACACATGAGTATATCATAATAATTAAACAAAAAAATCTCACTGGTTGCCTTTGAGATTGCTAAGGAATCAGTATAAGCATTCTTTTGCCTTTTCTATGTGAAATAAACTCTCTGCCTTTCTTATTTTAGGAAAAGGCTTCTCTTAATATAATTGTTCCAGCTAATAAATGAGAAAATAAATGATAGAATTAGAATATCATAATTTTTAAATCCCAAATGAAATAATGGATTTAAGTATTGATTATAAATGGATGCTAACATAAAAAATGAACAGAAGCAGGAATTATGAGCTTTCTGGAGGAAGATTCTACTTATAAAACAAGCAAACAAACAAAAAACTCAAAAGATACAATCATATCAAGACTGCATAGATAATAGTTAACATAGGAGGCCCAAACCTTCTATCCTCAGAAAGTCCTGCTTATAAGGTTGGTCCTTGACTGGTATCTGGAAGCTTGTATTTCAAGAGAGTTACCACCATTCCCTGGTAAGAATGTCTTACTGTGCCCTGACTGTTTGAACAATGTGGTTTATGCTTAACACCCTTTCTTTCTGGGAGTCTCAAATTGTGGTATGTGCCAGGCAGAAGGTGCCTGCATGACCAGCACCCAATAAAAACCTTGAACACTGAGTTTCTAGTGAGCTTCCCTAGTGTATGGCATTTTATGTGTGCTGTCACTTGTTGCTAAGTAAGTACTATGTGACTGCACTGGGAGAGGGCTCTTGCAAGCTTGCCCCCGGAGTCCCCATGCGTATTTACCCTTTGTTGACTTTTCTTTGTATCCTTTTTCTGTAATAAATCATTCCATGAGTATTACTATATGCTGAATGCTGTGAATTTGTCTAGTGAATCATTGAACCTGAAGGTCATCTTGGAGACCCCAACACAAAGACTCTATATGTTACCACCAGTCTACAGAAAATACATGGAATAAAGAAACATGTAAATGATACCACAGGGATGCATTCAGCAGAGTACAGAATGTGGAAAGTTCTATAGTCTCTTTAACAAATAAATTGCAAGAGAAACAAAGAGGAAGAAAAAAATCTATTAATTAAAAGAGACTTACAAAACATTTAGAGATGAAATAACCCAATGCCTGGGATTGGTTTTAAAGTAATTCAATAATGGTAGTGGAAGAGAGCACAGAGTAAAAAATTATATTAATTAAACTTGTATTTCAGGAATTTAGAAAAAGCTCTTTGAGGAGTCCTAAAAAAAATCAAGAGAAAGGAAATAACATATATCAAAACAAAATAAATGAAATGTAAAACAGGAGAACTGAGGAAGGTATAAAAACAAAAGCCTTGAGTTGATTACTTTTGTTGGGGTCAGCTGGGGCTATGCTTAAGCAGTTTAAGAAATCTCTCCTCTTATTCTGCACTCAGAACACTCTCACTTTAGCTTGGTAGCCCCATTGTCCACCTTACAGCTTCAAAAATGTTTTCTGTCCATGTGCTGAGGTCTTTCTGCTTCACTGTAAAAGAATCCCATTGACCCCTTGGTATGAACATGTTTCAATTTCAGTTTTCCCCTTACCTTTTTTTTTTTTTTTAATATAATCCTATAGTCTACATGCTGTGGCGAAGGCCAGAGTACTAGGTTTATGTGGGAGGGAAGATAGAACAATTACATATGATAAAAGAACATAAGATGTATATATACACATACATATGCATATATATTTATATGTCTATATGTATGTGTGTATACATATACACACTTATACCAAAATATGTTGATTATATTACTATATTGTGCATTTCTCTAAAATCAGAATTTTTGAAATGAATTTTCTCTGTTAAAATAGAAAACATTACATAGTTGCAAAAGAAATATCAATGTAAAACAAAAATAAACAATGAAAATATATATACAGATATTCAAGAATTATTTAATTAAACAGGACCCTGGATGTTTACTGAAAAAGACCATGGCTCAAATCCTTTATGGATTAATGCTTTAATCTTCAAGGAACAGATTTTTCTTTTAATATAGATTTTTCTTTGAGCATATAGAAAATATAATGCAGATATAAATTTAATATTAAAAGCAGTTAAAATGATAAAAAAAGGAAAATGAAAATCTCATATAAACATATATGCAAAGATACTTGAAATAGTAGCAATATCAAATCTTTATTTAGTTTCTACTCTTTCTTTAACAAAGGTTGTATATAAGATGTGAATTTACTTTTGATGCAGTCCTAGCTTCATCCCCAAAGTTTGGATATATAAATAATATTCAGTCTCATGATTTCCTAAATCATTATTTTTAAAATTAATAATGTGAATGAAATAGTACTGAACTAATAATTTATGTCCTCCTTGATCTGTAATTAGGCAAATTTAAATTTTCAAGTGTTTGATTTTCAAAACTATTGTTAAACATACATTTATTTGTAACTCAGAAATAAAATAATTTGATTTCATCAAATAAAAGACAAAGACTGTGTGTGTTGCTCTCTCTACTTTGTTAGTTTCCTAACCATGATTCCTTCTATTCTTTGTCATCCTGAGTTTTGTCATATTGCTCCCTTTTCCTTTATAGTAGGCATCTCTTTGTAAATTTTGTCCTTTTATGTTTTATCCTTAGGTACATTTATCAAATTATTTAGGATAATATTTTCCAATTTGTGAGCTCCAAAACACTTTGTTTTATAATACGTTAATAAGTATTCTGCAAAAAGAACTCTTCCACGGTAAGGCTAGCTTGACAATGCAGAGGTAAACACAATTACACTGATATCCTTAGTTAAAGGCATCTTAAGGGAGACTAACCTAATCATAAGCATTGTGAATTTTCTCTAGGAAGTTGTATTATGTAACATTTTCCCCAAATTTTCAACTATAGAACCCATTTTAAAGACTAGAACACTTTTAGCATTCCATAAATTCAGTGTTTTTCCAATAGGACAATATTGTTTTGGACTATCTCTAGATTTTTAACCAATAGCAATACTCACTGGCTGTCAAACTTGCCATTTCTTCCTTATTATTCACTTTAAAATTTTAGTGGTAAAATTTTTACCACTGGTAAAATTTTTACCTGGTAAAAATTTAAAAGTGAGTAATAACCTGGAGCAAATTTTTAATTTTTTCTTTGGTGAAAAGGTACAAAATGGTATATTCTTCTGATACATTTCTTATCTTAAGATGACATTCACATGATAACAACAGCTTGATTGGGTATAAAATCTTGAATCATAACTGTTTCCTCTCAAAGCATCACAAAAGTTTATTTTTTTCTGGCAGTTTAGCTGTGCTCCTCTTCAGTGAATCTAGCTTTATGCCTAAGAATCAAGCATTTCACCAGAATACGTCTAGGTAACTATCTCTTTCATTTATTTTTCTTGATTCATGGTGAGCCTCCTCAGTTTCTAGATTCGAAAGTTTTTAGATGAGAAGTGTTTTCTTCTCCTACACCTTTATTACTTAACTCAACTTATTTGGATTTCTTCCCTCCTATTTCTATCTTTTATAGTTTACATTTATCCTTTTTCCTTAATTTTTTTTCTCTCATGATTTACACTGTCTTATCCATTTCTTCAGCATAGTAAGAGTACTTTTCATGTCTGCTCTATACACTGATGATTCAAATTTTCTGCAGTTCCAAGTAGGCTGCTTTGGTGTCTCTGAGATTTGGGAGTAATTATTCAACCTTGATTGCTTTGCCTTATTTTCTCTGAAATTTTTTTGTACATTTACATTCTATAGTTATTCAATTTGATAACGAACAAAGCAACTTAGAGAATTCCAAGAAGTTGCTACCATGAATCATAGAGAATAATATTGTCTAGAGGGGAAAATTTTAATTTTGGAACTGGACATATGCCAAGTGAACCAAACCAGAAGGCAGTCTTTAGGGGGTGAGACTTTCTCCTCCATACAATTTATTATTTGTATACTTCCTTCCTTCTTCTGTCTCGTGATACTGAGCAAATTCCACAGATGGTTGTGCAGGGTAACTAAGTTGGTCAAGGTGATTACAATGTGACTATTAGCTTGTTTGCTGCTTGCTACAAAAGATGCTGAGCCCCTGACCTTATTTCCCTCAGCTGCAACACAATCCACTGTGTTAGAGCATTCATATGGCCCAGTGATGCCCATGGGATTTGAGAGACAAGGGGAACCGGTGATACCATGATGACACACCCTCTGTTCACTGAGTACTAAACTGTCTTATTCTGCTGTAGTAAGTTTCATTGTCTACTTTTGGTATCTATGGAGTAGTAACAGGTTTACTCCTTGCCATCTTTTGTGAGGCTAGGGCTGTTCTCTGTCAGAGATTTTAATGCTGCTGAATGTATGTCCATTGTCTTAACTCAAAGTAACTTGGAAATAGTAAAAAAGAAGTGGAAAACAGAAGGCCTCTATAAGGATAAAAGTTTTGTATCTATTTGAGCATATATTGAAATGTACTTTACACTAATTAATTAATGAATCCATTCATGTCTGCTAGTAGGAGTGTGGCCAGGTGAAAGCTGGCTGGCTGGTCACAGTTCTGACAGGCCTCTATGTTGAATCACCTCAGTCCAGAGTCTAGATCTCAGCCTTAGAATCTCATGAAATGGATGTTGTCATATACTGAGGGTGGGGTAGTCTCTCACAGATGAGCTTAGAATAATAAAGGTCATGTCTAAATCAGAGATACGCGTCATTAATTTATTATCAGAGATCCCCTTTCTGGAGAAGGTAATGCTAGTATTTGCTAAACAGGGAAGGCCCCTGCCCCTCATCAGAAAGCCAATTTGAAATCAAAGTACTGCTCTGTAAGGTTGGAATCAGAGCAAAGGTGGATGGTAGTGAGTGAGGCTTGAGGAATCACCCTGTTTTACTCCTCTGGTGCCCAAATTGCTCTGGTTCCTATGCATTCCTGACTGGCACATTACCAACTTTAAAATTTCTGGCTCCTATCCTTCTGTATTTCTACTGCCTTCTATTCCTGTTTTCTTAATATACCATTTTTCTTGGATGTGTTATTATAAAAGATTTAGCTATTTCCCCATTAAGTATTTTTTGGAATGAGCCTGGGCAAATAAATATCTCCAGGTCTCACCCTTAGCTATGGAGACCTTCAGTCTCTCTAACATGACTTTGCAAATATCCAATCTCATCTTTATGTGTTTATTATATTGGTATAATTATCAGCCTTAGAGATATTTTAATGTTAAAAAATATACTATGGGTATATGCCTAATGTATCAATTTAATGTTATGTATACATGTTTACAAACACATACAAATGGTCCAAAGTTTAGTTATTTATTCAACAAATATGTACTTTGTATCTTCCATGTGCTCAACACTTTTGTAGGTGCTGGAGGTACAGTGATGAGAGTCAAGCTTTCCACATTCAGGGAACTGACATTCTAGTGACAGTATGGATATATATTTATATCATAATTTCAGAGAGTAATAAGCTTATGAAGAAATATGAAGCCAGGTAAAAACTGAAGAAAGATATGGGTGGCTATTTTAGATGGTACCATGATACTTTAAATAGTTCTTATAGCACAAAAGCTATACTGGGAATGTCATTAAACAAACAGATGTATTTGCTAATTCTGTTATTTCCACTTTGATCATAAAAACATTGTAATAACTGTAATGTGAATATGCAGCATCTGTCAATAAATCTGACATTCTCTCATCTTTGTGATTCAGACATATTAGCATTGATTGGTTGTAAAAAGAAAATATAAAAAAATCTTGTTCAAATGCAGTCAACATATAAATACTTTGAGGACCCTGTTAACGTACTGACATTTGAATGTGTGATGAAATGGAGTAGATGCCATACAAATTCAGATAATGTTGAGAAATTCTTAAACTTCAGTTAGTATATTAGTCTTCTGTTCTTTCATAATCCATAAAAAGCATGCAGCATACGGTAATGTGTCAAGAATTTTTTTAAATCCTATTTATGTGTATAAGTTCACATAAAATGCATCTTCCTTTGTGTATTATATAATGATGCTAAAATGTGAGGTCATTTAAGGATTTGCCAAACATGGAAAAAGAAATATATTTGCAGTTTTTACATTAGGATACAATTATGCTTTGGAAAAGCACTATTGCCTAAATACATCTTAGAAATATGCTTTTGAGAGGGACTGAATAGCACACAAATTCTGATCTCTTTTAAGTCATCTTGAAAAACGGACTACAGAAACATGAGCTGAGCTTTAATAAAGTGCTAATTAGGCGTGCATGCCACAATTTGAATGGTGATTGTATGAAATGTACAGAAATCTCAGCAGCAGAGGAATGGTATGTGGCTTTGGGGGACAAGTTGTGACAGTGAGGTGCTAGTCCTTTGATGGCATGAATTTAAAACCTTTAATGCTGACAGAGACTTTGAGATTATCTATTCAAGCTCTCAATTTGCACAAGAGGAATCTAGGGCTTAGCATCCATAAGTGACTTGCTCAAAATCACATAACACGGCAAACAGGTCACCTGATGGGTGAGTTTGTGCTACGCCTCCAGCCCTTACTGCCTCAGCTCCCCCCTCCCATTCACTTTTCAGCCATTTTATTGAACTTCACAGCACAAGGGCTTAGAAAGAAAGTGAAATTCACATGTGTACATTGTCCTTTTGTTTTCTAGCTGCTTCAGTGAAATATTTTGAAGGACAGTAAAATGAAAACGAGGTTTAGGGATTTCATTTATTCTCTTTTTCTTATATCCTGCCATAAGAAAT
The DNA here is from genome assembly GCF_964341445.2 of Mesoplodon mirus. NCBI lineage: Eukaryota > Metazoa > Chordata > Mammalia > Artiodactyla > Ziphiidae > Mesoplodon > Mesoplodon mirus. Next base: position 72,863,633 of record NC_138990.1, on the reverse strand, counting down.
TTTAAAAATTCATAATGTGACCAAGATGATATCAGAAATGGGAGTTGGAGGAGAGGATTGAGGCAGAGTTAGTCAGAAAGGGAAGAGAGAGTGAAAAGGGGCTGTGCCAGACACTGAGGTAGAAAATCACAGTTCCTAGAGCAGTGATCATCTCCCTGGTGGTTTACTTTTCTGAATTTGAAAAGGAAACTATTAACCACTCTAGGCCTTTTTTTCCTTGACTATGGGATGAAAAGCATTCCCTGGTTAATCTCTGAGGTCCTTTTCAGTGTCACTAGGCAAGGACTGGGTCTGTATTCAGCCTTTTGGAAGTCTTATGGAAGACATATATGTAATTCTTGATTAAGCCTGTCAACTGCTCCTTATACACAACTAGAAAGCACTGATGTTTATTTTCAGGTGGAGATATTATTGTTGATCTGTTAATAAGTCTGCTAATTTAGAATTAAAGTCAACTCTTAATTAACCAGAATAAGGGGATGGGTACAGAAGGGAGATAGCATAGACGACTGCAAATCATGTGTAAAACAAAACTCCAGTTTGAGGGGATCAGTACAGTATGGTGGTTAGAAACAGTTATTCTTGTGTTCAAATCCCAACTCTACATTTACTAGCTATGTGATCCTTGGAAAGATCCATCAGGCCTTATTACATGATGTGGCCCCTGACTATATCTGTGACTTAAAAGTCCTGCTTTTTTCTCCCATGAACAATTTGCTTCAACTACAAAACCCTCCTTGCTCATCTGTGGTCAGGACAAGCATGCTCAAACCTCAGGGCCTTTGCACATGCTACCTTTGTCTAGACAACACTTCCTCCAGATATCTACATGGAACTCTACTCTCTTTTTTTTCAAAATTTCCTCAAATGTTACCTTTTTGAGAAAACTTACCTGTGCTAGAAGGAATGATAATGAAAGAAACTCACCTTTTAATATTCTTATATTCCTGCTCAATGTTTCTTTATAGTCACTCCCTGAAATATTATATATGTGTTTTTGTTTGGTTGTCTTTAGTCTACTCACATTACTAAGTAAACTCTTTGATGTAAGTCCCTGTTTTGTCCTTCCTTTCTCTCTTTTGTCTTTCTTTCTTTCAGTTGCCTTTTCACCTGGGTCTAAAAGGTACCTGGCACATAGTAACGGTTCAGTATGCATTTGTTGAATAAATGCATGCTGGTGCTAAAAGAAGAGCTAGTAACAGAAGTGGTTACATGCTACAGCTCTGGGAGATAGACTGGTGATGGGTGAAGAGTACAGGACCCTCATCGTCCTCGAAGATGATTGGTCTTACTCTGTGTTACATTTGTTATAAATTATTTTAAAGAGATCATGGTTGGATCCTGGTCTAAAATATACCACCATCCTATCCACATTTAATCTGTATTTAATTTTATTTCTTCCACTTCAATCCACTTGGCTTCTGATCATAAATGGAAATGAGCCAGCAGAAAGGAGATGGCATCTATCCGTGCTGTATCCTTGCAGGAGTTCACTGTTCTGGAACCTGAATGCCATGAACTCTTACTAATGACCGTAGATATGAACCTAGGAAAATACTTTTATATCAATTAATTGGAATGATACAAGTATAAAAAATGTAGCTAATGTGAATGTGAGTGCGAATACAAGTAGATACAATCAATTTAAAAGAACACACCAGACCATACGTGTGGCCACAACTCCTCAAGCCCCACTAACTTTAAATATTTTCTGTATCTGGCTAACTTCATTTATCTCTCCTCGGCCACTTGCCTTAGCATGGAAGAACTGTACTAGGAGAAAAGACCCATGGCACGGTGGACAACTCTGGAGGTGAGGGTTTGAGTATAATATAATGATAAATTAACTTTTCTTGTTACCCCAGTAGGTGTTTTGTCTTCCCAAATAAAATATTTGGGGGGGGATGTAAAATATTTTCAGATCTGTTTTTTTCTTAGTTATATGATATTATAGACATGAAAAATAGATGATGAACAAGAGGATATCTTTAAATAAGGTCACAGAAGCATTTACATCAGTGAAAAAGTGAAAAATGCTTTTGCTCCCCCGCACACAGATCATACACACACACACATACACTCCTCACACATCTAATTTACACACACATCTAATTCTCTCACACACACCCACATGCACACATACATGCACACACGCCCCACTGCCTCACCCCAGGACTCAGATGATCAATGCCCAGGCCCAGCCTCGCTCCTGCTGAAGTCTCATGTGAGTTCTAACAAACCCCCCTCTAAAGCGGCCTCCTATCACATGCTCTTCAGGACAGGATGAACACATCTACCGAAAATCATGTTTTCTTTGCATCCTAACTGAAACAGCATTAAAGGGGGAAATGGGAATTCAGCACTGCCAGCTACAGTATCTCTCCTATCAGTTCACCAATAAGGCCTGGTAGGGACCTGCCGAGCCTCTGGATAAATTGTATTTTCCAAGGGTTAATTAAGCTGTCTTGAGCTTCTGCATGAAGAGGAACAAACTGGCACTTGCAGCGCTTTCTGAAACCTGCTGTCGACATTACAGTCCCTGCTGCTTTTAGCTGTATCGATCCGATGCCTGACCTGTGAGATCCTTGATGGCTGCTAACACTAGAAGCTTACTGGAGCTTTCCAAGGGAGCTTCGGGACAGCTTGTGTAGTCAGGTACAATTACCTATCCCTCCAGGAGAGCCAATTAGTTCACAAAGAGCTGGAGCAGAACAAATGTTTTGTATGTGATTTAGAATCCTAAAAAAGAAAGGAGAAAAAAGAAAAAAAAAAGGCTTTGCTCCGTCTGATTCTTTTGTTCCTAATTTTATGATTACTGTTCGATTCACAGTGGTCCTCACATTTCCTCACATGTTTCTGAAAGAAGTAGAAGAACATGATAAACCAGATTTACTGTCTTCTCTCTTTAAACTATGAAAATTGCTTTGTGCCATTTAAGATCCGGTTTCTGGACTAATTGTATGAACTCAAAGGTAGGAAACCCAAGTTTGTTCTACTTTCTGCATTTCAGAAACTTTTTCTCTAAATGGTACAATAAAATTTAATCATAATGAAATGCTCCTTTAAAAAAGAATGGATGGCAACTATTTCTGAAACTTGGCTTTGCAGATAGAATGTAAGAATAAGAGATTTCTAGGTAGAAGTATGCTACACATATCCAGATATATATCGACATTAATATGATTGATTCCGAAACTACAGCTAAAGTTTGCAGATTGTCAAATAATAAAGTGTGGTGTCCTTTGAATAAAAAGGTGGTATAACTGATCTATCATCTGTATGCCCTGAGCCTAAGACTCCTTTCCCAATCATAAGTATTGGTATTACTAAGACTTTTATATTCCCTGTTTCATTTTCCTTTGTGACCAGTGATATTCACTTCTGAACTAGCTGTAGGATGTGGTTTGTCCATTAACTACATTTTTTTCTTTATTTTTGTCTCTGAATACTATCTTAATCATGCAGGATCAATACTTAGCCCTCAAAACATAGTGTACCAATAGAATTAACTGCAAATGGAATTTAATGCATTTACATTAAATTCCAAAAAGCAACAAAATGAGGGGAAAGGGAAATCGGCTATTACTTTTAGTAATGGAGACAAATTTTTTAAAAATCTGCCTTCCAATATTCTTTCAATATAATATAAGTATGTATATATGTGTGGTAGCTATGAAATGAACTGGGAACAGAAGTTCAATGTAAAAAATGGTATTAGGTATTTATCACAGAAACCTTTGGTCCTAGCTTAGACGAAGATAATATAAACATTTGATTCCTGTTTCTGAAAGGCAGTAAAATTAAACTGACAAAAAGATTTCATCATATTTTAGAAATAAGTCATCTAAAGTAAAATCAGTCTCTGGACCTAAACTAGAGCTCAAAGTGCAAAGACAGTAAAAAGAAAATTAAAAAATCAGTCAACTGGGTTTACCTTAGCTGCTTTTAGTAAAATATGGTTTTATTAATTTGTAATAAAGTAATAACTGCACAGAGTCAAGTAAGGGCCTAACATGCACCTGAGGTAGGTGGAATTATAAGCCTGCTTACACGGAAGTAGAGGGCAGATGTTTGTCAATGTCTCTGTGCCTGGGAACTTTCTGGGTTCTGAGCAGGCCTGATGTTTGTCCCACTGATGCAGGCAATGTCAATGAAAGTAGATTCATGCCGCCACAACTTCTCCATCTGAAGACATAATTGCATGAAGGGGGAGATGAAAGAGCTCAGTCTTTTGTTGGTCTGTCTGTAAAATGGACTGGGAACTTGACATTGATGGCTTTCTGCTGCTTCAGGTGTTTTCCTCTCTCTTTTATTAATATCAAGTAGTGTTGAGACCATTTCATTTGGATGTTGGAAAGGAGTTGATAACAGTTTCTAGTACTGGAGAGTCCTAGCATACACAATTTTGTAACTGGAAAAAAATGACCCTGCATGATTCAGAGCTAAATTCACTATTTCAGTTGGTAAGAGGCAAGCAGATGGTCCATTCCATTGGAGGTCAATATTTTGGTTTTGGAATAAATGTGAAAATGAGATCAAAACCATTTATTTAATTCCTCCAGAGTTCTCTCTTTTGCTGCATGGTCACTAATCATAGCTTTTTCCTATCCAGGTGATTTGCATGTGATGTAAGTTATGCTCTGAGAAAGCATTGGGTGGGGCATGCAAATCCTTCACTTTCACTGGAAAAGCAAATCAAAAGCTGGTGTCTGTAGTGTAATCCTGAAATATGATGAGTACTTATTTATTAATGTGTGGTACCCACACCTTATTTATTCTTCAAATATATCTTTTACAAGAGAAAAAGAATTTTCAAAGTACCAGTGAAAATTCTAATGACAATTTTTCTTTGCAGTCATTCTTTGAAAGAGATAGTAAGAGTTCAGTAAACTCCTTCTCACTGTATAGCCTTCTGAATAGAATATGACTTTAGTTTTCCTTCAGTTATAAGGGGCTATCATCAAACGTTAACCTGGAACCTGCAGATATGAATTAAAGACCATCAATAGCGCTGACAGTTTTCCTATTCTTTTTTTTACCTCCTTTTACTAAGTCGTCTATTAAGAGGGAGAATAACTTCCTAAGGATTCAACTTGAAAGCTTTCAAACTATTTAGCAGCATAAAGTACATGATGATCTTGTTTTTCTAAAACCTAACAAGCCTTAGAGCTACATGCTGAAGATACAATGTACAAAGAAGATACCAAATGACATTTTAATGTTTGAAATATCAGTGTTCATAATCTATAACACAATAGCAAAGATTTTAAAACTGTTTTTGTAAAGGAGTAGCAAGTTGGTGAAACCTGGAGAATTTGTTAAAGCTCCATTTCTAAGGTATCAAGAATATTCTTCTCATTGGAAAATTGCTGCTGATATTCATGAAGTGCCTGCTTCCTTTTCCAACCAGAGCATAAAGAGTCCACGTTTTTCCGAGATGTGGCTCTAAGTAGAACTAAGTGTGATTCTTCATATGAAGGCCTCAAGGAAGAGAAAGAATGGATTTCCCAAACTTGATAGATGGAGGTGTTCAAATGAGAAAGCGAATAAAGTGTCAGACTCAAACGTGGAAAAGGATAAAGGAATTAAAGAGTCAGAGAGGGGAGAGTGCTTATTCAAGTCTAAATGTTTACTGCTTCATGGTCCATTAGGGTATCTTGGAAGGAGGCTTAGTGCAAAATAAATGAATACGATTCTTGACAAATAATGCCATTAATGCTACAGGATGTTCATCTCTTTTTAAAATGTATTGTGAGATGCTGAATGATATATTTATTATTAACGGTGAAAACATGACACTCTTAGTCTTAAGGTTATTTCTACATCAATCCAAATTCAACTCTGTAGAAAAATTTCCCTTGTTTATAACCCTTATTTAGAACAACTAATAAAAACTTCTCAAAGGTAAGAAACTTGCCAAAAGGATATTTGTCCTTGTATCCAAATGACATTTTAACTTTTGCCTTCTAAATATTCTATCTTTGATTATTTCATTATAGACATAGAGGCCAAAATCATCTATAAAAGCTAGTAAACACCATAGCATTCCCATTGCAGCTCAATTGCTCTTTCATTAATCAATTATTTAGTACAGGCTTACTATTTACTAGGCACTATGCTAGGCACTGCATTGATAATGATTAACAAAAGAGACACATTCATTATCTCCTTATGCTCACAGGTTAGTGGGAGAGATTATTAAACTCAAATTGTAGTAAGTGATTAGGAAGGAAAATTACACAGGTGTGTGAGAGCATGTAATGGGGTACCAAGTATGAGAATATACCCAGGAAGAATTCTCTAAGGAAATGATGTTTGGGCTGTGATCTGAAGGCTGTATGGCTATTAACTGGGGGATTATTAGAGGGATAGGGTGGCAACTAGAACCTTCTAGGAATAATATTATGTGAAAAGGAGAAAATATCTGGTAAACTGAAAGGAGCCAGTAAGTTTCAGCACACTGGACCAGAAGGAGAGAGGTCAGAGACAAGGCTGGGTCAGTAGGCAGAGTGCAAGTCATGAAAACCATGTGGTACACTAAGATTTTGGTCTTTGTTCCTACAGTAGTAGGAAGCCATTGCATGGTTATAAATACTAGTGACTTCATGAAATTTGAGTTTTCAAAATATCACTCTATTAAGCTGTGGAGAATGAATAGGAATGACATGTCAGGCAGGTTAACTAGTTAAAGGGTTATTGCAGTGGCCCTTCCATCCTGTATTCTCTGTACTAATTGTAAACTCATGTCTGTTATTGCCTGGAGATAGACATGTCTATCTAAAGACCCAGAACTACCAGGTTTCCAACTATTCCCACTTCTCCTAGTATATTAGAAAATGTGGCTGCATGGGTCTGACTTCCTACATGGTGACAATGCCTACATGATGACAATTGGCTGGAACCCTGAAGTGGTTGCCCTTCCCCTCCAAGATGACACGCCTGCCCTCCAGTTTTCCAGAGTCCTTACCACCTGCATCACTCACCTGTCTTGTCCTGTAGGCATTTATATTTTCGGCCTTGTCATTTCATTTTTGACGTAGCCTGAGTGATGAACTTAGATTTTAAAGTAAAATTTATAAGTTAGAAAATAATATGATGATAATAATTACCTCGCATTCTGTGTTTTCTGAATACAGTAAAACTAATTGACTAGTAAAATAATGAAAACATATCTAAATATAAAAGCTAATGGACTTGTTGATTTCCCCTAAATAAGAGTAATACATTAATAAATAATTTTTTAAAACCCTTACACTGACTAAACTTGAGTCATCCCCAAATATTCAAAATAGAAAAATTACAATGAAAATATGCAAATATATGGAACTGGCGTGTCAATCTCTTGTCAATCTTTTTGACTGACAAACTGAAGTTAAGACATGTCATAAAAGCATAATGCATCCTTTAACAATATTGCCAGCTTCCACTTCTTTGGGAATGGGAAGTTACTGAAATTTCTTTAATATTGTGTCTGTTTTTCCTTTTTTGTCATTTTGCTTTTCCTAAAAGAAAACTTGTTAAGTTTATACATTTTCCTGAGTATTATTACAATATATTACATATATCCACTCAGACACACACATATCAAGCATGTTGATTATGTCATCCAGATCCTCTGTATTATTACTCGTTGTGTGTCTTTGAGCTGTCAGCTTGTTTCATTTTAGTTATGTCGAATTCTACTTGTTTTGCCTCCTATAGTTTGATTATTTGCTGAATGGTGTATTAAATATCATAACTTTTATAGATTCTTGGTAGATGTTTATCTCTCATCAATGTGAATCATCTTGATTCCCTTTAGTTCATTCTGCTACACATTCGAATTTGTCTAATGTCAAATAGTACCACTCCTGCTTCCTTCCTTTTCCTCCTCCCCTTCCTTTTCCTTCTTCTTCTCTCTCGCTCTTTCTATCTTAGCACACTTCTATTATTTTTCACTTCAGTTATTTTCAAGTTTTGGGGTCATTTTACCTGGACCTCTCATGAGGAAAATTCCACTGACTTTTATTTAATTAGTTAATAACCAATTTGAGTATTATGGTCTTTTGTTGGGGGCATATCTCTCATTCACATTAGTATAATCATTGATATGTTTGGTGTTATTTCTGACAACATACCATATATTTTCCAATTTTTGTTGTTGTTTCCCTTTTTCTTTCTACATTTTTACCAAATTAATCACATTTTATTTCACTTATTGTATTTCTTATAGAGCTTTGGAGGTTCTACCTTTAATTTCTAGTCTGTGATTGTGGGAAATGTCAGCAGTGGTCTCCGACATTTCCTTCCTGTAAATAGAGGACATTATACCCCCTTGCCCTTTTGAAGGTGAGCATGATGCTGTGACTTGATTGTTACGTAGGGGCTGTAGTATTTGGGAGCCAGTATGTGGTTTCCCATGGTGTCCTTCTCTCTCTTTTTCCTTCCATGCCCTTGGCATCTGCTTCAGTGAACCCTGATGTCTCATCTTGACGTGATGGCTTCAGGGATGATGTCAGCCTGGGTTCCTGAGCGACTATTATTATGCTTATGCCCCTGAGATTTGGGCCTGCTTTTTTAAAAAATTAATTTATTATTTATTTATTTTTGGCTGCGTTGGGTCTTTGTTGTTGCATGCGGGTTTTCTCTAGTCACAGCGAGCGGGGGCTACTCTTCATTTCGGTGCACGGGCTTCTCATTGAGGTGGCTTCTCTTGTTGCGGAGCATGGGCTCTAGGCGTGCGGGCTTCAGTAGTTGTGGCATGCAGGTTTAGTTGTTGTGGATCACGGGCTTAGTTGTTCCATGGCATGTGGGATCTTCCCGGACCTGGGCTCGAACCCGTGTCCCCTGCATTGGCAGGTGGATTCTTAACCACTGCACCACCAGGGAAGTCCCTTGGTCCTGCTTTTTACCACTACATTGCCTAGCCTCTCCCAACTGATACAAGTGACTGCATTCAAAATATTAACAAACATTGACACATATTTTCCATAAGGGTTCAGAAAACAATCAGCATTAGTAGCCTCTCCTTTCAGCCAGATAGGGCCTTGATTGTAATTTAATGTTTTCCTCTCACGTTTTCCATCATCAAACAATTGTGTTAAAATCAGACTGAATTTTCTCCCAGTAGCTTTTCTTAATATTATACCTAATCTGGTCTCTGAATCTTTATCTAATAAATTATGTTCACCACCATATTATCAACACTTAGTTTCACAGTGTCTTTGTTCATCACAAGTTTTTATATCTTCAATTTCTACTTCCTAGAATTTAATTTTCACTTAGCTGGAGAACGTTCTTGAGAACTGTAGAGGGTGCATAGATAGTAAAATATCTGAAGCTTATTTATCCGTAAAACGTATTCTTTGCCCTTATATTTGAATGGTAGTTTTTTTTAATGCAGATATTTGGGTTTGGCAATTTTCCCCTCAGGAGTTCTGGGCAAGTGCTCTGCTATTTTCTGTATGTAACTGAGAAGACACCTGAAAGTCTGTTTTTTTTTTTTTTTTTTTTTAATTCTTTGCACATAACTTCCTTTTTTCTACTGAATTTGTGATATTTTTTGTTTACCAATGATGTTGATAGATTTTTAATGACTTCATCTTTATTCTTCCAGAGCAATCAACAGGCTCTTTTCTATTTGATAAACTGTCTTTTTTATTTTTTTATTTATTTTTTTTTTAGCGGTATGTGGGCCTCTCACTGTTGTGGCCTCTCCCGGTGCGGAGCACAGGCTCCGGACGCGCAGGCCCAGCAGCCATGGCTCATAGGCCCAGCCGCTCCGCGGCATGTGGGATCCTCCCAGACCGAGGCACGAACCCGTGTCCCCTGCATCGGCAGGCGGACTCTCAACCACTGCGCCACCAGGGAAGCCCCTGTCTTTTTTAAATTCAGGGAAATGTGCTTCTATCTTTTCCTTGACTATTTCTTTACTTCTTTATGTCTCTGCTTCTAAAAAATTTTTTTGATAAGTATTTTCTCTTACTTGTCTCTCATAAGTTTATCTTTGTGTTTTTGCCCTGCATTTTGGGAATATCCAACTTGATATTCCAGACCCTTTTTCTTTAGCATAACTAGTAAAAAATTCAGCCCCTCTATTTTTTGTTTATAAATCATGATACTAATATTTCTATTTTTTAAAAATAGATCTTTATTGGAGTATATTTGCTTCACAATACTGTGTTAGTTTCTGTTGTACACCAAAGTGAATCAGCCATATGCATACACATGTCCCCATATCCCCTCCCTCTTGAGCCTCCCTCCCACCCTCCCTATCCCACCCATCTAGGTCATCGCAAAGCACTGAGGTGATATCCCTGTGCTATGCGGCTGCTTCCCACTAGCTACCTATTTTACATTTGGTAGTGTATATATGTTGATGCTACTCTCACTTTGCCCCAGCTTCCCCCTCCCACGCCATGTCCTCAAGTCCATTCTCTATGTCTATGTCTTTATTCCTGCCCTGCAACTAGGTTCCTCAATACCATTTTTTTTTTTAGATTCCATATATATGCGTTAGCATACAGTATTTGTTTTTCTCTTTCTGACTTACTTCATTCTGTATGACAGACTCTAGGTCCATCCACCTCACTACAAATAACTCAATTTCATTTCCTTTTATGGCTGAGTAATATTTCATTGTATATATGTGCCACATCTTCTTTATCCATTCATCTGTCAATGGACACTTAGGTTCCTTCCATGTCCTGGCTATTGTAAATAGTGTTGCAATGAACATCGTGGTACATGTCTCTTTTTGAATTATGGTTTTTTCAGGGTATATGCCCAGTAGTGGGATTGCTGGGTCACATGGTAGTTCTATTTTTAGTATTTTAAGGTGCCTCCATACTGTTTTCCATAGTGGTTGTATCAATTTACATTCCCACTAAGAGTGCAGGAGGGTTCCTTTTTCACCACACCGTTTCCAGCATTTATTGTTTCTAGATTTTTTTGATAATGGCCATTCTGACTAGTGTGAGGTGATACCTCATTGTAGTTTTGATTTGCATTTCTTTAATTGGTAATGTTGAGCATCTTTTCATGTGCCTCTCAGTCATGTGTATATCTTCCTTGGTGAAATGTCTATTTAGGTCTTCTGCCCATTTTTAAATTGGATTGTTTGTTTTTTTGATATTGAGCTCCATGAGCTCTTCGTGTATTTTGGAGATTAATCCTTTGTCCGTTGTTTCATTAGCAAATATTTTTTCCCATTCTGAGGGTTGTATTTTTTCTTGTTTGTAGTTTCCTTTGCTGTGCAAAAGCTTTTAAGTTTAATTAAGTCCCACTTGTTTTTCTTTTTCTTTCCATTACTCTAGGAGGTGGGTCAAAAAAGATCTTGCTGTGGTTTATGACAAAGAGTGTTTTTCCTATGTTTTCCTCTAAGAGTTTTATAGTGTCTGGTCTTACATTTAGGACTTTAAACCATTTTGAGTTTATTTTTGTGTATGGTGTTAGGGATTGTTCTAATTTCATTCTTTTACATGTAGCTGTCCAATTTTCCCAGCACCACTTATTTGAAGAGGCTGTCTTTTCTCCATTGTATGTTCTTGCCTCCTTTGTTGTAAATTAGGTGACCATATGTGCATGGGTTTATCTCTGGGCATTCTATCCTGTACCATTGATCTATATTTCTGTTTTTATGCCAGTACCATACTGTCTTCATTACTCTAGCTTTGTGGTATAGTTTGAAGTCAGGGGGCCTGATTCCTCTAACTCCATTTTTCTTTCTCAAGATTGCTTTGGCTCTTTGGGGTCTTTTGTGTTTCCATATGAATTGTAAAATTTTTTATTCTAATTCTGTGAAGAATACCATTGGTAGTTTGATAGGGATTGCATTGAATCTGTAGATTGCCTTGGGTAGTATAGTCATTTTCACAATATTGATTCTTCCAATCCAAGAACATGGTATATTTCTCCATCTGTTTATGTCATCTTTGATTTCTTTCATCAGTGTTTTATAGTTTTCTGAGTACAAGTCTTTTGCCTCCTTAGGCAGGTTTATTCCTAGGTATTTTATTTTTTTTGTTGCGACAGTAAATGGGATTGTTTCCTTAATTTCTCTTTCTGATTTTTAGTTGTTGGTGTATACAAATGCCAGAAATTTCTGTGTTTTAATTTTGTATCCTACAACTTTACCAAATACATTGATTAGTTCTAGTAGTTTTCTGGTGGCATCTTTAGCATTTTCTATGTACACTATCGTGTCATCTGCAAACAGTGACAGTTTTACTTCTTCTTCTCCAATTTGTATTCTTTTATTTCTTTTTCTTCTCTGATTACCGTGACTAGGACTTCAAAAACTATGTTGAATAATAGTGGTGAGAGTGGACATCCTTGTCTTGTTCCTGATCTTAGAGGAAATGCTTTCAGTTTTTCACCATTGAGAATGATTGCTGTGGGTTTGTCATATATGGTCTTTATTATGTTGAGGTAGGTTCCCTCTGTGCCCATTTTCTGGAGAGTTTTTATCATAAATGGGTGTTGAATTTTGTCAAAAGCTTTTTTCTGCATCTATTGAGAAGATCATATGGTTTTTATTCTTTAACTTGTTAATGTGGTGTATCACATTGATTGTGTGTATTGAAGATTCCTTGCATCCCTGGGATAAATCCCACTTGATCATGGTGTATGATTCTTTTAATGTGTTGTTGGATTCTGTTCACTAGTATTTTGTTCAGGATTTTTGCATCTACGTTCATCCGTGATATTGGCCTGTAATTTTCTTTTTTGGGGGATGTCTTTTTCTGGTTTTGGTATCAGGGTGATGGTGGCTTCATAGGATGAATTTGGGAGTGTTTCTCCCGCTGCAATTTTTTGGAAGAGTTTGAGAAGGATTGGTGTTAGCTCACCTCCAAATGTTTGATAGAATTCCCCTGTGAAGCCATGTGGTCCTGGACTTTTGTTTGCTGGAAGATTTTTAATTATAGTTTCAATTTCATTACTTGTGATAGGTCTGTTTATATTTTCTAATTCTTCCTGGTTCAGTCTTGGAAAATTGGACCTTTCTAAGAATTTATCCATTTCTTCGTGGTTTTCCATTTTATTGGCATATGGTTCTTTGTAGTAGTCTCTTATAATCCTTTGTATTTCTGCAGTGTCCATTGTGATTTCTCCTTTTTCATTTCTAATTTTACTGATTTGCATCCTCTCCCTTTTTTTCTTGATGAGTCTGGCTATGGGTTCATCAGTTTTGTTTATCTTGTCAAAGAAGCAGCTTTTAGTTTTATTGATCTTTGCTATTGTTTTCTTCATTTCTATTTCATTTATTTCTGCTCTGATCTTTATGATTTCTTTCCTTCTACTGACTCTGGGTTTTCTTTGTTCTTCTTTCTCTGGTTGTTTTAAGTGTAGGGTTAGATTGTTTATTTGAGATTTTTCTTGTTTCTTGAGGTGAGATTGAATTGCTATAAACTTTTCTCTTAGAACTGCTTTTGCTGTGTCCCATAGGTTTGGGGTCATTGTGTTTTCGTTGTCATTTGTTTCTATGTATTTTTTTTTATTGCTTCTTTGATTTCTTCAGTGATTCTTGGTCATTTAGTAGCGCACTGTTGAGCCTCCATGTATTTGTGGCTTTTACCATTTTTTTTCCTGCAATTGATTTCCAATCTCATAGCATTGTGGTCAGAAAAGATGCTTGATACGATTTCAATTTTCTTAAATTTTCCAAGGCTTGATTTGTGACCCAAATGTGATCTATCCAGAAGAATGTTCAATGTCCACTTGAGAAGAAAGTGTATTACTCTGCTTTCGGGTGGAATGTTCTATAAATATCATTTAAATCTATCTGGTCTATTGTGTCATTTAAAGCTTGTGTTTCCTTATTTATTTTCTCTTTGGATGATCTGTCCATTGGTGTAAGTGATGTGTTAAAGTCCCCTACTATTACTGTGGTACTGTCAATTTCTCCTTTCACGTTTGGTAGCATTTGCCTTATGTACTGAGGTGCTCCTCTGTTGGGTGCATAAACATTTATAATTGTTATATCTTCTTCTTGGATTGAATCCTTGATCATTATGTAGTGTCCCTCCTTATCTCTTGTAACAGTCTTTATTTTAAAGTGTATTTTATCTGATATTAGTATTGCTACTGCAGCTTTCTTTAGATTTCCATTTGCATGGAATGTCTTTTTCCATCCCTTCACTTTCAGTCTGTATGTGTCCCTAGGTCTGAAGTGGGTCTCTTGTAGACAGCATATATATGGGTCTTGTTTTTGTATCCTGGACAGTGTGTGTCTTTTGGTTGAGTCATTAAAGGAATTTACATTCAAGATTATTATCGATATGTATGTTCCTATTACCATTTTCTTAATTGCTTCAGGTTTGTATTTGTGGGTCTTTTTCTCCTCTTGTGTTTCCTGCCTAGAGAAGTTTCTTTAGCATTTGTTGTAAAACTGGTTTGGTGGTGCTGAATTTTCTTAGCTTTTGCTTGGCTGAAAATCTTTTGATTTCTCTGTCGAATCTGAATGAGATCCTTGCTGGGTAGAGTAGTCTTGGTTGCAGGTTTTTCTCTTTCATCACTTTAAGTATATCCTGCCACTCCCTTCTGGCCTGCAGAGCTTCTGCTGAAAAATCAGCTGATAACCTTATGGGGATTCATTTGTATGTTATTTTTTGCTTTTCCCTTGCTGTTTTTAATATTTTTTCTTTGAATTTTTGTTAGTTTGATTAATATGTGTCTTGGTGTGTTTTTCCTAGGGTTTATCCTGTATGGGACTCTCTATGCTTCCTGGACTTGGGTGACTATTTCTTTTCCCATGTTAGGGAAGTTTTCCACTATAATCTCTTCAAATATTTTCTCAGACCCTTTCTTTTTCTCTTCTTCTTCTGGGACCCCTATAATTCGAATGTTGGGGCATTTAGTGTTGTCCCAGAGGCCTCTGAGATTGTCTTCAATTCTATTCATTCTTTTTTCTTTATTCTGATCCTCAGGAGTCATTTCCACCATTTTGTCTTCCAGTTTATTCGTTCTTCTGCCTCAGTTATTGTTATTGATTCCTTCTAATGTAGTTTTCATTTCAATTATTGTGTTGTTCATCTCTGTTTGTTTGTTCTTTAGTTCTTCTAGATCTTTGTTAAACATTTCTTGTATTTTCTCAATCCATGCCTCCATTCTATTTCCCAGATTCTGGGTCATCTTTACTATCATTACTCTGAATTCTTTTTCAGGTAGACTGCCTATATCCTCTTCATTTATTTGGTCTTGTAGGTTTTTACCTTGCTCCTTCATCTATGACATATTTTTTTGCCATCTTATTTTTTTTTTTATGAGGTGGATTGTGTTCCTGTCTTACTGGTTGTTTGGCCTGAGGCTTCCAACACTGGAGCTTGTAGACTGTTGGGTAGAGCTAGGTCTTAGTGCTGAGATGAGGACGTCCGTGAGACCTCACTCCAATGAATATTCCCTGGGGTCTGAGTTTCTCTGTTAGACCAGTGGTTCGGACTCAGATCTCCCACCACAGGAGCTTTGGCCTGACCCCTGGTTCATGAACCAAAATCCTGCAAGCCGCATGGAGTTGCAAAAAAAAAAAAAAAAAGAACAATAACAAAGTAAAAAATAAAATTAGACTAGGAAACTAACAGACATGTTAGATAAAATATAAAAATAAAAATATAGATGAAACAACAACTGGAAGGTACAACAGTACCACAGTAGTAAGAAAGAGGAGGAGGGAAAAGAAAAAAAAAGGGGGGGAGGCCTTGGCTGTGGGGGGTGGCTAAGGAAGAATGAGGTTTGGGCAGTGGGTGGGGCCAATGCTCAGAACCCACAGGGCTGGAAAAGGCCATGGGGGCTGTGGGGGGTGGGGCTTAGGCTCAAGGAACAGAAGGGGCCCAGGCCTGTCCCCCACCCCTGGTCTCAGAGGTCATGGGACCTTACCTGGGAGTCCAGCAGGCTTCTTGGGCTTGAGTGGGTGGGGCAATCGCCCTCCACTCCTCTCCTGCTCCTCCCAGAGGGCCCCTCCCACCTGCCTCTCCTGATCTCCCCAGCCTCAGGAGCACTGATCTTGTCTGACCTCCACTTCTCCTCCCCCTTCAGTCCCCCCACATCCTACCGGTTCACTTGGGGGTTCCTCTCATGTCCTTGGGCATCAGGGTCCCCCACCAGCGGCCAGCAGGTGCCCTAATTGTGGGGAGATGCTAACTCAGCGTATTCCCACACCACCACCTTCTCTAACATGTATTTTTAAAAAATGATACTAATATTTCTAATGTCCAAGAAGTCTGATTGCTTCTTTCTCATAGTAACCTTTAAATTTTTCCTTTTAGCAGAGGAGATACTCCTTTATGGTTTGGAGTCTTTAGTTATGTGGGGAAATTAACTTTTTATTCTATGTGTATCTCTTCTTTTTCAGCACTGTTAGTTTTCACTATCAATTAGATTCCATCTACATTATATCTTCCAGAAGTTCATCAAATATGATGATAGTATTTTTTTCTTCCAAGTTGTCTTGAATGATTACTGATTCATTCCTATTTTTACATTTTGCTATCATTTCAATGGCTGCTGGGAGTTGGTAGGGATAAATTCATGTGTCTTCAGGTATTTTGACCCAATGTAGAAACTTTGTATTATAATATCTTCATATTCTAAAATTATTTGGATATACAGGCCTCTTATAATATGCCTCATTTTTACACATGCTGTCAAAAATTATATTATTAGGTACTTAATGCTACAAGATGGTTCTGAGATATAATCTTCTTCAGCTAATATTAGTGAAGTTTACTCTGTGTAGGGGACAGAGTTGCGACAAGAATTTTCATTTCTACTCCTAATATTTTCTGTCCCATTTTAGACCATGAGATGTTCTTCTTCAATCCTTATAGACTATATTCCTTACCCCATGACCCAGGCTTGGTAGATATGTTCTAAAACACATTTTTGATAGTCTGCTCTCTCCATGCTTTATAATTAGGTGGAGGGAAGGGTCAGGATAATTTAACATTTCTAATAATCTATGTAAGTTCTAAACACAGACAGTGCATGATTTCTTTTCTCTGTGAGATTCAGTCTTTACATATGCTGAACTTTGTGCTAAAAATTAATTGCACTTTCAGCAGGCAGTGTCTTGTCTTTTCTTCCCCACTAGTGATGATGAACTCACACTTGTATCTTGAGAATCACATGTCAAGTTCCATCAAGTCCATGATTTTAATATGTATAAGTTGGCCTAGAGATACTCAGACTGTGACCAGGAAATTGAACCTATAATCATCATCATCATCGTATTGTTATTCTGAATTCAATAGCACTACCGAAAAGACAAGAGATAGACCTCATACATTTAATGTGTTTACTTTTTTTTTTTTTTTTTTGCAGTACGCGGGCCTCTCACTGCTGTGGCCTCTCCCGCCATGGAGCACAGGCTCCAGACGTGCAGGCTCAGCGGCCATGGCCCATGGGCCCAGCCGCTCCGCGGCATGCGGGATCCTCCTGGACTGGGGCACGAACCCGCGTCCCCTGCACCGGCAGGCAGACTCTCAACCACCACGCCACCAGGGAAGCCCTAATGTGTTTACTTTTGAAAGTTTAAAAAACTTTCCTTAAAAATGTAACTTAGCTCAAGAAAAAAGAATTATGACATATTAAAGATTCTGCTTAATAGAATGGAAAATAAACACTAGACTGGTAGAAGTCAAGAAACAATTTCTTGAATTAATTCTGTTACTAATTGAATGACTTTGATGAGAAAGAAGGAGATCCTGCCATTTGCAACAACATGAATGGACTTCGAGGGCATTATGGTAAGTGAGATAAGTCAGACAGAGAAAGACAAAGATACTGTATGATATCACTTATATGTGGACTGTAAAAAAAGCTGAACTTGTAGAAACAGAGAGTAGAATCATGGTTGCCAGGGGCTGGTGGCTGGGGGAACTGGGGAGATGTTGGTCATAGGATATAAACTTGCAGTTGGAAGATGAATAAGCTCTGGAGATCTAAGGCACTTAGATCACAATCTAAGCATTGTGATTATAGTTAACAATACCGTATCATATACTTCAAAATTTCTAAAAGACTAGATCATAAATCTCACCACAAAGAAGAAATGATAATTTTGTGACATAATGAAGATGCTAGCTAAAGATATGGTGGTAATCATATTGTAATATATACATATATCAAATCAACATATTGTACACCTTAAACTTACACAGTATTATACGTCAATTACATCTTTAAAAAATGATATGCACTCATATCATTAAAAGAAATTCCATTAAAAATTGAATAGCCTTGACTAGGTCATTTAACCTATCTAGACTTTCATTCCTTCATCTTTGAACTGAAGGGGTTGGATTAAGTTACATTTACCTTTCTATCCATGCTAAAGACTCTCTCCACTATTTAGAACTCATTGGGAATATAGTGAATGACTAAAGACATTTTATTAGTTACTTTCTTCAATGGTTCAAGATTTCTAGTAGATTTGGGTAAAAATATGTATTGCATAATTACTTGCACTCTAGTGTTGAAAATCCCAATAATGTCTGGCCAAGAGAATGGAAGTCCATGACCTGAAGCTCTTATATTAGTAAGGAGTAAACAGAATATGGCAGGAATACAAATATAGTCAGACAGGTGAATTTCACTGAGGAACCACTGTGTTCTGAACACTGAAACAAGTGTTGGAGTGATGGAATGGCATGAAGATAGGATGGGGGAAGTATGTGAGAATATAAAATGAAGGGTCCTGAAAGGAAAGACCTGAATTCACATTATCTTATGTAGTGTTATCTTCTATTATTGTCCTCATGATAATAGATTTCCATCCAGTCTCTCTGAAGAATCCATTTACTTATAAACAAATTCAGATTATGGCAGTGATACTAGTCCACTGTATTTTTTTTGTAATGCACAAGTAGTAGAATTTACATTCAGAAGACATCTTTTCCTCTACTTTTTTTTCCCCCTTCTGCTCACTCTGGGTCTCTTGGAAATGTCTTCATCTGTTAGTGTGGCTGTCAGCAAGTCACTCCTCATATACCATTTTCTTTACCTATAAATGAGGATCACATTCAACCTTCCTACATCACACAAACAGTGTGAAAATAAACAAATGACTATGTATGAAAGATGAACTACAGGAACTATAGTAACTTCCTTAAGATGCAAGAAAATATTTTTTTAATATTATATAACAGCAATTCTAATATTTCCTTCAAATGTGATAATCATTGCCATATTTCTTGGGATAGATTCAAAACAATTTCTCTTTCTTCATTACTAGAACTATCCAGTTCATTCCTAGACTAATGAATCAAAAAGAAAATGTCTTATCAATTGTTAGAGTTCATATGCAGGCATGGGACAATGAGCAAAGGGGAGGCAAATCCATCATAAAGAATGTTGTGACAAACTCTTAAAATGAGCCTATATGTAAATAGTTATTTACAACCAAGACAAAAGTAAGCAACAGCAATTTCAACAAATCACCTAAGAGATAAAGCAAATTCTCTTTTCTTCCTTATAAACAGGGCAAAACTGGCAATAGAGGTGGTGAAATAAATATGCAATACTTTCAGTTTCTGGATCATCTTCCTCATAAATTAAAAAAATATATATTGTGCTCACTCCTTCCCCATACTTTTTGAACGTAAGGTTTCTAAAGTCTGGGCTTCCCTGGTGACGCAGTGGTTAAGAATCCACCTGCCATTGTAGGGGACATGGGTTCAAGCCCTGGTCTGGGGAGATCCCACATGCTGCAGAGCAACTAAACCCGTGCGCCACAACTACTGAGCCTGTGCTCTACAGCCCACATGCCACAACTACTGAGCCCGCGCGCCTAGAGCCTGTGCTCCGCAACAAGAGAAGCCACTGCAATGAGAAGCCTGCGCACCACAACGAAGAGTAGCCCCCGCTCCCCGCAACTAGAGAAAGCCCACGCACAGCAACAAAGACCCAAAGCAGACAAAAAAAAACAAAGGGGTTTCTAAAGTCTGAGGAGCTTAAATATAATTTGCATGAAGCTGTCATGGTCACACATCCCTCCGTCGGGAAGGTAACAGAACACAGTGCAGCATCCAACCACATCTGATAAGTTCAGAAAAGGAAGTTGGTGAAGGTATTGTTAAATTCTAAGTCAAGGTCCAAGTGGTCAGAGAACAAATGAGGAAAACACGTCCACAGACAAATCCACTGCAGGCTTTTTACGTTTCAGGGGAGATGGCCCTAGCTCCCACCTGGAAGTCTTAGGTCTGGGTCTTAATTAACTCTGCAATATTAAAGTCACATATTTCTTTGATTTTCAATTTCCTCATCTGTAGAACAGATTAACATCTACCCTATCTCTTAAGGTTATTTTGAGATGCAATTGAAGTCATATACATGGAATACTCACATAAAAGTTATGTTAATTTCCGTGTGTGTGTGTGTGTGTGTGTGTGTGTGTGTGTGTGTGTGTGTTGCTTTGTAAACAATGTTTCTCCCAGGTAAGGATATGTATGTAGCAAAATGTCTGGCACTTGGTGTTTGTGAAATGTTTGTTGAATGTTTGTTGAATCAGAATGAAACTTAACTTTGAAAAATCATAGTTTAACATAATAATAAATAATTTAAACTATATCAAAATGCACATTTCCTCTTTCACTGTTGCCATCTCCTTTCTTTCACTTCCTTCATCTCTACTGCTGTCACGAGACTGCTGAAAACTGTCACTTTTGTTGTCCTTTTTTCCTCCCTTCTGAGTGGGGAGCCAAAGCTTTTCCCTTCCCTTTCTGCCATTCAGCAATTTCTCCGTCCCTTTATATTTCTCTCTCTGTTTAAGCTTTAGCACAGCTTTTCTATTTCTGTAGGAAACCGTTCACCACAATGCTTCCAGCTATCATTTAATCTTTTTTCCTCCCTAAGAAAGCTCAACTTGTTGATTTGATTTGTGTCATTTAAAACAAATACTTCTATGTCTTCTCCACTAACTCCTTCTTAGCACTTTGCAATTTCACTTCCGTCATTACACTCTACCACGACTGTCCTCAGTAAGGCCACCAGTGAATTCCTTCTGGACAAATTCACAGGCCCCCTTTCCAGCCTCATTCTACTGGCTCTTCCTATTGCGTTTTATTTCATCAACCTCCCTTTCTGCGTGTTGCTCTTTTTTAAGTTAACTTCAATGACATCGTAATTTCTTTCTCCTCATACCTTTCACAGTACTTATTTTGTGTCTCTTGCTCAGGTTCTACCTACCCTCTTTTCCCATTAACAGCTATCCCTTTGGGCTCAACTGGGTTTTCTCCTATTTTGGTCTGACCCTCCCCTCACAAAAAAGACTGATATGGTCTTCATTATTATCAGTACACATACTGATGCTATCCAAACCTCCCTTCCTTCTAAGAATGTTTCCTATTCTGATCAATGTGTCACTTAAAAATCTTACTAGCATGAAGCAGAAACTAACACACCATTGTAAAGTAATTATACTCCAATAAAGATGTTTAAAAAAATCTTACTAGCATGTAAAATCCAACAAATTAGAATAATTCAAGAACAAGTAAAACAAACAATGATGATACTAGGTAGAATAGTGGGAATATTGCCTGGGAAGGGACACAGCCTTCTGGGACACTGGAAATGTTCTATAGCTTGATCCAGGTGATGGTTACACAAGTATATGTATACAAGTATAAAAAGCCATCAAACTATGTACTAAAGATATGTGTACCATACTGCAAGTAATATCTCAACTTTAAAATCAGATAACTAAAAACAGCAAAAAAGGTCCTGCACACAGTATGCACTGCAGTGGTCGACTAAATAAACATGGCATCAGTTAATGAGAACAGAAAGAAAACATTGATGAAAAGTACTATATAGTGAAAAGGAGATTTTCCTAGTACCAGCTCTCCAATTACATGATATCTTGGCATCAGAGATTTGACCAAGTGCTAACAAGATTAAGTTAGTTAAAGTCAACTTGGTGAATTAAAATAGTTTGAGTATAAGACTTTGAATATGGAATATCCTTATATAAATGGCAGTATTTTCAATCTAGTTCTGGGACCTTAACACCTATGACTTTATTTGAATGTGCCCTTGGGCACTGGGATTATTTGTGATGGGTCAGAGTATATCCTTCAGGAGAGAGTAACAGGAGGTTCACTAATGCTGATTTATATAAGATCTAGCTTAATAGAATAAGAAAATATGCTAGACGTGGAGAAACCTCTGAAGAGGAAGAAAAAGTACACAAGAATGTCAGGAGAATGGTATAATTTGGGACCTACATTATTGAAATTCTAGCAGGTTCTGACTTGATTGTTAATGCTAGTGAAAAATTGTATCACGTCACCAATATAGGACTGTACAGAACAAGAGTGTGAATTATGGAACAGGAACACAACTCATGTGATAGATGCATTTGTATCTTGAGATGTATTTGTTGCCTGCTCTGGTAGGATCTATGCTGAACTACAAGTTACTAAATAATTTATTTGTAGGAAGAACACCAAAATTATTCTTAATACTCTTTGCGTGGGTCTATAACCTAGGATATGTGTAATTAATAAATAAAAGCATTTTCCCCTCTAAGTGATCTACCATGTGTTAAGCTGGGCAGTTGTAAAGATCAGCATAGGACATCACTCATAAACTTGTGTGGTTGAGATGATTCCATGAGACATGTCCTAGGGTACATATGTTATTGATTATATATATATAATCAATATTGTAACAATAATCATTATACATATATATGTATAAAATTTTTAAAAACTTTGATGTCCTTTGACAGCATATCACATAACCATTAATGTGTTTTGGAAGTGAAACATTCCATTTAGTTATGTTTTTGAGATTTCTTGACCCACTTCTGCCTGGTTCCTCAGAAAATCATGACATCTTTGACTTGCATGATAGTTATTTATATATTATGGCCATCTGTTCTTGTTTATTTAATAAGTGCCAGTCTTCTGGCAGTGATGCAGTAACTAGTTTTAGAAAGATAGTGATACATGCTAAATATTTGAAAAATTTACTTTAAAAACCTGAAATTCTTTACTATGGTAACTTTTCCTTGTATCATTTTGTATACTGGTGTTCATCAGTGAAGTATGATTAAATAGAACCAAGAAAAAAAATTGGCATATCTATTGCCACGTACAAGGACTTCTTCATGAAGACGAGACACTATTATTTACATATTTCCTCCCACTCATAGATCAGAATAGCCAGGCCATAGTAGATTAGAGGTGATGAAATCCCTTAGGCATCCCCAGCTCTATCACACACATGTGAATCTTGCCATTGGTCTTCTTACTGTGGCAATTTTACAGAAGGTTCTACAGAGTCTAGACTGTTCATAAATTTGGTTGGATGAAAGTATTGATCTTTGATTTTAGAATACAGCTTAGAATTCTTTTGTGTTAATCGGAACTACCATAATTGTAATTGTCTGATGTTTTCTGCAATATGAATTTTGACTCTCAAAATTTGGCCCATGAAACACCAATGAACTAACAATCAGGGTTCTCTTAATGGGGAAGAAATCAAATCAATAAATGCAATTCTTTTTTCTGTTTCTTATGGGTCAATGATAATACAATTCCAAAGACTTCTTTTTTTAAACAGACTAACTCTCTTACCTGTCATTTAGTAAACTACAAAGTTACTAAAATGTGAACACTAATAGTACTTACTGAGGGCTTGAATTAGAATTATACGAAAACATCTTTTGGTGCATCTTACTTGCAATGCTGCAAATTCTTTTTTTAAAAATATTTATTGACTTCCGGGGAAGATGGCAGAAGAGTAAGATGCGGAGATCACCTTCCTCCCCACAGATACACCAGAAATACAGCTACACGTGGAACAACTCCTACAGAACACCTACTGAACGCTGGCAGAAGGCCCCAGACCTCCCAAAAGGCAAGAAACTCCCCACGTACCTGGGTAGGGCAAAGCGGAGAGATTCGCGCACAGAGGATCGGTGCCGACCGGCACTCACCAGCCCAAGAGGCTTGTCTGCTCGCCCGCCGGGGCGGGCGGCGCTGGAAGCTGAGGCTGTGGCTTCGGTCAGAGCGCAGGGAGAGGACTGGGGCTGGCGGCGAGAACTCAGCCTGAAGGGGGCTAATGCGCCACAGCTAGCCGGGAAGGAGTCCGGGAAAACTCTGGAGCTGCCGAAGAGGCAAGAGACTTTTTCTTCCCTCTTGGTTTCCTGGTGCGCGAGGAGAGGGGATTAAGAGCGCTGCTTAAAGGAGCTCCACAGATGGGCGCGAGTCGCGGCTGAAAGCGCGGAGCCCAGAGACGGGCATGGGACGCTGGGGCTGCTGCTGCCGCCGCAAAGAAGCCTGTGTGCGAGCGCAGGTCACTGTCCACGCCGCCCTTCCGGAAGCCTGTGCAGCCCGCCACTGCCGGGGTCCCAGGATCCAGGGACGGCTTCCCTGGGAGAACGCACGGCGCGCCTCGGGCTGGTGCAACGTCATGCTGGCCTCTGCCGCTGCAGGCTCGCCCCGCAATCCATGCCCCACCCTCCACCCCGGCCTGAGTGAGCCAGAGTCCCCGAAGCTGCTGCTCCTTTAACCCTGTCCTGTCTGAGCAAAGAACAGACGCCCTCTGGCGACCTACACGGAGAGGCGGGGCCAAATCCAAAGCTGAGACCCGGGAGCTGTGAGAACAAAGAAGAGAAAGGGAAACCTATCCCAGCAGCCTCAGAAGCAGCGGATTAAAGCTCCACAATCAACTTGATGTACCCTGCATCTGTGGAATACATGAATAGAAAACAAATCATCCCAAATTGAGGAGCCAGGAGTCAGTGCTGTGCCTCTGAGGTGGGAGAGCCAACTTCACGACAATGGTCCACAAGAGACCTCCCAGCTCCACATAATATCAAACGGCGAAAATCTTCCAGAGATCTCCATCTCAACACCAGCACCCAGCTTCACTCAATGACCAGCAAGCTACAGTGCTGGACACCCTATGCCAAACAACTAGCAAGACAGGAACACAACGCCACCCATTAGCAGAGAGGCTGCCTAAAATCATAAAAAGTCCGCAGACACCCCAAAACACACCACCAGACGTGGACATGCCCACCAGAAAGACAAGATCCAGCCTCATCCACCAGAACACAGGCACTAGTCCCCTCCACCAGGAAGCCTACACAACCCACTAAACCAACCTTAGCCACTGGGGACAGACACCAAAAACAATGGGAACTACGAACCTGCAGCCTGCAAAAAGGAGACCCCAAACACACACAGTAACATAAGCAAAATGAGAAGACAGAAAAACACACAGCAGGAGAAGGAGCAAGATAAAAACCCACCAGACCTAACAAATGAAGAGGTAATAGGCAGTCTACCTGAAAAAGAATTCAGAATAATGATAGTAAAGATGATCCAAGATTCTATTTACAAGATCCAAAATCTTGGAAATAGAATAGACAAAATGCAAGAAACAGTTAACAAGGACCTAGAAGAACTAAAGATGAATCAAGCATCGATTAAAAACACAATAAATGAAATGAAAAATACTCTAGATGGGATCAATAGCAGAAGAACTGAGGCAGAAGAACGGATAAGTGAGGTGGAAGATAAAATAGTGGAAATAACTGCTGCAGAGCAAAATAAAGAAAAAAGAATGAAAAGAACAGAGGACAGTCTCAGAGACCTCTGGGACAACATTAAACGCACCAACATTCGAATTATAGGGGTTCCAGAAGAAGAAGAGAAAAAGAAAGGGACTGAGAAAATATTTGAAGAGATTATAGTTGAAAACTTCCCTAATATGGGAAAGGAAATAGTTAATCAAGTCCAGGAGGCACAGAGAGTCCCATACAGAATAAATCCAAGGAGAAATACACCAAGACACATATTAATCACACTGTCAAAAATTAAACACAAAGAAATCATATTAAAAGCTGCAAGGCAAAAACAACAAATAACACACAAGGGAATCCCCATCAGGATAACAGCTGATCTCTCAGCAGAAACTCTACAAGCCAGAAGGGAGTGGCAGGACATAAAGTGATGAAGGAGAAAAACCTGCAACCAAGATTACTCTACCCAGCAAGGATCTCATTCAGATTTGATGGAGAAATTAAAACGTTTACAGAAAAGCAAAAGCTGAGAGAGTTCAGCACCACCAAACCAGCTTTACAACAAATGCTAAAGGATCTTCTCTAGGCAAGAAACACAACAGAAGGAAAAGACCTACAATAACGAACCCAAAACAATTAAGAAAACGGGAATAGGAACATACATATCGATAATTACCTTAAATGTAAATGGACTAAATGCTCCCACCAGAAGATACAGATTGGCTGAATGGATACAAAAACAAGACCCATATATATGCTGTCTACAAGAGACCCACTTCAGACTTAGAGACACATACAGACTGAAAGTAAGGGGATGGAAAAAGATATTCCATGCAAATGGAAACCAAAAGAAAGCTGGAGTAGCAATTCTCATATCAGACAAAATAGACTTTAAAATAAAGACTATTAGAAGAGACAAAGAAGGACACTACATAACGATAAAGGGATCGATCCAAGAAGAAGATATAACAATTGTAAATATTTATGCACCCAACATAAGAGCACCTCAATACATAAGGCAAATACTAACAGCCATAAAGGGGAAATCGACAGTAACACAATCATAGTAGGGGAATTTAACACCCCACTTTCACCAATGGACAGATCATCCAAAATGAAAATAAATAAGGAAACACAAGCTTTAAATGATACATTAAACAAGATAGACTTAATTGATATTTATAGGACATTCCATCCAAAAACAACAGAATACACATTTTTCTCAAGTGCTCATGGAACATTCTCCAGGATAGATCACATCTTGGGTCACAAATCAAGCCTTGGTAAATTTAAGAAAATTGAAATTGTATCAAGTATCTTTTCCGACCACAATGCTATGAGACTAGATATCAATTACAGGAAAAGAGCTGTAAAAAATACAAACACATGGAGGCTAAACAATACACTACTTAATAACGAAGTGATCACTGAAGAAATCAAAGAGGAAATTTTAAAATACCTAGAAACAAATGACAATGGAGACACTATGACCCAAAACCTATGGGATGCAGCAAAAGCAGTTCTAAGAGGGAAGTTTATAGCAATACAATCCTACCTTAAAAAACAGGAAACAGGGCTTCCCTGGTGGCGCAGTGGTTGAGAGTCCGCCTGCCGATGCAGGGGACACGGGTTCGTGCCCCGATCCCAGAAGATCCCACATGCCGCGGAGCGGCTGGGCCCGCGAGCCATGGCCGCGGAGCCTGTGTGTCCGGAGCCTGTGCTCCGCAACGGGAGAGGCCACAGCAGTGAGAGGCCCGCGTACAGCAAAAAAAAAAAAAAAAAAAAAAAAAAACAGGAAACATCTCGAATAAACAACCTAACCTTGCACCTAAAGCAATTAGAGAAAGAAGAACAAAAACACCCCAAAGTTAGCAGAAAGAAAGAAATCATAAAAATCAGATCAGAAATAAATGAAAAAGAAATAAAGGAAACGATAGCAAAGATCAATAAAACTAAAAGCTGGTTCTTTGAGAAGATAAACAAAATTGATAAACCATTAGCCACACTCATCAAGAAAAGAGGGAGAAGACTCAAATCAATAGAATTAGAAATGAAAAAGGAGAAGTAACAACTGACACTGCAGAAATACAAAAGATCATGAGAGATTACTACAAGCAGCTCTATGCCAATAAAATGGACAACCTGGAAGAAATGGACAAATTCTTAGAAATGCACAACCTGCCAAGACTGAATCAGGAAGAAATAGAAAATATGAACAGACCAATCACAAGCACTGAAATTGAAACTGTGATAAAAAATCTTCCAACAAACAAAAGCGCAGGACCAGATGGCTTCACAGGCGAATTCTATCAAGCATTTAGAGAAGAGCTAACACCTATCCTTCTCAAACTCTTCCAAAATACAGCAGAGGGAGGAACACTCCCAAACTCATTCTACAAGGCCACCATCACCTTGGTACCAAAACCAGACAAGGATGTCACAAAGAAAGAAAACTACAGGCCCATATCACTGATGAACATGGATGCAAAAATCCTCAACAAAATACTAGCAAACAGAAGCCACCAGCACATTAAAAGGATCATACACCATGATCAAGTGGGGTTTATTCCAGGAATGCAAGGATTCTTCAATATACGCAAATCAATCAACGTGATACACCATATTAACAAATTGAAGGAGAAAAATCATATGATAATCTCAATAGATGCAGAGAAAGTTTTCGACAAAATTCAACATCCATTTATGATAAAAACCCTGCAGAAAGTAGGCATAGAGGGAACTTTCCTCAACATAATAAAGGCCATAGATGACAAACCCACAGCCAGCATCGTCCTCAATGGTGAAAAACTGAAACCATTTCCACTAAGATCAGGAACAAGACAAGGTTGCCCACTCTCACCACTCTTATTCAACATAGTTTTGGAAGTTTTAGCCACAGCAATCAGAGAAGAAAAGGAAATAAAAGGAATCCAAATCGGAAAAGAAGAAGTAAAGCTGTCACTGTTTGCAGATGACATGATACTATACAGAGAGAATCCTAAAGATGCTACCAGAAAACTACTAGAGCTAATCAATGAATTTGGCAAAGTAGCAGGATACAAAATTAATGCACAGAAATCTCTGGCACTCCTATATACTAATGATGAAAAATCTGAAAGTGAAATCAAGGAAACACTCCCATTTACCACTGCAACAGAAAGAATAAAATATCTAGGAATAAACCTTCCTAAGGAGACAAAAGACCTGTATGCAGAAAATTATAAGACACTGATGAAAGAAATTAAAGATGATACAAATAGATGGAGAGATGTACCATGTTCTTGGATTGGAAGAATCAACATTGTGAAAATGACTCTACTACCCAAAGCAATCTACAGATTCAATGCAATCCCTATCAAACTACCACTGGCATTTTTCACAGAACTAGAACAAAAAATTTCACAATTTGTATGGAAACACAAAAGACCCTGAATAGCCAAAGCAATCTTGAGAACGAAAAATGGAGCTGGAGGCATCAGGCTCCCTGACTTCAGACTATACTACAAAGCTACAGTAATCAAGACAGTATGGTACTGGCACAAAAACAGAAATATGCATCAACGGAACAGGATAGAAAGCCCAGAGATAAACCCATGCACATTTAGTCACATTATCTTTGATAAAGGAAGCAGGAATGTACAGTGGAGAAAGGACAGTCTCTTCAATAAGTGGTGCTGGGAAAACTGGACAGGGACATGTAAAAGTATGAGATTAGATCACTCCCTAACACCATACACAAAAATAAGCTCTAAATGGATTAAAGACCTAAATGTAAGGCCAGACACTATCAAACTCTTAGAGGAAAACATAGGCAGAACACTCTATGACATAAATCACAGCAAGATCCTTTTTGACCCACCTCCTAGAGAAATGGAAATAAAGACAAAAATAAACACATGGGACCTAATGAAACTTAAAAGCTTTTGCACAGCAAAGGAAACCATAAACAAGACCAAAAGACAACCCTCAGAATGGGAGAAAATATTTGCAAATGAAGCAACTGACAAAGGATTAATCTCCAAAATTTATAAGCAGCTCATGCAGCTCAATAACAAAAAAAAAACAACCCAATCCAAAAATGGGCAGAAGACCTAAATAGACATTTCTCCACAGAAGATATACAGACTGCCAACAAACACATGAAAGGATGCTCAACATCTTTACTCATTAGAGAAATGCAAATCAAAACTACAATGAGATATCATCTCACACCCGTCAGAATGGCCATCATCAAAAAATCTAGAAACAATAAATGCTGGAGAGGGTGTGGAAAAAAGGGAACACTCTTGCACTGCTGGTGGGAATGTGAATTGGTACAGCCACTATGGAGAACGGTATGGAGGTTCCTTAAAAAACTACAAATAGAACTACCATATGACCCAGCAATCCCACTACTAGGCATATACCCTGAGAAAACCATAATTCAAAAAGAGTCATGTGCCAAAATGTTCATAGCAGCCCTATTTACAATAGCCCGGGGAAGGAACCAACCTAAGTGTCCATCATCGGATGAATGGATAAAGAAGATGTGGCATATATATACAATGGAATATTACTCAGCCATAAAAAGAAACGAAATTGAGCTATTTGTAATGAGGTGGATGGAACTAGAGTCTGTCATACAGAGTGAAGTAAGTCAGAAAGAGAAAGACAAATACTGTATGCTGACACATATATATGGAATTTAAGAAAAAAAATGTCATGAAGAACCTAGGGGTAAGACAGGAATAAAGACACAGACCTACTAGAGAATGGACTTGAGGATATGGGGAGGGGGAAGGGTAAGCTGTGACAAAGTGAAAGAGCGGCATGGACATATATACACTACCAAATGTAAGGTAGATAGCTAGTGGGAAGCAGCCGCATAGCACAGGGAGATCAGCTCGGTGCTTTGTGACCGCCTGGAGGGGTGGGATAGGGAGAGTGGGAGGGAGACGCAAAAGGGAGGGGATATGGGAACATATGTATAACTGATTAAATTTGTTATAAAGCAAAAAAAAAATTTATTTATGTGGCTCATTGGGTCTTACTTGTGGCACATGGGATCTTCGTTGTAGCATGTGGAATCTTTCATTGTGATGCGTGGGCTCTTCGTTGCAGCGCATGGGCTTCTCTCTAGTTGTGGCTTACGGGCTCTAGAGTGCACAGGCTCAGTAGTTGTGGCACACGGGCTTAGTTGCCCCGTGGCGTGTGGGGTCTTAGTTCCCCAACCAGAGATCAAACCTGTGTCTCCTGCATTGGAAGGCAGATTCTTAACCACTGGACTGCCAAGGAAGTCCTGCAAATTCTTATTGTACGTGCACACACATAAAGAGTTGGAGTCTCTGCAAATAGCAGAAAAGACAGTTTCTTTCATTTGTTCATGGCTTCTAATAACTGTTCTTTTTCTTTTACAATTACTTAATAATAAATTATAGCTTTATTATAATTACTGTGTTTTGGTGCGTGTTGTCTGGTTAACTCTAGAATGTGTAAGGATGCATACCTTAATCAATAATATTTTGTACCTATATCTGGATTTTAAGATATGTATGTTTTGGAGCTCAGATATGCATAAAACATACCCCTCTTGCTTAGGCAGATGTATGCATAATCTTCTACCCCTCATACATAGAGTGATACTTCGTTAATACCAAACCCTATTCACCTGGATATGGCAGATACATGGGTAGTGGACCTTAGGGTCTTTTAAACCTCTTAATTTGGTCTAACTATAATAAGAACTACTGCTCCAAATAATTTCTTATAATAACTTGTACTGTCATGTCAAATCATTGTGTACATGCTTTAAGTCACTTCTTTTCATTTTATACAAAGCTTTTTTTTCTCCATAACACAGATAAACAGTTATAACTACAGATGCAACCAACATAGAATAATTTTGATATTATTAAGTTTACATATTGCTGGGTTTTCATTTAGCATCACATTAAAGCAAAATTTGCTATAATTGGTAGTCCAGGAGCGTAATGTGTGCCTTGGCTATATACTGCTATTTTCCATCTTACATTAAAACAATATTTCCTGTTTGATTGGGTATGGGACCATGCTAGTGTCTGGGTGTAGCTCAGATCAGACAATCTGGAGTAACATAACCTCCACATGGCTAAGATACTTGGTAGGGCTAAACACTGTTTGCAAGTGGGCCATAATGTAAATTCCTTTGTTTGGCTGAATTATTTTGAAATTATAGCCTGCCATGTCCTGCTTTGTGTTGTAAGTAAACCATATTGTGTTTGTATGTATCCTTTAATTTCTACATAATTTCAACATTAATTTAATAAATTTCATATAATCACATTAAAATAATAGCACTGGTATTGGCCTTGAAGACCATCTAATTATTTATCTCTCAAACTGGGATTCATCATCCTGTCTGGTACAATGAGGAACTTGGGTTACTCAAAAATACAATATTTTTGAAATAAAAAATATATTTATTGTATACCATATCTAATATAAATTAATTTTTTAATCAATGGGAATTTAAAACGTTATTTTGGAGTTAAACACTTTCATATCATGTTTCATGTAAAATAAACATGATTTTTTTCTAGTAGTATATGCGATTTCAGAAACATTCCTGTATTCAGTGGATTGTGTTTGTATGCTGTATTAGTTTTCTATTGCTATCATAACAAATTACCACAAATATGGCCACTTGAAACAACACTCATTTAGTGTCTCACAATTCTGTAGGTCAGAAGTCCAGACTGACTATACTTGTTTCTCTGCTCTGAGTTTCACGAGGCTAAAGTCAAGGTGTTGGGTGGATGGGCTCTTATCAGGAGGCTCTCGAATGAATCTGGTCATTGGTAGGATTCATGTCGTTTTAACTATAGAGCTGGCGTCCTCCCTGCTGAATGTCTGCCAAGGGCTAGTCTTTGCTTCTCCATACTATCTGTATTCCTTCTCATTTTTTCTCTGAGTCCCTGACCCTCCTCCAGCAAAGGTGGGTCTAATCTTCCTCACAGTTGGAATCTTCCTGACTTCCCCTTCTGCTACATCTTACTTGCCTCTTCCTGCTTTAGCTGGAGAAAGTTCCAAGAGCTCTTAAGGGCTCATGTGACTGATTTGGCCCACCTGGATATGCAGGATATTCACCCTATCTTAAGTTTCCTAACCTCAATTACTTATGTATAGTCTTTTGTCATGTAAAGTAGTACACTCATAGGTTCCAGGAATTAGGACACATATCTTTGGGAATCATTATTTGGTCTATCACAGATATAATCTTAGACACTTGGGAGAAAGCATGAGAGGCACTGGTATTTTAATCTTAAAGATGAGGGAAGTCAGGACCAGAGAAAGTGAGGTGATATACTAGAGTTTATACAACCAATTAATTACTGTTTTGCAATTAGAACCTTGTGATCCTGAATTCCAGTACAATGATCTTTTCTACCAAAGCAAGCTGTCATTCAACTTAATAAAATATTTATAGCCTGTGTAATATCATATTTAGACTTTGTCCCTACAATGAATGCCAAATGGAGGATCAAAAAAGCCAGCAAAATAGCTGCAATTTGTAAATATTCAAATATTTATACTCAATCATTTAAAGACAATATTAGGATATTTAATTCCCTTTTCTCACTATTCCTCCAGATTTTTAGCATTGTTCTGATCCAGTCTGATCCTGGGAGTTTACTAAAGTGAGTCAGTCTCTCAAAAGGGGGGTATTATCCAGAGAGAAATGCCCAATGTAGAGCCTCTGTGATTTGCTGAAAATTCAATGTTGATACTTTTTGTAACTATGTGCAAAAAAAAAAAAATCTCTGTAGCAGTTATTTATATTGTCTTATAAATGCTATTGTACAGCGATGGCATGCAATCACATACTTCACAAGTGTAGCAGTACACTTAGGTGAATCTATAAAACTTTATACTGGTACATCAAATTAACCTTGCACCACTGTGCTCAAGTAAGGCATGCTTTGAATTTTTCAATAATTCTTCCGTGCATCAAGGAAACCAGGTCACTACAGGGACTCTTTGGGAGACAAGGGGACGTTCAATTCCTGAAGGAAACAAACTTGCCTCAAAGGGCTTCAGTAAAATATGGATAAGCTGATCCTCTCCTCTTTCTTACTTTTCCTCTTCCCTCAGGCTCTCCTCCTTTCCTCCTGTTTGTACGTTGGTTATGCTCTGCTTGCTCTTGATTCTTTTTCCTAAAACTCCTGCTTTCCCTCCTAATTCTTACATGGAATCAACGATGAGACTGATTAATTAGAAAAGTATATAGAGCATGGATGTTTAAACCCTACGATGGAAGACACTGTGATCTCCAAATATTCCAACTGCTCTTTTTCTTCCCAGTTTTTCTTTCTTTTCGATTAGAGCCCTCTGATTAGGTCTGTCCAATGAACTGTGAGTAGAAATGAAATGTGTCACTTCCAGGTCAAGGCAGTTAAAAACCAATATGCCTCTTCCATTCCTTTCCTCCTCTACTATGGTGATCCTTATGTCCATGAGTTCCAGATGGTGAAGTGACAACATAGAAGAGGGTTGCTCAACCCATGGTGGATTTTAAGTGGGCAAAAACAAGACTTTTTTATTAAGCTTCTGAGATTTTTACATTCAGTCTAGCCTATCATGACCAATTCAGAAATTGGTAGCACAAGTGGGGAACTGCCATCACAAAAATCTAGAATATGTTCTACTAACAATATAAAAACAGATATTGGAGGCTGGAAAAAATGGCAATCCTTGTTCTACAGTGACCAAGCATTTGGGAAAATTGTCATCAGTAGTAATTTGGGAAGTGGACCACACAAGTGTATACTGAACTGGCAACTCCAGGTCAAAGTATTGGGAAAGCAAACAACAGTAGTGCATCTTACTTATTATGAACTGTGTGTGGAGGAGTACTAAAAGAGTGAGATTAGCTCAGAATTATCTGGTTTGTAGCAGGAATGAAAAGAAATACAGGGTTAAGAAATGTGGACTTTGCAGGGTTGAAAAAGCCTATGGCTTCTAGAACCCAATCAGTAAAAAAACATATTAATAAAGTTTTTGAGGATCAAGTGTCCAATAAATGCTACCAGCTAGATTAAATGACTAGGGTCAAAAATAAAAATAACTTTGAGCCTTTCCATTCCATTATAAAAGCCTTAAACTGGCTGCCTTTTTTTTTTTTTTTTTTTTGGAAAGATAATGTATTAGTTTTCTATTGCTCTGCAACAAATTACCAAAAACCTACTGGCTTAAAAGTATGCCATAACGTATAGCATGTAAATTGTATCTCAATAAAGCTATTAAAACCCCCAAATATCTATTTGTTTCTCATTTTCCATGGGTCAGGACTCTGGGCATGGTTTAGCTGGATCCTCTGTTCAGTGTCTCACAAAGCTGCAATCAAGATAGCATCTGGGGATGCGGTCTCATATGATGTTGGAGTGCTCATACAAGCTCACACAGTGTTGGTAGAATTAATGTTCTTGCATCTGTGGAACTCACGGCAATATGCTTCTTCAGGGCCAGCAAGTTTCTCTGCTGCTTCAAGGGTCTGACAGGTAGATATTTTTTCAAGTTATATATTTTTATTGACATAAAATATCATATTAATTTCAGGTATACATCATAGTAATTCAATATTTATATACATTTTCAAATGGAAAAAATGACTGTGTGTACCCACGGGCTTCACCAGTGCAGCAGTAGAGTGCCTTGTCTGTGCACTCATGTTGGCGTTGGGCCAGGAGAGGGAGGATGTCATAACTTCTCTTACTTGCCATTCACAGCCAGGGGGTGGGGAAGTTAAATTCCTTCTAAAGGCTCAACTGATTAGGTCAGGCCCACCCAGGTTAATCTCCCTTTTGATGAACTCAAAGTCAATTTATTAGGAACCATAACTGCATCTATAGAAATGTCTTCACCTTTACCGTATAACATAATTTAATCTCAGAATTGACATCCATCACATTCAGATGTTTCACTCACACTCAAGGGGAACATATTATCCAGGACCTGTACACCAGGGGTGTTAATCTTGGGAGCTGTCTTAGAATTCTGTTTACCACAGAGGGAGACAGAGAGAGATGGGTGAGAGAGAAAGAGGAAGCTAGAGAGATTACAAAGTTAGGAAATAGAGTAGATCTGAAAACAATATCTTAAAAATAGGTTTGAGTATGAAAATGGACAGGCACATATTACTGGAATAAAAAGATTACAAACCTGGTAAGTTTTTAAGAGAAATGTTTCACCAATAAAATCTTCACCTCAGATTTTAAAAGCCTTTGACTACTTGAAATTTAAAACAACCTTCGGGTCCATGTTTTATAGAAGCAAGAGGTGGGCTGGAAAGCTGCGTGGCTACCAAGGAGGGCCTCTTCCCCTATGACTATTAAAAACGTAGTCAAGGAAGATAATGAAAAGGAATAACCTTCTGCAGGTGGCCTTAGGGGCCACAGAGAACAATGGGCAAGGAATTTTCTTCCAGAGTAGAATCAGGGTCTAATCAAAGAACCTCCCTACTCCCAAGGTAGAAGACCTTTAGATTAGTGACTGCTGTGTGTTTCTCAGTTGTTATGGGCTGAATTGTGTCTGCCACAAAATTCGTATGTTGAACCACTAACTCCCAGTACATTAGAATGTAACGATATTTGGAGACAGGACCTTTAAAGAGATGATTAATTTAGAGTGAAGCCATTAGGGTGGGCACTAATGCAATTTGACTGGTGTCCTTATAAGAAGACGAGATTTGGACACACAGACACCAGAGATGTGGATACACAGACACAGTACAAAGGCCATGAAAGACAGCAAGAAGGTGGCTGAATGCAAGCCAAGGAGTGGGGCCTCAGAAAAAACCAAACTGCTGACACTCAGTCTTAGACTTCCAGCCTCTAGAACTGTGAGAAAATTAATTTCTGTTGTTTAAACCACCCAGTCTATTGTATTTTATCGTGGTAACCCTAACAAATTAATACACCATTCTTCCATTTTCTAAAATGTTTGTCTTGTTACTGTTCCTGCTCTCCTGTGGTGGGGCAGGGGCAAGAGGGCTTGGACAATAGAGATTTTAAAAATTTATTTCTTCCTTTTAGTACATAGATCTCCAAACAAACGAAAACCACATCTGGACCAGAGGGAGAATCCTGGCACTCCTGGACTTTGAGTTGGATGCAATGACTTTAGGAGACTTCGAAATGTCTCCCTTGGAGAGGAACTGAATATATTCTATGTGTAGGAAGAAGGAAGAAGATGGATATTGGGTGACAAGAAGTGTGGATTGTAGCAGTGA
This sequence comes from Mesoplodon mirus, assembly GCF_964341445.2. NCBI lineage: Eukaryota > Metazoa > Chordata > Mammalia > Artiodactyla > Ziphiidae > Mesoplodon > Mesoplodon mirus. Next base: position 72,826,881 of record NC_138990.1, on the reverse strand, counting down.
CAATAAAACTTAACAAATTTTCTATGTGCTTCTACATTTCTTAGCCCAAATTTCTTTGCTCTGACAGGTCTTTTTATTCTTCTCATTCATTCTCTCTTTCCATATGAAAGGAATAGACACTCCTGCCCATTACCATGGGGCTTACAGTGCTTTTTTCCAGAAAAGTCTGCATCCCTTTCTATGCCTCTAGCTTTGAACAATGAAATATAAGTAGAAATGATGGTATATATTTTGAGCAGAAGCTTAAGGAGCCATTTAATATTTCCACTCATTGATTTGAATCCATGAAGAGGACTAGGATGAAGGAAAGATATTTCCAGTTGGGTGAATAACATGAGCAGTATTTGGCATATAGTACTCAGCACACTTTACTGGTATGGTGAACAGAACTGATTGGCAGGATAGAGTCACTATGTTGGGTTAGGGTAGTTTATATACACATACACCATATATATATACATACACACACATATAAATGTACCTAAACACACACACAATGCATATATTATATATATGTATAAATACATATACATGCACACACATATACAAACATATTTTTCCAGAGGAGTGGCTATTATGTACCTGACCTTACACTGGTAAATATGATGACATTTCATAGGCTCTAGTCTAAGCAAAATGTCACAGTCAGGGTGGTCTGAAAAGGGGTAACCAATGGACCCATCAGTGGGAAGTCTCAAAGTAGGAAGTTTGAGATGGCACATGTGTATGTATATTCCAGGTATGCTTATTATTCAGGACATAAAGAGTATCTAAGAGAAATTACAGTCAATACAAGATTTTTCAAAGTAGAAATGATGGGTCTTTTTTGCTTTACTTGAAATTTCTTGGTTTTTAAATTTGATACATGAATTGGTGAATTCATGCTATGCCATTAAGAAATACTTTTCCATATAAATACTGATCAAGCATTTCCAGAGTATTCTTGCTATCACTGATTAGCTGGGTGACCTTGAGCAAGTTATTGAACTCTTGCTGAGCTCAGTTTCCTCATGTGTAAACTGGCTTTAGCAACAGAGACTAATTCACAGAAGTTTGGCTGGAAATTAATTTGCTAGAATAAGTGCATGGCCTGGTACATTGTAGGCGTTGTTACCTTCCCCCTCTCTTCCTCTTATTCCTCTTCCTTCTTCATCTTTGAAAAAAGGAACAGGGAAGAGTTGACTTTTTTGCTGTTTTGCTTATCTAATGCATGACTTAATGAATTAATGTTTATCCTTTTCAAATATCTTTTAATACAAGTACTCCTAAGAACTCTCATGGGTTTCTTTGCTTTATATTCTTTGCCTACCTATAGCTAAAGTGCTATGCCTATTATATGCTGCCCACCACCCTACACACACACACACACACACACACACACACACACACACACACACACACACACACACACACAATACCATTGTTTCTCTAGTGTTAACTATCAGGACAAGGGATATAATGTTGAGTAGGAAAGGAAAAGAAACCTGGAGTTAGGGACCCCACACATGACTGTAGCTGTAACCGTCTCCACGAGATGGACGCCATTGAGAAGGAAGACATGCATGTTGACACTGGCAAACATCACCTATTACTTTTACAGACACTGGTTTTGTTCAAACCCATAACAGCTTTTTTAATTTTGTTTTTTCATTTAGAGCAGGGTGTCAGCCAAATACAGCCCTCAAGTCAAATCTGGCCTGCTGCCTGTTTTTGTACATAAAATTTGATTGAACACAGTCATGCCATTTCATTTCTGTATCGTCCAGGGCTGCTTTTTGCTACAAGGGCAGAGTAGAGCTGTTGTAACACCACCATATGGCCTACCAAGCCCACAAATGTTTACTATCTGGCCGTTCACAGAAAGAGTCTGCCAACCCCTAGTTTAGAGGAATGACCCTGTTCATGTAGAAAATTACTTTTTCTTTAACCTCTACAGCAAACTATGCCCAATCCTTTCCTCTTGGCTAAAAGACAGTCTGGAAAGAGAAAAGAGCTCATACCTTTTCTCCCTTCCCCTTTGTTGTCTGGTGGTCTCAAGCTTATCATGCCCTTGGCCTTTAAGTAGGCAGCTTCTAAATCACAGTATATGCTTGTCCCTCCCCAGGCTTAAAAAATGACAATGTATCTATGGCAAAGTGTGTCCTTATGAAAAGGCCAGACATTCTGTGATCATTAGGTAATCATATTACAACTTCTGGGGCCCTTTATAGAGTCTCAGGAGAGAAGCAAGGCTTTTCCTTCCTGATTTTGAAACAGATCTCCTCACTCTTAGATCTAAAATCTGCACTCAGGATCATGAAGTTTCCTCACGAGGTAGGAAAAATCGACAAATATAGTGTGCTGTTTGCCATAAAGTTAGCAATTAATGAAACCTTACTCAATATTCTTCCTTGAAATTTTGCTTCCTAGATTTGTGCCTCCTGGTGTGGTCTGCTGGACTGATCATCTCTTGCATACCCTCTTGGATATTTAATGATAAATAATAGGCCAGTAAGAAGTGTTCAAGCATTCAGTTTGATAGCTGCAGAATGACTAGCTACTATATGCAGTGGGATTATAAAAATGGATTCAGGGTTTGCTTTAGTTTATCAAAAGCTGTAAACTGCCTTTGAAACATGGTGGAGTTTAATTGCTTATAATGGCTATCTAAAATGATCTTATGAAAAGTGATTTGATATTTTCCCTTTTCCATGCAAGTAATAATTTTACTTATACATATATGCACATAGATAAGGGGGGAAACTACAGAATTGTTAGAAGTACTGCATCCCACTTTATGACCCCTGAAGTAATCGCTCCAGGAGAAGTCCATGCAGGAGCCTGTTACTGACTGTGAAGATGTTTTGTATCAGTTGACTGTGAACTGAAGTATCATTTTCCCCCTCATCCTGGCACCTGGATAATATTAAATTTGCACCTTTGATTTGATTGATACATCTCAGCAGCAGGACATTTGGACATTTAGACATTTATGTCGTAAAACCAAAATGAAATATTTTATGTCACTGAACACGGCCCTGCAAGGCACAGTAGTTAAAATCAAATGAAGTTAGCATCAATTTTACAGTTATTTAAAAAGCAGATACACAGGCGCACACATGCACACATACATATAAACCCACCATAGAAATGCACCCCTCTTTTTGTTGCAGAGTGACATTTAGTAAAAACATAAAGTTACCTAAAGAAGCTGAGGTGGCAGCTTTAAATGCAATACACAGGGACCTACTTACGTATGCAAAACAGACACTCACAGGTGTAAGAAAGCCAATTGCTGGTGCAAAATATGCCATTACCTGTTTTACATGCACAACTGCCTGATTTGTAAGGACAACTAGCTGATTTTGTCTTCCTCTGCATAATTCTTACGCACAAATTACTTTGGAAAATGTGGCACCAATATTTCTCTATTCTTGGGCCTAAAATATATTAGGTATAGAAGACAATAGAAGCTGGACAGTCACTAAGTAAAATGCATTTGTTGCCTACTTTTATTTGTAAAAAATAAAATACAGAAAAGCTCTTTGGGAATCTTATTTTTCTTCCCATGATAACAAGTTTTTGAGTTTTTTTTTTTTTTTTTTTTTGCTGTACGCGGGCCTCTCACTGTTGTGGCCTCTCCCGTTGCGGAGCACAGGCTCCGGACGCACAGGCTCAGCGGCCATGGCTCACGGGCCCAGCCGCTCCGCGGCATATGGGATCCTCCCAGACTGGGGCACGGACCCGTATCCCCTGCATCGGCAGGCGGACTCTCAACCACTGCGCCACCAGGGAGGCCCGAGTTTTTTTTTTTTTAAGTACAGTTTCATTAGTGCTTTAAAATCTGCTGAAACCAGGAGGCAACTGGCCTGCCTATTAGTTTAACTGAAGGCCCATCACAGCAGTGCATTATGCATTGTCTTGGGAACAATTAAGACATGCCATCCCCACAAAGCAGTTTTTAAGTGGGCAAAACGTATTTAATGGTAGGGTTTGTGGCATCCAGAATGGAAATACAGTGAAGACTACAGGGAATATGTACTTACCCTAACACTGAACAGGTTCCTTAAAATTCACATATACACTCTTGGGGAATATGGTATCCCGTGTGTACATTCTAAGTGTTGCTAATGAAATGTTTATCATGTATGGCCACCTAAGCAGAGGAGTGTAATGTATGGCCAGCTAAAGGGCACCATTAACAACAGCAATAATACAAATTTAATATGCACATAATTATTGATCTCTTTAGTAAAAAGCTTATGAAAATATTCATATTTAGGCTAGGTGCTAAAATATCCTGGGAATCAGGCATCAAGAGCTTAGCAATTGATGGATTTAGACAGGTCAGGCAATGTCAGTCTAACAGTATCTAATCAATATAGACAAATGTGTCAGAAAGGTGGTTTGAGAAATACCTTTATAATGTATTAGAAAGACCAGCTTCAGTATTCTCCTTCCTTTCTTAATATGTTACATATATATTTCTAAAGCAAGAGTGTTTTTTATTATTTCTATTCAGCACTCATGGTAGGTCAAACTAAAACACAATGTTTGTCCAGTTCAGCCATCCTGCTTCCAATATCATATGATATATAAAAAACATATTGTCAAAATCAGTACAAACCTTGTATATCACTCTTAATTTGTTTTTCAACATTAAAATTTGGGAACAGACCCTATTTGAGGCCATTGACAACTCTATTTAATATAATTACCTGATTTCTTAGTTTAGAGGAAACATTTCTTGTGGCTGACAGTTATCCATAGCTTTGTGACATTTCAGTAACCGGATTTCTTACAATGGAGTGAGTTTGAAGTTTCTCTAGTTAACTAGAGGAAAAAATTTTGTATTAAACCTCAATTTCCACTTTTAAGAGTCATTATTGTAGGGAATCGGAATCAGTACTTTGCCTCAGGAGACATTTAAGTGAGATGGCGTGGTTGTGTTTCTAAGATCTGTACAATAAATTGTATAAAATGTTATCAAGGACTTTCTTGCTGGTACTTTTTAGTGAGTTTGGTTTTTTTTTTTTTGTTTTGGGGGGTTTTGTTTTTGTTTTTGTTAAGAGCAGGTTACAGATGAGGTCTAGGATATAAACTTAATTTCTACGTGAAGTAGTTTACTTAGCTTTATTCTGTTTTGTTGTCTCCTGTGAGACCTTGTGAGGGCAGAAGTTTGATCTTGTTTCTTTAGTCCTAGTAACTAACAGAGATACTTAATAATGTTCTTTGAAAGGAACACATGAATAAAATAATATAGGAAAGAAGGGAAGAAAGAAGAAGGACTCAGTGGAAAGTTTGGGACAATATTTTTTCCATTTTGTACAAGAATATTTTTCAGTGTGAACAATGATCTAAATGGGATGTGTTTCTGAAAGTATAAGATAACCAAATGCACTGTACAATTTCTATTTACTGTATGATTTCTTCAAATATAAAGAAAAGGTACATCTCAACATGTCACTATCAAGTACAAAGGAAGCAGTGAGCATTTTTACTGATTAACCACTGTACCTGTTAAAAAAAAGTTATCAATGGCCCAGAGCCAGTAAAAGAGTAAGCTATTTCTTGATATTCCAAATTAATTATTCTGACCATTTCCAAGACATGTTCATGGACATTTAAGAAGAATTAAATATTATCATGTTACCCAATTTCAAGCAAGTGTGAACAGAAAAATATGTCATCGACTTTGATAGTTGAAGAAATACAAAAAAATGCAGTATTATTGTAACTGATATGCTTATATTTTTGCTAAAATATATATTTACTTTCACATAATTTTATTCTTTTTCAATGACGGCAACTTTTTATATGTACAAATAAGTATTTAATTTTTACAGCACTATGTGATATTTCACAGAAAAAAATTTGCAAACCAAATAAAATGTTTTTCTGTGGAGCTATGTGCCCTAATTTTTTATTTGGAACATGTGAACATCCTATATATACCTTTTATACAAAATACATATCTGGTATAGAAAATAATGAATCTGTTTCATTATATAAAAAGGGCAATGGGAGATGATAGAGGAATAATAATAGCACTGAAGGAAAAATGGAAGTGAGGCCCTTTACAAAACAAGAATTGATTCTGAGTGGGATCAATGCATGTTTACATATAAAAATTATACCTTACTTTGGAAAATATGATGAAAGTACTGAAATCTGGAAATCATTCATGGAAAATGAACCCTCAAGAATAAAAGGCACAAAATAGAGACTTAGGGAAAGTGGTACAAAGTTGTTTTTGAAAATATTATGAGCCAATAAAACTAAGAGAACTGGCTCCAAACATATACACTCTCTGTTACAACATAGGTTGCTTTCCCCTCTGTTCTTCCTTTCTCTTGACTTCTCTTCCAGATCCCACTGCAAGTGCAGTGTCAGGCCTCCCTCTTGCCTGTTCTCAGACTGAACTGCCTGTGTTGCTCATGGTCTAAAGGTTCTGAAATATCATGTCCCACTTATTGCATCTCTGAATAAGGAATTGTTATTAGTAAGGAAAGTTAGCTTAACCAGGGAGCAGTCTCCAAAATGAGAGAGCGCTAGTTCTTTTTGCAAAGTCATAAGGAAATTTGAAAGGAAGAAGAAGAAAGACCACTCCAAAAAAGAGCTCAGAGATCCATGAGCTTGAGGTTTATATGCATGCATCTCTCATCTTGCCTCCATTGACTGGATATATTTTCCTGGGCATGTAATAATTTCTTTTTAATTAGAGCTAAAGACTATCACAGAGGTTCTTTTCCAGCTACTAGATGCAGGTAATCTAAAGGAAGTGCAATCCACAAAAGTTTATAATAAATGTTAATATTCAGAGAAAATAAAATGAGCTATTACTGTAGTCAGCATCAACCAGTTGATGCATTACGTGGTAGCTTGTGGTCTGGAAAGAGCAGTTTCAACTACAAAAACTACCCTGGATTCCCTCCTTTTAAGTCTCCTATAACCTTGTACAATTGCTCCCATGTACTTAATTTTTTCAACCGAGTTAAAGTTCCTTAAACAGTTTGAAAACTGCCTTGCTTAGGCTTCTCCTCAAAGTATTCAGTTTAGCATCTCAGTAAATACTTGTTGAAATAAAATAAATATACTTTATCAATAACCATTTGTTGGACATCTATTATGGAGAAATCAGTGTTTGTTAGGCCCTGGGAAGAGGAAAAGAATAACATTCAAGGGTTTAAAATCTGGTTGAGTTGGTGTTGGCAAGTGTACATTAAAGAAAGAAACAATAATAGGAGATAGCATCACCCCCGCTAAGTGTCACATGGGATTGTTAGGAGGTACAGAAGCTACCAGGAGTTAGTCGCCCTTCAGGGTTGGGAAGAGTAAAAACAGTATCGACCCCTTACCCTTGTTTGCTGTTACTCCTGAAGAGGAAACCTCGATCCCCACATCTGCTGTGCAGACCTTTGAATGGGTTTCTAATCCCTTTGAGTCTGTTTACCTCCTGGCTTTCTTTCTTTCTTTCTTTTTTTTTTTTTTGCGGTACGCGGGCCTCTCACTGCTGTGGCCTCTCCCGTTGCGGAGCACAGGCACCGGACGCGCAGGCTCAGCGGCCATGGCTCACGGGCTCAGCCGCTCCGCGGCACATGGGATCCTCCCGGACCAGGGCACGAACCCGTGTCCCCTGCATCGGCAGGCGGACTCTCAACCACTGCGCCACCAGGGAAGCCCTAGTAAGGGTTTTTGCAGGCAAAATTAAACATGTGAATATGTTTTGGGCCCTTTAATGTTCCTAAACTTACCATTATTTGCTAGGTAACATGCTAGAAAAAATCAGCCTATAGGGTTCAAGAGAAACTATGTTGAGGTACCAAATAAAGGACAAATCTGGTTGAAAAAATATAATTTACCGAAACAGATGTAAATGAGGAATAAGCTGGGCAGTTAAAGCTTATATGTTGGCCTTGTATCTTCAATTCTAGTCTTTGGGTAGATTTATTGTTTTACACAGAGATGGTCTTACAGTGGGAACTTAATAAACAGTTGATGAGATAATAGTAATTGGTAACAATAATAAAGATTATGATGACAATGATGATAATATTGTTATTACATACAGTATCATTTTAGAATCTGTATGTTTCCTGCTTTTTGATTCCTCCCCATTTAAAGAGGATGGTTCAGTTTCTGATGGATCAGCTGTCCTTAGATGAGTGAATTGTCAGGTCTTTCTTAGGATCCAAATCCACTCAACTAATCTAAATCCCTTCAGACCCAAGTAGCCTTAGGAAAACCTAAAGTTTGAGCTAATTGGCTTGTATTGTATATAAGTAATTCAGATGAGGTATTGAAAACAAGATTTTAGAGTTTACAGAGGATACTAAAACTGGAGGCTGAGCAAATAATGAGGAACAAAACAATCAGACTCAAAAGGATTTGGATTGTATAAGTAATTGGATCAGCAGATGGCAAACGCAGTTCAGTACAGGAAAATGTAAAATAGACTTGAAGCGAGAGAAACAAACTAGAGAATATGTGCTAAATGGAACAATCATCCAGAACGCTGACCAGGAAATGGAAAGGAGGGGCTATTATAAAACATAAATCATGGCAACTCTTAGCTTATGGCTAATTCTGTTGTTTTAGAATTCTATCAGAACGGATGTGCATGCATATTATCTAGAGTGGGAACTTACTGTACCCTATGGGAACTAGCAGTACGCTTCAAATTTCAGTCATTTCACCACTCAGTTTTGTAGAGATACCTTTCAAAAACTCTCAAGGTGTTGCTTTTTGCATGCAGATTTTTCTCCTTTTTGTTTAGGCTTATGCTCATTATTCTATAATTACCCTTCTCAGACATTGCTGCAAAAATTCAGGACAATGTTTTCAGGATATTTTGCTAATTACCCTATATTTCACCATATCAGAAAATCCCCAGGAGGATCCACGGAAGGGTATCACACTCCCCATTTGTTCCATTCCCTGAAGGTACAATGTACACTTGGCAGGGGTGGGAGATCGACTGTTTAGAGAAGAGTTATAGGCAGTGCATTTAAAATTGTGTGTGTGTGTGTGTGTGTGTGTGTGTGTGTGTGTGTGTGGATTACCTGGGCAGCTAGTTTAGAAATGGAAATAACTTAGATCGCTTCTCCAGAGCCTGACACAGCCCACCTGAGAAAGGGTCTGGCAACTGGCATCTTTAAGAAGCACCCTTGGTGATGCTGATGTAGGTCATCAGCATTTGGGAGGCATTTTGAAAAACAGCGGATAGCTGAAAAAAAAAAAAGGAAAAGAAACAGCAATCCCAGTCCCTCCTTATCTAACTGAATGATTAACTTGTTGACAGTTACACTGCTCAGGCCTCAAGGCCTTTATCTGGAAGATGAGTGTAATATGTGTCCAGCATACCTGGCAGAGGAGCAAATGATATAATGTCTGAAATCTTACTGCATACAAATATAAACCTAAGGTAAAATGCTGGCCAAATGTAGTGTGTACTATTGTGATCCCACAATAACATGCTTTTAAATGGATGATTGAGGGAGCCTCTATACCCAGCTGGAGTTAGATTTTCCTTTTTATCTATTGCCACAGGAATTCTCACCCATAGTTGATCCCTGCAACCAAACAGGTACTGAAAGTAGTAGGTGTTTTCCTTTGTGTACTTTAAAAGTGCTAACAGAAGGTCACTAACTGTGTCCCCGTGGTTTTGTTACTCCCAGGGGTCAACGTTTTGAATAGCAGTCTTCAGTGTTAGATTCAGTTGCATATCCTATGGTCACTGATACTCAACTCCAGCTTTTGTTGTTGAGAATGAAAATGACTTCCACTGGCCTGACAAGCCCATGATAATCACCCTTTCATCCTCTACGACTGAGGTCTGTTTCTCATCTACAGAAAGTAAAGCTGAAGTCTGTTTACAAATCATACTGACTGCATTGAGCTAAGTATCCAGTGACATGAACTGATCTCGAGAACACATAAAAATTTCCATAGTTCTTTACTTATTGAAATTTTGTTTTATCCAGGCAGTCTGATCTAGACTATGTCAGTTGGCTGCATTAAACGATGATAAACCCCTAAATGATACGAATCAGCTAAACTGAGGCAACCAAAGACAGAGTGTTTTAGGATGAAATTTACCAGAAGCACATGAAAGAGTGTGTGCACAGCTTCTTCGGCGCTGGTCTTGGTTCCATAGCCTCTCTTTGGAACAGTCTGTGAACACAGCTACCATGTAATTAGCTGAGCAATAAGTTAGGTGTTTAAAAATATTTTTTCAGGTGCTTTTTTGTATTCATGATAGATTCTCAACACCAAGAATCAATCTCAATCAAAGCGGCAACTGAGTTTATCATAAATTAACATGAAACAGTTTTCTACTGAGTAGATGGTTAATTACTATCTAATTTGAATAATTTTGCATATTAATGAAAAATGAATGAAAATCATTTTTAGATTTTTAACTTCAGCTGAGAAACCCATGGAGATAATGGATCCTTTTTAAGAGGCATGTGATCTCTGTTACTAAAGGAGATACCGTTTTTTTTTTAATTTGCTGACTTGTTTTAAGTTGATTAATGGATTAGTGTTTTGCCATTAATAAACTATATCTAAATGAAAGACAACTTCATTATTTGACTCTGTAGCCTCTAGCTGCCTGCCAGGTAAGAAAAATGGAAAATAGATGAAGAGTTTGCTAAGGAAAAGTATAACCTTGCACAGTCCTTCAAAAAGTCTGGATGCAGACATTTATATGTTTCCAATTGTAAATGAATTCTTATAACTTGTAATTTTTTTGCCACATGAAGTTCTATGTATATTGTTTACAAATGATATTTAGATTTAGAATATACATACTGAACTGAAGTAGGGCTACCTCTTTAAACTATTACCGTATTCTCCAATTTGAAAAAGTGACTGACAATTGCCTCAGGCCTCAGAAATTACACCCAGCTAGGAGTTGAAAGTCACTTTTATAAAGTACCCTTGAAACCTTTTTTAGCATTACAAAAAAAGAAATATTTCTTATGTTTTTATACCTGTTTAAGGAAAAATAATTTAAAGAACAAACTACTTCCTTCTGTTTCCTTTTACCTTTACCTTTTATTTCCTACTCAAAACTTCCTTATTTGATACATACTTTTAGGCTATCTCTCTTTCCCTCTTTGGGCAGGATCTGACATTATCCAATAATTCGATGCATTCCAATGACTCTAGCCTGTACTTATTGCAGACTAAGACAGAGCAGTCATGATGAATGAAATTGGATAAGTATTTCCGTACTTTTGAAACCAAAAATTTCATCCAAGATGGGTAGTATTACAAGGTATTATTATTTCTCTACAGTCCACATTCAACTTTAAGGAATTGGCGACTCTACTCATGTCATTACCACATCAGCCCAACATTGCTTTTGAAAGGCCTCAGATATGTAGGAATGTTCTTGCAGGTAAGTTACTTGGCATTGTATTTTATCAAGAAGATTCAGATTGAATTGGACTCATGGAACTTCATTTGGGTACATAGGCCTTGGAGCATGATTATAGAGTTCCAGAGATATCTTTGGGTTATTTAACTCAACAGAAGAGGAGAAAGTAGGAAAGAGTTTTCTCTCTGGGTCTAGAGAACACATCTTTTACATTACAAAAAAGTCCAAGAACATGAGATCAGTCATACCTGAAAAAGAAACTACTCAGATGGATGCTTGGACTCCCAGACTTTCTCCATTCTCTGTTTGTCTACTTTCATGGTCAGGACCTTCTTGGCCAGGAAGTGAAGAGGATTTTACCAATTCACGGGTGATAGACTCTAAAAGTGGCATTGACAATACATCTGAAGAAAAGTCTGGAAAAGAGGCAAGCCATTTAAAAAAGAACTAAAAACCTTGATGTTTCCAATTGAGCCATATGCCAGGGTAACTCTCAGGATAAGAAATGAACTATATTTTATATGCACAAAGTAGGATTTTTTAACAAAAATATGAAATCAAGAGTGGCATTAGCATGAGCTGTCCACTCCCCCTCTCCTCCTTCTGGTCTCTTCCAGTCTCTTTTGCCAAAGAACTGAGAATGAATTTTTGAGAGCCAAGGATATGGAAAGGAAGACAAAATAAAGCTGGGAGAATTTTGGCGGAATTACATGCTTAACATACTGCACCATTTCTTTAATATATTTAAATAGTCCTGTGTCATCAGTTGGTGGCTTTCCTTTTCGACAATTTGTGATATATTTTGTTTTTCCTTAATTAAGCTTCACATGCTGGAATTAATTACTGCTGGGTAGTTGAAATCTGGTGGTCTAATTTTCAACTTCAGTTAATACAGCTCAAAGTCTACATTCACTTCTGAAATTACCAAACTTACCAAATTATATTTGTTTACTTATATTTTCTAGATCATGAATATATAGAGCAGTTGCCTGGTGTGATTATAAAACAACAAGATTACTTTTCATATGTGACTCATGAGTCCATCTCACTACTTATAGGAAAACTTTATCATATGTAAGATCTCTATATTATAGTATTGCATGTAAAATATAAAGGGTGTGCTTGTACCTCCAAAACATTCAAAACCAAACCTTTTCCTAGACATTAAAGTAAAGCTATATCAAAATTCTATTTGTTAAAAGGGCAATGTAAAAATAGTGTGAAAATAAGAAATTCAGTATGTCAATCTGAAATAGTTTGAAAAATCTAGATATCATTATCTAAAATTAAATGTTCAAGGATTCCAAAAATTTCAGTAATGAATTGGTCCAAGGCAGGACACCAGAAAAAAGTTCACAGTATGCATCTAGAATGCCCAGTTTTAGGTAATAAAATGCACACATATATACACATATGTAATACATTGTTCCCACATGCATGGTGAGGCATACAGACAGGTGTTATTATCTTCGTTTTGCAGGTGAATATATTAAGGCTCAGTGATATTTGAGATCATCCTATGAACAACTGGTCTTTAGTTTGGATTATCTGAATTCATAGTCTGAGCTACTTCCATTTATACCACAAGTATTCATTATAAAAGCAGAAAAGCAAGAATTGGAGGCAAAAGAGTGGAAGTCGACCAAATAAATCAGGGAGTGGGACCTGTATTAACATCTCTTTGCCTTACTCTTTTCTCTACACATTGTTTCTCGTATTTCAACCAGTTCTTTCCCACATCATTGGTATTTTCTTTCTCGAATCTAGGTGGCTGGATTATCAATCAACATTAGGACATAAATGACCCCCAACTTAATTTTAGTGAATATGCTTATATCCCTAATTGGGAACTAAAACTTCGCCAACTAGTTGAATGTGCTTTGGAGATTGTACATTGAAAAACCATCATTGCCTATGCTTGCTTCACCTTCTCCTCATTTATTCAGCCTCCTAAAACAATACTTTACATGCATTAGTTCATTTGAGCTTTACAATAGCATTATGAAGCAGGTACTACTAGGATCCTTATTTTACAATGAGGAAACAGTGGCTCAGAGAACTCAAGTGACTTCTCCCTGTGATGGAGCGAGGACTTGAACTTGCATGCGCTCAGCTTCAAAGCCAGAGAATCGCTCCCCTTTAGCAAAAGGTCCTATCCTACCCAGGTCTAAGCTTTCTCAGATATGTGCTGTGCCACCTTGAGCAAGAGACTTAATTAGCTGAGTGTCAGTTTCTTTTTACTTGTCGAATAAGAAGAGTGAGCACAAAGAGTTTTTAAACTTTTGGCCCATTAAACAATATCATAAATGCAAAAGTTCTAGGAACAGTGCTTTATTATTATCAGCATTGGACTGAGGAAGGTGGGTTGATACAGTGAATATTCAGAATTTATAGGCAGCATGGGGTTAAAATCAGGTGCTTACAGGACTATGTCTCTTTGAGGGGTGGTCTTAAGATTGAAACCTTGCAGTAGAGGTATTTCCCCATCTAATGGGGGGTCTTATTGGTGGTTTGAGTCATCAATGCAGCTTTAACTTCCAGGGATTAATAGAGCTTATCACAGATAACTGTATAGTGAAGCTTCAGAAACTGGCATTTACTTTAGTTCATCAGAATGTTTGGACATCATCGTCCCATTTTCTATCTTGGAAAGGAAGTGAAGTTGGGTACAGTGAAAATCTTTTCAGCTGTATTCTTTTATTTTCATATTTTTTTAATCATCCTACTAAGCATATATGTATATATTTCTTATTTCTTTTCTTTATTTTTTAGTCCACTGACTGGGTTTCTTTTTTTTTTTTTTTTTTTTTGCGGTACGCGGGCCTCTCCCTGTTGTGGCCTCTCCCATTGCGGAGCACAGGCTCAGTGGCCATGGCTCACGGTCCTAGCCGCTCCGCGGCATGTGGGATCTTCCCGGACTGGGGCACGAACCCGTGTCCCCTGTATCGGCAGGCGGACTTTCAACCACTGTGCCACCAGGGAAGCCCTGTTTTTTTTTAAGTACATATTGATAGTATATGTTAATGAAACTTGTCACCATAAAGCAGTAGCTCTTTAAGTGATACTGGGCCTCATCTTCAGAAACAAAATAATAAAATTATTACTTTAGAGTTCTTAGGTTATAAATGCTTTCATATCTACAAAGTGTTTTTAGATTTATATAGAATCATGTGTGATGAGTTACTGTAAAGCTTGATGATAAACAGAATTCATGTTAATGTATTTTTACTTAGTTTTTAATATCATTTTCAACTGGAACATGTATTTGGCATTTTTGATTTTGAACTGATTGCTCCTGTTTGGAGACAGAACTTTTAAAGAATTATGATTTTACTTTTCTATTTCTAACTTTACCCTTTTAATCTGAATATGTATTATGCACAGTTCATTTTATAGTACGGTTACTTGTCAGTGAAACATAAATACATCTGTAAGCTTGTACCTTTTTTGTGTGAAGATCTTGAAATCAAAATAATCAACAGTAAACACCACAACTACAGCTGCAGTTTTAAATATTTTATAATCCAATCAAATTGTTTGAGTAGTAATGCATTTAAATGTTGTTATGGAATCCCCTCCAGACTTTTTAAAATGGTTACTCTGTTCCTGGGTTTGCTATTTATGATATTCATAAGAGATGACATTTTTTAATAATAGAGCATCTGACTTAGAGAACAGTGTTTCTTTTTGTGTCTCAATATAATCTATAATTTTTTGGCTTAACTTTCAGAGGAACACAGCTACAAATTACACTTTTATTAATGAACATATATACATCTGTTGTTGCTGCTTTAATTAAAATGACCTTAGCATCTTTTCAGATATTTAGATGAAGCAGTTTTACCTAAGGAGATAGGTACCAGCTTGAAACCAAGTGTGAAAAATACATTTATAAAAGACTCAAAGCAGAGGTCACCTATAATTAAATACAATGTGATATTTATTTTAGGCCTGGTCTAGGTCTTAAGGTAGTTTAAATTATTTAAAAATTGTATGGGTTAGAAAAAAGAATTGGGATAGAGCTCAATTATTACTACCATTTATAGAGCTAACGTTAGCTGAAGTCTTACTATGTGCTATGTCCTGAGCTAAAGAACTTTATACAATTTATGTTGCAATTTTATGAAATTACTCGCATTTTTTCAGGTGAGGAATCGAAGCCAAATAGAGGTTAAGTAACCCAGATAGTAACTGTTGGGATCTGGGCTGTCTAACCTCAGAGCTTCGTGTTTAGCACATATGTATTTAACTATTACACATGTATTTAATGGTACACATGTATTTGACATAACTAATGGACAGATGATGCTCATTTTCAGAAGCAAATATTCCCTAACTGTTAAAACACTAGTATTCAATAAAATGGATTTTTTTAAAGTTGGAATTTTTTCTCTTTAATGTATTAAATTGATATAACATATTTAATTAAACAATTTGTGTTTGACTTAAGAATGAGAAAAATAAATTGACATCTATTTTTGTTGGCATTTATAGAGGTAAGCTAATAATTGCTTTTTGTGGTTACATTTTAACATGACTCATTTAACTAATGCTTTATTACATGCTCACATATAAATATTATTGGGCACTATTTTTTTTTTTGAAGATGTTGTCGGTAGGAGTGTATTAATTAATTTATTTATTTTTGCTGTGTTGGGTCTTTGTTTCTGTGCGAGGGCTTTCTCTAGTCGTGGCAAGTGGGGGCCACTCTTCATCGCGGTGCACAGGCCTCTCACTATCGCGGCCTCTCTTGTTGCAGGAGCACAGGCTCCAGATGCGCAGGCTCAGTAGTTGTGGCTCACGGGCCTAGTTGCTCCGCGGCATGTGGGATCCTCCCAGACCAGGGCTCGAACCCGTGTCCCCTGCATTAGCAGGCAGATGCTCAACCACTGCGCCACCAGGGAAGCCCTGGGCACTATTAAAAGGTACTTTCATTTCTAAATTGAAATGTGATGTAGAGACAATATTTTAAGAAAAATGAATAAGAAGGGAAAATTATGAGGATTTGCCTACCTGGGTCTTATAAAAGGCAGGATCACATGCAAATGTACTTTATATTTTATGGTTTGGCATAAAAAAAATTCACTTTGGTATCCTAACATTCTATATGTCTCTCTGAAGTATCATGAAATTTAAAAAAGAGAAAGGCAAATACCATATGAAATCACTCATATGTGGAATCTAAAATATGATACAAATGAACCTATCTACAAAACAGAAACAGACTCATAGACTTAGAGAACAGATTTGTGGTTGCCAAGTGGGTGGGGGGAGGAATGCATTGGAAGTTTGGGATTAGTAGATGCAAACTATTATATATAGGATGGATAAACAACAAGGTCCTACTGTATAGCACAGGGAACTATATTAAATATCCTGTGATAAACCATAATGGAAAAGAATATGATAAAGAATACATATATATGTATATATATAAAACTGAATCATTTTGCTATACAGCAGAAATTAACACAACATTGTAAATCAGCTATACTTCAATAAAATAAAATAAAGTAGGTACAATTTGTGAAAATAGCTTAGCCTAATATTCTGATGTAGAATAAACATATACCAAACAGACAAAAACATTGGATGGCATAGTAAACTTTCAGTGCATTTAAAGTTTTAGAAATACTTGTGTGCAATATAATTGATCAGAGGACAGTAAAAAAAAGTCAGGGAGATCTCTAGTTAGCCCACCAAATTGCTCTCCTTGTTCAACTTTATTTCCTTGTAATTTAGTGGGCAGATAAATTTTCACTGAAAATGGAAAAAAGAGATATGGATATGTTGGCCTAGTTCTATCAAATAAAATCATTTGCTGATATAATCTTTGGCCAATGCAATATTTCGAACACTACTTTTTAGTGCATATTATGTGGTAGGCAATGAGTTAATCATTTTTATAGACACATCATTTAAGCTTCACAGAATCTCTACAAAATATCTATTTTTAACCAGTTGAATGTTTAAAACTCACTAGGCTCAATGACTTACCTAAAGTCACATAACTGGAAATAAGTGGTAGGGCCAAAATTGAAACTCAGGTTTCCTTACACAAATCCAGTATGCTCTGGCCACTTTATGATGATCTTAGGATGTCCCCAAGGGTAAATGCATTCTCCCTCAGCCCCCTTCTAAGCAATTTGTGTGACTGAATTATTTCCCATGAATTTTTCAGTATTCCAGAAGCTACTTGGCTGCCATAAAATATTACTGTAACAAAAGCCACTACTCTTTAGTCAAATTACTAATATCCAATGGAGCCATAAGGAATCCTTTATAAATAAAGTCTTGATGTACAACATATATGACCTTCTCAGCTCCTCTGTGAGTTCTTCTGTGGTTCTAGATGGGGCTTTGCCCCTGAACTTGTGGGCTGCTCTTCTCTCCCATATCTGCGTTTCTTCCATTCTGGTTTGTTACTTCATTCTATCCTCAAACTTTAGTCTTTCCTATTGAAAAAAATTCTTCCTCATGGAAACTGTCGTTGCCATCCCTCTGATGGACTCTAACCCAAACTCCAGGTAGTAACTGAGTTTTATGTAGATATGTTTCCCTGAGACACTTCGGGCTCCATGTTGGCCATGTCCTTTCATTCAAATATGATCCCAGAGGTCTGACTTCTTTAGGTAAGTTACATATTTTGTTCTCCTATAGACCTGCACCAAAATTACAGTGTTTTTTTTTTTAATGCAAAACTTTGCCTGGCTCTTTTGCCAGCCTCATCCTTAATTCTTTTTTACACAACTGGCAAATTAGAACCTGACTGAAAGTTTGATTGAAACTATTTAACGTGTACTTAAGTCAATACTAAACATTAATAAAAACTGCATAGTCCTCTCTTCATTTTGTAATGTAAATCCAGGCCTCTTTGTAGGGCCTAGTAAAACTCTTTGCTTTAGTTTGCTCATATATCTAGCAAATATTTACCTAGGGCCTATTATGTGTCAGACATTCTTTTGGAGAACATGTATATGTCTTATAGATCACTATACATCCAGTGAGTAGTACTATGTCTTATATGTAATGCATCAGTGAAAGGCTTGTTGCTTGGCTAGGTCCTAGGAAGTACAATAGTTACACCCCCGGACCCTCCCCTCAGTAATCAGATTTTGGTCTGATTTGGTTTTCAAATTTTGGTCCAGTTTGCCTGGAATTAATCATTCACAGAATCCAAATCATATCCATAAATGTATGTGATTATCAGTGCAAAATATCCATGCTTAAGAATGCGTATGAGTTATACTAATACCGCCATCAAGATTTCTGAGTCTTGTATGTGTCACTTTCCCACTTCCCAGTGTTCACCTCTTTCAATGTGATGGGGCAACTTTAAAAGACAAGAACAAAATGCAAGTCCACTTGGTAGTTAAAAAGGAGATTTACTTTGTGGGACCAAAGAACCCCTGATAAGTGATGTGGGTTGGTCAGAGCTGGTTTCTGTGACCATCAGAAGGCATCAGCACCATCTGTGATGTTGATATCACCCAACAATTCACATCCTTTGCAGCTAGTACAAAATTTTAGCTAATCTGAGGAGGCCAGGGTAATTGATGTTTCCCAAAGTGTGTTCCGCTAAACACCCATGCCAAGAGATATTATGAGAAAGAAAAGGAAGGGGACTGTATATTTAATATTTTGGGAAACACTCTCAGGGGACCATTGAGTTGTATAGATTTCCTTTACTGAAGAATTTCTCAAGGCTTTTAATATGTCAGTATTAATTGTGACCCTCCAAGAAAGGGTAACAAGTTTAGTGTCTCCCATCTATATTTGACCATGGAACTCTGATTATTCTTTTTCTCAGGACATCTCTAAGGACAAGTGTTCAGGGAAACTTGGGAACTCTGCTTGGGGAACTCCGAAACACAGGGCCATACAAAGTATATTGTATAGGATCAAGAGTCTCTCTAAGGATTTTAATCCTTAATATTAGCTATGTTGCTAATATTGCCATGACATAATATTAGCATAAAGTAGTTGTTGTGAATTAAAGACATGTCATTATTTTCATATTTTGCTGATAAGGAAATAGAGATGTAGAAAATTCAAGCAGATTTCCTAAGGTTTCTCTGTTGGGAAATGTTACAAAACAAGTACAAAACAAACAAACGAAATAAGTACAAAAAACTCCCAGGTCTGTCTGACCCAATCGACAGTAATTCCCCAAACTGTCCATTTTGCACTGGCTCTCACTGGGCATTCAGAGCAGAGAAATAGTGCTAGTCGCACCCTCCCTGTTCCTGAGCCATGGCAGGTAGACTTAAAACCAAATCTGAGTTTTAATTTCAACACTGAATTAGCCCTTTAAGTGTAAGAGGATGACATCCCCTGGGGAACTTCACAATGAGTTTAATTCATAGCCCTCCACCTTGTCCATAGAGGAAGATTGACTTTGGAACCTACAGAGAATTTAACCACCACAGTCACTGGCATTTACTATGTGTCGAGTTTGGTAACAAACACTTAAAATCATATATGCTTTATCTCATTTAATCTTTCTTCCCAATCCTACAAGTTTGGTAACATTATAAAGAAACAGATTCAGAGAAGTTAAATTATCAAAAATCAAATAATTAGTAAATTGAGGAGCCCGGGGTCAAATCCAGACCTGATTGACTGCAAAGCCCACAGGCTTTTCACTAACCACTTTGTCTCCAAAATCTACAGAGATAATCCCTGTATAAATTTCTTTTGGAGGCATAAATGGATTGGGGTATGAAAGTGCCATAAATTTCCTTTATCTCCAAATTTACCTATTTCTGAAGCCGAGCATTGTGTTTTATTGTCATGATCCAGAAGAGAAGAAAACAGGGGAGTCAGCCTCCTAGAAATTCTGATAAAATGCACCTTGACTCTGTCAGACTCCAGAGCTGACCTTCCTGTGTGCTGAAAATCAGCGTGGAGAAAGGGATTTATCTGGAGCTGTTACAGCCCTTACACTTAGGCAACCCTGGAGGGATATCTAGGTGTGTGTTTAGTAGAAAACAGACCAATGATGGAACCCCTGTGGGACTGTTTTCTTCTACCCTCATCCAAAGTCTTAAGTACTATGGGCTTATTTTACTCATCAGGCTAATTATAAATGATTTAACACTATAATCTGGAATAAAACTTTTTATTTTTTGTAAACTGACTCTGTGGATGAAATATTTGCCTTCCCATTTCTAGAATACCTGTTATTATGGTTTACAGAATCAATGATTTTTACATTTCACAAAATTTCTAAGAAGATCTGAATATATATGATGGCAAACAAAGGACAGAGGTTCAATGAAATGGTTCAGGGGGTCAATAATTTAACACTTTGAGAAAGTATGTAATATCAATTCTCACACAGATCTCTAAGATAGATTTTTTCATTAAAAATCTATTAAGAGTTAGAAGAAATTTATTAAACAATTCATTAATATTTCAGGGCACTGCTAAATAGCAAATTAAAACAAAGCTGAAGTAGCAGAGAAAAAACATATTTTGGGAATAAAAATGAATTTCCACTTGACAGTTTTACCAAAGGCTAATTATTTCTAAAATATTTCAATTTGAAATCTTAATTTTTTTTTTAAAACCAGTACTATTTTGGGTCATGTGTTTCTCTTCTTAAGAAGGAAAAACACACATACACTCTTATTGATTATTTCTATTGACTCTTTTTCTTTACAAATGCAAATCACCACAAATTATAGTAAAAGAGTGCATGCTTGTCTTCCTCTTGACCACCATGTATGACCCCTGATGACCTTCAGTTTACAGATCTTTGTATTTTGGTTTATAATACTAGGTGTGCATTCTGTATGTGTAAGTAATAAAATGTTTCCTAAAATGTTGAACAGATTACGGTCTTAAGGTTCAAGAGATGTTTGCTTTATACCATATCAAATGAGTTTAAGCAACAAACTCCATAAAGTTTGGTTTTATCAAAAACTACTTTGAAAGACTATGCTTTAAATCCAGTCAAATATTTGGTCAATTAATTAAAAACCTGTTAAGTGCAGTCTGACAGCACTTGGTTGAATTAGTAACACTATGGTAGTGTTCAGGCAGCTAAAGGGTTTATTAAGAGCCAGTAATTTGAATTCGGACATTTCTGAAGCATTACTTATATACGCAGAAACAATGGAGCTCATTTGTTTTTAATGCTTTCATCCATCTATCCACATATGCATGCATGCATATCGCATCCATCAAGTATTTCTTGGTATTTTATATTAAAACACTGCAAGTTTCTTAGAGAGAAATTAAGACAAAATTGTGACTATTCTCAAAACAGATTAGTGGAGGATAGGCAAAGTCACAGCGGCCGATCTCTGAATTTTGTCGTTCATGTAATTATAATACACCATAGAAAATAATATGCGGCAAAAGTTGTGTCAATTTTAAGAGGCTCTTGAAGGATGAGAAGAACAGGGATATGTAGAGATAGAGGCAGTGGGGACCATATTTTATGATGGAGAACATAGGATATTATCCTCATGAGGACAACCCTAGAAGTAGGATTCTGGATGCGGATTATGAATTGAAGAGTGTGAATAGCTAGGTTTGGAGGGAGTTTAGGATATCTGAAGTGGTCACCTTTGCTTCATTTAGAAATGTGAGTTATTTGAGCAGAGGGGTATTTTGATGAAAAGCTTTTGATAACAATTAGTCTGGTACAATTAGTGTGAGTTGGAGTTGAGAGATAGGAGACTATTATGACAGTCATTGGAGGTGTTTCAACACAGACTTGTGACAACTTGCAGGAATGTTAAAGGAGAATGAAGAAAAAAATGGGGAGTGGACTAGATTTTAAAGTACTTTCCAGCCATGAGTTAGAGAAGTAGGATAGAAAACTAGGCTCTGGGTCTCACTCTCTAATTTGCATACTGGTTCCAGCACTCCTGACTATGGCCTTAGGCAAATTATTTAGTTCTGCAAGTCCTCCAAGATTTACTCATCTGTAAAACAGGAATACTTTTAGAATCTATTTCACCATGTTAATGTAAGGTTTAAACAGGGTAACATATATGAAGCCCTTAGCACAGGGCTTCAAACAGATAAGACCTCAATAAATCTTTGCCTGTACTGTTATTTAATTTTTAGCCATTAAGGTTCTGAACTATACTAATAGAAAGGGGAGGAAATGGGTTAGGCAGAGAAAGGAGTGCTGAGGTAGAATTCATGGGATTTGGAAATTCATTTGATCATTAAATGTAGATCAAACCAGGGTAAAGGACCAGGAGAAGTGAACAAAAACTGAACATTTTAAGAATGCAAAACTATGATGATTGGATTGCTTCTATTCAAAATTAGAGAGATTTAAAAAAAGATTTCTCTGAATTTTCTTTTCTGAATTGACAAAGTTTTTAAAACTTAAATTTATGAATTAAAATATATATTTTGTGAACAGAATTGTTTTTAAATTGTTTGCTTCAAATTTGAGAAAACAATCAGGCATTTGACTTTTTTCCATCTGAGCTGAAAATCTTAAAAGTTATCCTTTCAACATGCCTATGGACACTGAATGAGCATTTGGTACTTAGTGCAACAGCATAGACTAGTGGTAGGAAGGAAGATTGTAACTAGGAGGCCTGGACATTACTTCTTATCATATCCAGGGCCCTTTTCAGTTTTAGGCTACAATGAGAACAAAATGGAAACAGACTATTTGACAAATAAAAAAATAGTTTAAGAGATAGTTATTTTAATAGCTTAAGGCTTGTTTATTAATAACCAGGATATTTGAAAAATGCTTCCTTTTTTGACTGCTACAATAAGTAGCTTAATAGCAATGATTACATATTCAAATATTTTAAAAAGTAATTAATTTCCTCAAAAACTTTGGCTATTTTAAACAATCTATATATGAAAACCTTTATCAGTTTTTAATTTGTACCCTGGGGGATAATGGTATCATTTCCTTGTGTTGAATGTCCTTATCCAGATAGGTGCTATAAATCAGTCAGCAAACATGTGTATGCACTACGGACACTGCTGAGGGAAACAAAACGAACGTGATCCAGATCCTGAATTTATAAATGTACAACCAAACGTATACAACTTATACAATATGGACAAAAGAAATAAGTGCTCTTTTACCAGTCTAAAAAGCCATGGAAGCACAGAGGATGAAGGGGTTAATTAAACTCCTTTCTAGGAGGAGAAATCTTTGCAGGATTCTGTACTCAAGATATTGCCCAGAACAGAGCGGACATTAAAAAATATTTATTTACTAAATGAATGATTGATAAATTAATTCACCCATAATTATGATTTAAAACAACTATTGTTTTATTATCTCTCATGGTTTCAGTGGGTTGGAATTTGGAAGGGGTGCAGCTGGGTGGTCAAGGCTCAGGGTCTCTCTTGGGGCTGAAGTTAGATGGGGGCTAGAGGCAGTACTAGAGTTAGAAAAATGGGAGGCCAAGCAGCTGGGGGCCGCTTAGACACCCCTCTCTCTTCTTGTATTCTCATGGCTGCCATGTGGTTTCTTCTCTTGGGTGGGTTAGTCTTCCTCATGGCATGGTGGCTCTGTGCAGTTGGGCTTTGTATACAATTTCAAAGTTAACAAAGCAGAAGCTTCATGGTCTTTAATGACCTAGCCACAAAAGTCAATAGCTTTGTAAATGCCATACTCTGTTAGTCAAAAGAGTCACCAAATCAGCTCATTTTAAAGGGAGGGCACATAGACCTCATCTTTTGCTGGGAGTAGTGTCAAAGTGACATTTAAGAAGAACATAGGGGAGGGAGGTAATATCGTAACTACCTGTGGAAAATTAAGTCACCACAGTGAATATGATGTTAGTTTTTAAGACATATAATGTAAAGTTCTTACAAAACATTCCTTTTGGTCTTATTTTAAGGAATACATCATGAAATCTGAAAAAAAAATTCAGAAATGGATTTGAAATCATAAGTCAGTATAGATTATTTATGAACTCCTCAATTTCTACTCAGTTTTGTATGGTATTTCTCATAAATTCGTATCTTTTAATGTGCTGAGTCTCCATTTAGGCTTTGTCTATGAGACTGTGTGCTAAACATCTGCAAATAAAATAACATATCTAATTAAGTCACTACCGTGACCCAAAACTAATCTATCAAATCAACTCTTTGGTATCATATAACAACAACAAACAACAAAGTGAAACAAAGAAAAACAAACAAACACATAAGCAATCCCCCAAGGCGAGCCAAGACAAAAACTTACCACATCAATAATTTACTTTTCACTTGTCAGCAAGTTGCTTTGAAAGGGTATAGAAGACAGAGACTTATGACAAAGAATACATCTTGGATTTGATTTTACCAAAATGTTGCATGAGGGTTACAACTAAATGGGTTTTGTTTTATTTCACATGCAAAAAATCTCTTTCCAAGAGCTTTGTGAGATATGTGAATTATTTCAGGCCCATATGATACCACTTGGTGCACCAGAGCAGTTTAATCCACCTCTTTCACTTGTATAAACCAATACCAAGAGAGAGTAAAAACATTGAAAGCCTGTAGTATAAACTGCAAAGCGCCTAATGACTGAGAGTATGGTGGTAATTGTCTTCTGACCATGTGACCGTGTAAGCCATTCAGTGGAAAATGTGAAATAACAGATGTTCCAGTAATGTCCTCTGATTTCTGGAACTTACAGCTCACTAAGGGAAATATCAAGCCCTTTATATATGTATATTATTATTTTTGTAAACGAGAAAGGTAAGAGAGCACACTTTCAAAGTTGACTTTATGATACTTTTTGGATTATAAAAAATTTGACTACTAAAAAACCTACTTTTAATATTTTCTTTTTAAGAATTAAGTACCACACTTAAAACTTAAAGGTTTTTGTATGTTATGATTTGATTAGCATTTTAGAATAAGGATGCAGTCTGAAAAGAAAATATTTTGCTCTAAGTTTACCTTTATTATTGTACTTATGGGGAAAGAAGCTTATTAAAGGAAATATTCTGAAAATAGCATGTGAATATAGGCAGAGCTGATAAATAAAATTTTATTTAAGCCATTATTAAAATATTTAAACATGCATTGGTGTTTAAGGTATAATGTTGCTAGTAGAGTCTTAAGGTTGTTTGCTGCTGAGAAACTGGGTGCTGATTTTATTTTCAAGAGGTTTTTTTTTGTTGTTATAAATATCTCATAGCATCACAAGAAATAATAGCTCAGCATCTATCTCTTCGGCTGCAAATACCTTTTCAGTTCATTCATCTCCTACATGTGTTCTGAGCTGCTAGATTCAGACCTGGGGAAAAATATTTTTCTCTTTTTCTGCAGTATTTCTTGCTTTGTTTTAGTTACCTCAATAACTCTTTCCCTTTGTTCTACTTTGGAAGGCACAGCCATTAAAGAAGTTCACAACTTATATTTTCTGTCTGAGGCTCAGAAAAGTTTCTCAGCATTTTCTCAAAGGCACATGGGTAACCTTATCACTTATGAAATTCAGGCATAAACTCCTTAATGTTTTGGCTAAAAATAAGTATCTGATTTCTTTCCCATTGCTCAACAACATTCTGGGTAACAATGCTGGGTACAGAGAATCATGTAAAATAGAATTATAATTAAAATATTTGTTCTGGCTCATTCTATTGATACTTTCTTTTTTCCCCTTTTAAGAGATATTAAATGCTTTCTTTTTCAAAATTAAAAATCAGTAATTTTAATATTAAAACTGCTAATTTAAAAAAAAAGACAGAAAAAACCCCAAGGTACAATCTATAGGGAAACCCATCCTGCCCACCTGCCCACCCCCAGCCCAGTACCAAAATAGTTTTAAAATGACTGTCCAGCCCAGCACGGACATTAGAAAAATTCTTTCTGCAAAGAGAGTGGGGAAGGACGGTGTGTGGAGTGGGAGGTAGCTTGGGTTGCCTTGGCACCTGGGCTCCAGGGTAGCCACCTACCTGTAGGAAGGGTCGGTCTGAATCTGCCCCAGAGGCTCTGGGCCAAGTCCAGGCCCACAACCTGGGGTCAGGGTTGGCAGGTCCCACTGGAGCCAGCAGGTTAGCAGTTTCAGGTAAAAACTGGCTGTGGCACTTTAAGACACAGGAGGTGACGCGGCTGTGTTCCCCTTCCGCTACAAGAGTAGTACACCTGGGGAGGCAGACCAGGCACGTCTTGGCATAGTCCTCTCAGGCCACGCTGGCAAGTGTAGTCAGTGCCACGCGACAGCTCTCGTGGGCCATCAGCCTGAACTTTGTCTTGGCGCTTTCCTCGGGCAGCGCGAACACCTTGAACGGCCCCGCCCACCCGGCGAGCACGGCGTCCGCCCTACAAGTTCTGCGCCTGCGCCAGAACCCACGAAGCCTCGTCATTGGTCAGTCTAGGGGCGTTTGCGTGCGTCCAACGCTGGGAGGGCCGACACGAGCTCGTGGGGCGTCGTTCGCTCCTCTGTGCCCTTCCGAAGGCTCCTGCAGCTTCCTGACGCCTGCATGGCTGGAGCGTAGCACACACGGAGCCCGAGCTGGTGTGTGGCTGCGTCTCAAGGAACACGTCAGCAAAGTATAATAGAAGTGCACAGCGCCCGGGAGGGAGTCCTCGGCCGACCGGGGCTGATGCAGAGCTGCAGTGGCATCATCCCCAGGTCTTGGGGGCAGGCCTGCTCCGCCGGCAGCGTGTTGGCTTCCAGAAACTTGCTGTTGGCATTAGCATCCTACTTCTTGCTTCAGACTCAGGTCTTCCGCATGCGCCCGAAAGACCAGCACAGCAACTTTGTAAGCAGCTTCACCTGGGATAGCGGCCTCTCCATGGCCGGGGAGTCGTTGGGGTGAAGGGTTCACTTGGCCAGACCAGGGCTCTTGCACGGGTAGTCAAAGAGGCCAAAGCCATGACTTGTGCCAAAAGCCACAGGCTGCACTCGGCGTGCTGCGAGACGGCAGGGATGGCACCGGGTGACAGCACTGAACCAGCATATGGGCTGGAAGCCGGAGGCCAGGGCAGCGGCCCAGGCGCAGGATCAGCTGCCCACGGTCCTTCCACGTGAAGCCCTCGCGGTCCTGGAGGGGGTCTACGCTGGCCATGCTGACTGCCTGCTTCTAAGGCACGTCGCTTAGCTCCAGCACCAGCACCTGGCCTGCAGTGCCGGCCATCACCAGCTGGGCTGTGTACTTGCAGAACGCCAACTTCTGCACGCTGAGCAGAGGATCGTCGCTGCAGGGTTAGAAGCAGCCAATCTTAAGGAAGGGTGGCCAGTCGTCTACTGTGGCTTAGGCCAGGTTGTTAGCGTGCGTGCTGTCCGTCTGGAAGAGGCCAGCAGTGCTCAACTTGCCGGATGGCTGGGGCGCCACAGCGGAGGCGTCCCAGAACCGCATGATGCTGTCGTCATGGCCAGTGAGCAGCAGCCCTTGCTGCGATGGCTCCGGACTGGGTTCCGATTCCAGTGATGGGCCAGCTCGTGGTGCAGGAGGCTGGCTGGGAGCTCTGCTGCTCGCTAGCGCTCACGATGCAGGCCCACAGCTTGGCTGGGACATTGGCGACATGGCTCAACAGGTAAGAGTGGACAGAAACTGTCTTAATATTGAACACTTACAGGAGAATAATTTTTCTAGTCCTTAACCGTACCATTTCACATCCAAACATGCTGGGCCACTCAGTGAGGAGTTGGGCGTATTCTTTATTTGAAACAGGCTAGGTATGAAGAAAGATGGAGGAATCAGAGTATTAAAGATGGATCCTTGAGCTGTCTGTACTGCAACATCTCTTAGTTCATACCAACAATATTGTTATATCTACCACTTGCAATTTCTAAGTCATTTTCTCATTAAATTAGCGGTTGAGCAGGTGTAGCTAAAAGTGTCTTCAGTCACTTCTGCCTTAATTTGAGAGAAGAGTTTTGCAAACCATTGAAATTTAATTTTGGAATCTCATTCAGTAAGCTGGAAAAACAGCGATGGCAAACTAGGTTGGTGTTGCTTTTACATCTGGTGATACAGTTAGGGCTTTTATTACCAAAGGAAAGTGATAACTGCGAAAAAAATTATGACAGTTCTAACATTTAGTAGATTAAAAGTTTTATATACATTATCGAACTCCCCTCAGTAATTCTGGAAATAAGAGAGGTGTAAATGCTGCTATTTGTGTTTTCTACAGAAGTCAGTAGTATTAAATTATTAAAAATATATATTTTACATGCAAATATATATACAGTGTGTGTGTATACACACACACACACACAGAATGAGAATAGCTTATGGCTTAGTTTTCCCAGTTTTTCAACTTTCTCTTCCTCATCAGTGGTTTCCTTCAAGGATGTCTTTTATGTAAAGCATCCTAGAATGTTCTGTTTCCCACCTCATTTATCATTTAGTTGTCATGTTTTATTCTTTGTTTCAACTGGCTAATGTTAAGAGATCGATGGTCCAGTACATAAACAAACTGACCAGAGGGGCTAGAGAAGACACCATGAGGCTCACAGCAAAACCCTTCTTACTGACATTTCCCTTATGAACACGGCCTGCTGAAAAGCTGTTATTGGATCAAGAATATATCACCAAATGGAGGTTTGAAATTGACCACTCCATCACACACTCACCACAGTTGCAAAACTACTGCCTTGAGTTGACATCTGTTTTCTTCTTAGGTTCCTAGACCCTGTCACTAATCTCACCATTGAGCAAATATAAGTACAGCTGCTTTCCAAGAAAGGTTCCTTTGCATTAAAAATATTACACTATAATTTCTAAGTTAGTGCAGTAACCCATAAACATTAGCGTTGCTCCCAAACTATGCTGAATGTACAGAGTAAACCATGAGCCACAAAATATTTTCTCCAAAGCCAAGCGCATCCTTCATGTGAACAGTTTTTAAAACTGATGCAGACACGCTCATGAGCGACAGTGTTGCTAATATTTAGAACTTTTTCTGACCTTTGAAACCATTCTTCAGCATTAGGTTTCAGGTCCTACAGTGAACTGAACACAAAGCTTAAAGATGAACAAATGTAAATTAAGATAAGTGTATTTTCAGTAAATATACTGGAGGAGTATGCCAAAGGAAATTTCACATTACTTCATTTTCTGAGCTTGAATTTTTGCTTTCTTATATAGACAAGTGCATACACGCACACAAACACAGTCACACACATACCTGTTGGTACACACATGCCTTGTGTTCACTAAAAATGGGCTGACATTCCATATTCGATGATTTTCAGTGGCATAGCCTAACCCAATCAGGAATTTTAAAAGTCTGTCTTTTAGGATCTCCACTCATTCCTATCAGATTTCTTTCCGAGTAGGTTCCCTTCTGCTGGTCAGAATCAACATTAAGAAGCATATTTGCTATCAGGTAGATGTCAACATCTGTTTTAGTTTTATTTTAGCCCAGATTTTCTTTGTAATTTTTTTTGATATCACTGTCATTCCATTTTCTCCATGCTTCCCTTTTGAAGTACATTTAAATCTTCCTTAAAATATAGTGAGCACTCTTCTAGAGAACGCCTAACTTTATTTTAGTTCCTTTGATTTGTAATGCATAGCTTTAGCACTCCGTCTCAACACATTATTTGTTTTCATCTCTGAAGCTCTACGTTGAGATCTGAGAAGTTTGCTTTTTAGGATAACTTCCTAGACTATCAGGTTTCTACTTAGGACTCATTGTCTTCTGAGTGGTGTAACCTTCATACAATTTTAAATTTCATTTTATTATATTAAGGAATGGCATGAGATGATTCTAGGTTCCTAACTTTCTATGTACTTAATGCATTAAGAAAAAAAGTGCCGTTTCAAAGTAGAGGCTCAGGATGCAGTAGGGGTCAGGGCAGTGACAGAATCAATGTGTGGTGTCAGCGGTGGTAGTTGGGGCATGGGCAGGCAATGCTGCCAAAGGACACCTCATGCCTAAAAGCAAGACCACTGATAATTTTACAGAGACTGTTGCGTGGGTGCTGCTCTGAACGCTTCTCTGTTCTTTCGCAATTAAGTTCACATCAAGTTCAGTAGGAGAGTAGATGTTGATTTGCTTGGGGAGCCAATCCATCATTGCTCTGAGAATGCTAGCGCAGGTGCCAGGTAATGGTGGAGTTTGTATTCCACTACTGCAAAGATAACATCACTTGGTTACTTCCTTCCAAGTAATCCATTCGGTAACGTGTCTCATAAATCTCCCATAAACAGAGGTAGTTTTTAAAGAAAACAAGAAAACAACTGTGGGAGTAAATGTCTTGTCCTAATTGACAGGTGTTTTGACCACTAAACCACTTTTAAATTCTCAAATTGATGTATTTGTGTGTGTGTGTGTTTGTGTGTGTGTGTGTGTGTTTTATCAGTCCTCCATGCTGTGTTCCCTGCTCATTTAGTTCAGTCTACAATCTAGGAAATAACTCCTTTATTTCCAAGATCCAGGTCATTACTGTGAATAATTAAAAAGCAGGGCTCTACCCTATTGGTAAATTCTTTCCACCTTGAAATAATTCCATTGCCTGGCACGGCTGTGGTCATCATGCCCGACCCTTCACCCAGTTTTCAGGCTGCTTTGCCAGCTCCCTGCCTATGGTGGGTCTGCACTTTAGGTACTCACTTTCCTTGCTGATTTCCTGACGATATAAGTATAATATTAAATGCACATGCAGTTCCTTACCGTGTTCCTCTTTTGTGCCAATTATGTATCTTGATTTGGTCTTTTGTGTCTATTTTTTCCTAACTTACACAGACCTTCTTCTCCAGCAAAATCGAATATGTGCAACATCAGTTAGTGTCCTGCCCCAAATGTTCTCTCTCGCGTCTCTCAAGGTGCAAGCTTAGTGCTAGACTTTCCTTTTTTCATGCTGCTTAGAAATTCTATGACGTTCATTGTCTGTGCTATTTTTGGTAGATGCCCAATAAATCTTTCTGAATTGAAATATGTATTTCTTTCATTAAAATATAAGCTCCTTGGGGACAGGGACTGTGCCTTAGTGCCACTTGCAATGTACACTTGGTATTAGATATTTTAATTTTTTTTTTAGAAATTTATTTTTTGCTGTGTTGGGTCTTCGTTGCTGTGCGCGGGCTTTCTCTAGTTGCGGTGAGCGGGGGCCACTTTTCGTTGCGGTGCGCGGGCTTCTCATTGCTGTGGCTTCTCTTGTTGAGGAGCACAGGCTCTAGGCGTGTGGGCTTCAGTAGTTGTGGCGTGTGGGCTTAGCTGCTCTGTGGCATGTGGGACCTTCCCGGACCAGGGATTGAACCTGTGTCCCCTGCGTTGGCAGGTAGATTCCTGACCACTGCGCCACCAGGGGAGTCCGGTATTAGATATTTTAAAAACCTGTTTTTTTGATTGGCAGATTGGTTTGGTAAGCTATTTTCCTTGAGTTTCTCTTTTTTAGAAAGGTCAGATTTTTGATTTGTCTACTCTTAAAAGTCATCTATTTCACATGGTAGTTCCTTAAAGGGATTTAGCTATTTCCTTACTATGTCACTATCCTTCTTCTGGCTCTTCTAGATTTTGCTGTGTGTATCTAATGGGGAAAGAAAGCATTTGTCCAGTCTGCTTCTTGATAGGAGTAACTGGAAGGGCAATAATTCGGCATTTGTTAGTTTTTAAAAAATGGAAGGAAGGGGCGGCTTTTAATTGTATGGGAAATTTAATTAGATTTAGACTAATTAAATTCATTTTTTATATTAACATGTGCACAAATATTATTGCATCTCGTTAGATTTCATTCTTCTAGCCTTACTGAACAATATTCAGTAGTAGTTTCAGATTACAATAAGTTCATTATGAAGATAAGGTGGAATTAGTGTAGGAAGCTCAGCTGGTTGAAGGGGTCTGTACTTTAATTACTGCAGAGGGTGTGCATATTAATTACAACACAAGTGATATTTACTGTACCTCAGGAACATATGACAGGGTAAAGATACTGACAGCACCAGCTAATAAACTCAGTATGATAATGAGGAGAAAAGACCATAAAAATAGAAGGAAATAAAATTATTCATAAAGCATATTGATCCCAAAGTAAAGACATTAAGCTCTGATGAAGGGCAACAAAAGGGAAGCTCCTCACTTTATCAAACAAATAACCAAAGTAGAGAAATGTTAGCAGGGAGACAGATTGTCATTATCCTGGTCACATGATCACACTCCAGAGAGTACACAGGAGCCATAAAATGGGAGATTTTTAATAAATCAGCAGAAAGCCATACTGTCACCTGCAGGAACCGAGGTCGCAGTGGCTAAGGACAGCTCCTGGAAGTGGAGAAGTCAGATATGCTGCAGGGCAGACAGGGAAGGAACCGCACGCACACAAAACCTGATTCAAGAGCCACTGTGCCCTCTGGAAAAGAGAAGGGGCACCTACAAATACTCTGAAAATAGTTCTCAGTAGCAACCCAGAGGCCATCACTCACTTTTCCCTGTGGTTTGAAATCACCAGCTGTGATTTTGAGATGGTGAAGGGAAATCAGTGGGGCTTGGTTGGATAATTGTTCCCAGGAAATGCTCATTTCTGCCATGATCCTGTCTAAATCTATACAGCTCAAAGGAAAGTTCAAATTTTGGCCTAGAGTGATTAAATCTGAAGTTCTATTTGTTTTGTTTTTACGTGGGCCTTCCAAAAGAACGGTCATTCTTTAAACAATTATTTAGTCAACTACTAGCATTTATAAACAAGTTTATTTTAGAAAAAAAAATTGGCCAACATGCTAATTCTTCATTTACATTAAATAATTAATATAGCCATGTTTTTGCTAAGTATGTATTTGTTATTTTGGAGTTTATTAGCCAGAATCTGCCAGATACTGCTCATAGTTGACATATCATGGAACGAAAGGATATTAATTACCTATTTATTTTAACACATGAAATGATGATGTGGACCAAACTCTTTGAATAGTTTTAAGTTAATTTTATGAGGAAAACATTTTTTTGTGGGCGTATGTATGATTTTACTGTATATGGGAAATATGTGATATATATTTGTATATGTGAACTTGAGTGTGTATATAATAGAATATGCAGTTCTGGTTCAAACACCTCCAAAGGATAAATGATTATTCACTAGAACCTAGAGAAAACGGAGAGAAGGGCATACCTAGGGCAGTACATAACCTGGGCCTGCATCTCGGTAACACAGTTAGAGTCACCTGGAGACAGAAGACAAAAGAAGAGAGTCCTCATTTTGGTTGAAATCCATAAAATCATGAACTGAAAGGATTAGACATCAAATTACAGAATGAAATTATGGAAAACATCTCACTTTGCAACTTAGGCAAGACAAATAAAAGGAATAACTGATTCCCTCACATCTGAAGTATTTTAAGTTATGCATCCTGGAGCAGAAGTGACGATAGCCCTGGACACTATCATGAAGTAGGGGTGCCATCCCTTGTTTCCAATTTCTCCCTCTGCCCTTTTCAGGGCCTTATTTTTATCCATCCCTAATATATTCCTGTGGTTTCATGCTAGCTTTTCTCTCCTTTGGTGGTGGGTTGAAAAGTTGTTTCACTCACATTAAGGTGAAGTATATCCAGCGACATTTTTATTTTAATAGCACAATGCTTCATGTAAGCTCACATGTTATAACGTGACTGTTAATGAAGTAGTTATATACAAGTAGAAGAATCCACCTGAAATTACTCAGATGTATCAAATATGCATATGACCCACATGAAAGGTCAAGCATAGAACATGGGGAAAAGAGGTGGTAATTCAAGTTTTATAATTGTTATTGTTGTGAAATGGGTTACTTTCTTTTTTAAAAAAATTTTTATTGGAGTATAGTTGATTTACCATGTTGCGTTAGTTTCAGGCAAAGTGAATGTTATACATATATCCACTGTTTTTTTTTTTAAAGATTCTTTTCCCATATAGGCCATTACAGAGTATTGAGTAGAGTTCCCTGTGGAAATGGGTTACTTTAATCAGTATATGTGTGACATTACAATGTTAAGGCACAAGGCTATGGGACTGTTTGGTACCTGGAACGTGGTGGGTTGGTGTTTGATAAATATTTATTGAATGAATAAATAACAAATGATTGAATGAGTTGACCTCAGGTGGTGTTTGATCAGTCTTTGAAAATTATTGGCAGTGTTTCTGCTATGCCTAGTGAACTGGGTACTGGCTGTCACACTGGCCTTGGGCTTTTGTGCTAGCAGGCCCTAATTACAGTATCTCTGTCATCACCTGAGATGTGAATGCTGGCTGGAGGATTACCACTGTTGGGTGGCTAGGCCCTTGCCCCGTGTTTGGATGTAAAGGATGTAGGTCATAATGGGAGATTGATGCACTTGTGCTGAAATCTGGAACGTGAAGCTGTCTGCAGCTCACCCCTTGGGAGGTTCAAACAGTTTTATGATAAATATAAATAGCTTTAGCAGACTTTCAGTTATCAAGATGTTGATGTATGTTTTCTTGTTCAAAATATCCTGACACTTGGAAACAAAAGAATGGTTTAGGTGCATACCAATTATATGTACAAGCTTCTTGGGAACAGATGGGAAATTCCAAGCCTATGACCCCCTATCAGCTAGGATTTAGGCTGGGCTTAGTTGAGTATAATTCTGATTTTCTGTTAGTGTTTTATGGGTGCCTGATATAACATTACTTCTCGTTGACAAGGTTTTAAATTTTTCCTCTTGGTATGATTTTTCCTGGAAAAATCATACTGAGAGGAAACTCACAAGGTTCCTGCTGCCCTTGTGCCATCTCATTGCCCTTAGCTTCTTCCGTTCCCTCATATACATTGCTTCAGTGATCTGTAGTTCATTGTTCACCATTATTTTTCATCCTTTTCCCATCTATTGATAATTTGGTTCTGATGCTGTTTCTGCAATTGATACTTTCTCTTTTACATGTTCTTACCTTACTGGCTAATTTTTTTTTTTTTCTTTTTGCGGTATGCGGGCCTCTCACTGTTGTGGCCTTCCCCGTTGCGGAGCACAGGCTCCGGATGCGCAGGCCCAGCGGCCATGGCTCACGGGCCCAGCCGCTCCGCGGCATATGGGATCCTCCCAGACCGGGGCACGAACCCGTATCCCCTGCATCGGCAGGCGGACTCTCAACCACTGCGCCACCAGGGAGGCCCCTGGCTAATTTTTTAACTTGCCATTCTGGAACTGCTCTTTTCTTTTTCAGCAGAGAAAGAGTTGAGTTTATTGAGAAACTAGTTTAGGGACATCAATTGATCAATGTCCATTTAAGAAAGGTCAGTCTTTAGCTTCCTTCATTTATTTCTTCTTTGAATTACGAGGAGATAAAGAATATTTGATGTAGGTATTAAATAGACATGGATTCTGATGTTCAACATGTTGGAGAAAGCAGAGGATTTAGGAATTAAAATAGTGAGACAAAATGGGTTGTATTACCTAAAGATTGGAATAACAGCCTATATCGTCAACTTAAGGAAATCGTTAGTTTTACATTTGGAATAAGTATATGAGCAGTCTCACCACACTATATTGATTAAAGTTAAATATTTAAGTTTAAACACAATAAGTGACTTTTAAAAATATGAAATTACATTTGACCCAATATGCTTCGTAATCTCTACAGTTACAGGGAGCCACAAAACCCTTGTGTTTCAACTACGCAGAACATCTTGTTGATCTTCATTGCAGTGGAGTGAAAATTAGAGAAATTTCCCAAAGCATTTGAACCCTAGTGCAGAGTTTAAATCCTTTAAGCACCTCAAGCTCCAAGTAATTTCATAGATTAAAGTTTCAGAAGGTTAAGTTTCTGGTATAAAAAGTTTGTGTTTGTGTACATTGATAATTAGAAAAAAAGTATTTCATGAAAATCCGAGGAGGTATGATTGAATAGATAATTAAAAATCGTAACATTCTAATCAATTAGAGAGATGGATATGATTGCTCTTGCCATTCTATTTCTTGGACCTTGTAAATCTTCATAAGTCCTTTTCCTTTTTTTTTTTTTTAAAGATCATGTTGTATATTCATTACCACAAAGTGGGAGTCGTAGTCAAGGTTTCCTGTAAGTCTTAGGTTGTAGAGCTCCAACGAGTGTGCTAAAGTAATAATTCATTGAGAAACCTCAAAAGTGACTCGTAGAATATAGTATTAATAGAAATGGAGGAACAGAAAAGGCAACCTGTGATGGAAAATTCACAGATCTCTTAGAAATTGTCAAATGGATCAACATCACTAGGAATTCTTGAGAAGAAGGAAGGTGCTGTGCTTGTATTTGATTTAACAATAACAAACACCAAAGCAAAACTGATTTCATTTGGGAAGGATCATTTTTTCAGTTACCTTTTCTGAAATAATCCCCACCCTCTGTTCCCTCATTCCTGTTACAATTAGTCATTACCTACTGTTGCTTGTGATTTGTTGGCAGTCTCTAACTGCAATCTGTTGCTCTGTGACAGATCGATTCTTTTAGCCCAGACTCATTCCTGAATTCAGCCAAAATTAAAAAGAATTATATATATATGTGTGTGTGTACATACACACACACGCACATTACATTCCTCTGGCTAATGTGGCAGATCATTCTTTAAAAAGGTGCTTTTAAGGGAGACCATTAATGAACCCTGCATGTATACAGCAGGAGTGAACACTATTAAGTGACCCCCTATGCAGAATGGGTTCAGAATGCAGATGTGTAGACTGTGGACTTTGAAGTATATTCTTTTAAGTCGTCACTTTTAAAGGAGATAATTTCAGAGCAATATTTTTGTTAGAGAAGAGGTGTTGCTTCTGAGCCTACTGAAGAGAATTTGTAGAAATCTTGTTTATACCCACACACATAGATGTATACACACACCACTGCATTTAAATAATTCCAGTAAGATTCATATTCCTCGGGTTTTTCAGAAAAAGAAATTAAAGTTTTGTTGCAATCAATTTAACAGTCAGAGCTTTGGTGTAGCAAAATATATGCTTCGTAGCCCTTCAAAATTTATGCAGTTTGTACATATAGATATATGCTGTATATATTTTGAAGTGATTCGTATGTTGAATTTTTTTCCTCACTTAGAACCATGCCGCATAATTGATTGGGAGAGTTACTGTCGTCACAGTCTATTTTTGCAGCAAAGCAGAGGCTATTTGAGATGCTAGTGGGGTTTTTTTTTGTTTTTTTCTTAAATGCTTTTACTTTTTCAAGGAAAGGAAAAACTAGTCATTATATAGCAAGATACTATTCATTGTTGGTTTGTTCTGAACAATGCGGAATTAAGTGACACTATTGCATGACAAGATCAATATGTAAAAAAACACATTTTCTCCATTAGCCTTTGGTGTTACTGTTGTCTGACTCAGTGCAACTGTATTTGGTGAAACACACTCACAATCATACACACTCATATACTCACTGACATTTTTAAAATGTGTAGTCTGTTGAGTTTGCTACCTTACAGATCCAAGGAACAGCTTGCTTCTCAACATTTATATATAATGTTACCTCAGTCACAAGGCCAGGGCCACAAGAGTTGCCAAATTAAGGAAATTGGTGGGCTAGTGAGGAAAATACTGCTGAACCAAAAGGCAGATGTTTCACTGTATGTTATACATTGGTGGAATACCCTCAATCGGTCAGCATCATTTTCTCAAAGTATAAACTAGCCACTCTCCTGGTTCCTGTTTCTATTTCAGGTTTTTAAAGGGGCCCCTTGTTTGGCTGCTGGAAAACTACCAGCTTTCCTCACTCTAAAAATAAGACAAGGTAGTCATTCATGACCACTTGAGAAATTTACTTGAGAAATTTCTTACCACTTGAGAAATTTACTCTGACCACTTGAGAAATACTTAAAAAATCTTTTTCAAGCTCAATTTGGAAGGTGGCTGTAGGTGTTATGGTCATTATGCAACTTTACAAATAAATCCATGACAGCTGATACAGAATTTAAACAGTATATCAATGAATGCATGCCATAGGGGCTAGTAAATAGCATATGCAGGATTAGGTTGCAAAATGCTTGCATTTTTAGTTTAATTACTCATCTTATCAAATCCTTTTATGAATAAAAAGAAAAGTCCTTAAACATAGAAATGTGGAAATTGAGAACTGAAAATGTTACTCCAAGTAACCAAGGGATATAGAAAGGGGCAGCTCTACTATACTTTGTTTTGCATTATTACTGTCTTTAAAATCATTTAGTGTAATCTTTTTCCAAAATTATAAGGATTTTTTCTTTACAATTAATTTTTTTTTACAATTTTATAACTTACAGACTTAAGACTAGAAAAAGTACTTAAGTGAACACACTAATTCATTGAAACATTACATAACATTAAAGTCTACTTTTAACATGATATCATTGTACATAGGCTCTAAAGACTTTATCAAATTATTTGGATTTTACTAGATCTGAATAAATAGCAGAAAACACACAGTAACTAATTCAAACATATTTCTTTGTTCTGGTAAATTACTACATATGCTTCTAGCTCCCTAGTATCGGAGGTTCTATAAAAGGAGAATTTCTTTTTTTTTGCCATCCCAGTGTGTTTTATCCACCATTTAAAAACACATTTGAAATATATTGCAATCGTGTGAGAAGTGACATAAATACATTTGGTGATTAATATTTATTTGATCAACTGTGAGTGCAACAATATGACTTCTAATTTGAAACCACACAAGCTTCCTTTTCAGCAATCCTGCCTTTCAAAGCCTTTCATTTGCTATAGCACAGGCTGATCTTGGAAAGAGAATCTGTTAGACGTACTTTACCCTACTCTTTTTCCAACTTAACTGTTGAAACAGGACAGTGAGCATTTAGCCCTATTTCCAGGTGTGCCATATTGAAACTTGTAAAATGTGTGAGGGGATGGGAAAACTCTTAGACTCTAGGCCTCTGGGTGATTCCAGAGAGCTTGGCCTGTTGACATTTGTTCCAGGGTGTGTGTATTTGAAGGTCTATATTACGTTGTCTGCAATATATAAACATGCTCCCATACATATTCTGTAAAAATGGCAGAGTAGATGTCGGGAAGACGTCTCGCAGTGTTAAATAATGGTTCTGTTCCTTCTCATATTGTTATTCCTATTGTTTTATTTCTATCCCCTGTGCTCGTGGTGTCTTTTGTGGTGCTTCAGCTGTGATGAGATGGCGGGTGAACAGCTTCCTCCAGAATTGATGCCAGCTGGTTTGGAAGACTGGCAAACCCTCAACTTTCCCTCTATCCACCACGTTAGAGATTGACTTTATTATCTGCTGTAGCTCCACGCCATGCCCAGTCTCCAGTGGCCCAGAATGCAGGCACGTAACACAGCCCCATTCACCATCGCACTTATTTTGATTTAGTCATAACTTCAGGAATTGCCTTTTAACAACAGCTACAAAAAAAGTGAGGGTCATCTACTTCTAATGCTGGAAACCCTGTGATAATCTGTTCCATGCATTCAAATGAAAATATGACTTCTTGGCAGAGAATAGCATTATAATGTAAAATCCCATATGCTGTTATACAGTATGTTGCAATCTGTTTTACGGCTGCCTCTATTCTAACGAGTGAATACTGCCAATAAAGCAATTGAAGATAACACTAATTGCTTATTTCTGTGATCCATAATTTTTATGGCTGCCTTATAGCTCTTTAGTCAAATAGATGCTTTTTGGCCTTTAAGATCTAGAACTCATGTACTGTAGCAGTTGAAACTGGAAATGTACATGCTGGCCTGAGAGGCTTTTCTGTACTTGATGGATAGGATTCAGCAGAAAAAGAATGGAAAGGTGCGAAAAAAAATATAGAAGTCTTAAATGGGCTCTGACAGGTAAACACAAGATTTTATCAATACTTAGGTAACTTTAAATAAATGTATACATATATGGCTGTGTATGAAACAAAATTAGGCTGTTAGGTCTTCTTTGCCTTCATGCATTTTGGGGCCTGTTGAACGCAAAAGTAACCATGGAAGGCGTTGGTGGTGTGTGAGCACAGCTACTTGGAGACTGTGTTTGATCTTGGCCTTTTCTACATACTGACTTTGTGATCTTGAGCCAGTGATTCAGCTTTTCTGAGTTTAGGTTCCTCTTAGGAATGCTGTGATGACTAACTGGATGGGACACACTTTGATGACTGTAAAATACTGGACCCATGTTAGTGATTGTCTCTGCTTGATCCCTGTTTGGGGCCATCATGACATGCTTTCTCATGAATAATCTTATAGAAACTACAGATTATACAGCATTTGTCTAAGAATTTTTCTAGTCTTTTGCCCCTCAAAGACTGTGGACCAGCAGCACTAGGAGCTTGGTAGAGATGCAGGATCTCTGTCTCCACCCCAGACCTGCTGACCAGGCTCTTCCTTTTATCAAGGTCCTTAGGTGATTAGTATACACACTTGTCTAACTTACCTCACAAATGAGGGAGTTGAGATGCA
Organism: Mesoplodon mirus; assembly: GCF_964341445.2. NCBI lineage: Eukaryota > Metazoa > Chordata > Mammalia > Artiodactyla > Ziphiidae > Mesoplodon > Mesoplodon mirus. The sequence goes on along the minus strand of NC_138990.1, from coordinate 72,786,269 downwards.
GCAAGGTGAAGTGATTCACAAGAGGTCTGTAGTGTGTTCAGAGTTAAGCTGGGACGAGAGCCCAGGTCTTCAGACCCTAAATCCAATCCACACTTGTCTCCACCTTAAAATATAGAAGGTTTAATTTTATCGTGTGACAGATTTCAGATTAACTACATAGGCTCAAAAGTGGGCAACATGTTTGTAGCTTAAAATAGTATAAGTCAGAAAAGCCATCTGTTTCTGCTTTATTTGGTCAGATAGCGAAAATAAAAATCAAACCAATCAATAGGTTGTATTACTGAGCTTAAATTATATATAAAATGTGTCTAGCATACCCATAGATTTCTATTCATGAAGTTCAGTAGACATGTTCTCAAATTCTCAAGTGGAAGAATTTAAGATATATGCCCTTAAAATCAGACAAAGTGCATGTGCAAAGATCACAGGGACCTACTATTCCAGTTTTCTATTTGTATCCAGCTTTCTAGCTATTATGATCTCTTTGGTAGGAAAAAGAGATGATGCTTATGTGTAAATAAGTATTTATTTCTCCTATTCCAACAGAAATATACAATGTGCTGTGCCCAAATAGAAGTGCAAAAGGATTTTACAAACAATAGCTGAACAATGCTCATAATTCCCTGATGAAATACTCTTGTTCTAAAATATAGCCCCTGATCAGTTTAATCCATATATATATATATATATATATATAAAATATATACTACCAATATATATGTTATTGGACACACTGGCAATGTTGCATTTATTAAAAGCCGAGCATTGTGAACTACATATAAATTATTATCTCATGTAATATTCACCAAAACTCTATGGGGTGCTGTTATTATCCTCATTTTATAAGTGAAATGATGACCTCAGGTTGAGAGAGGTCAAGAAAACAATGTGCCCAAGGACACACAGCTGCAAGATATAACAGAGGGAGAACCCTCAGGAATGAGGAGTTTAAGTGAACCTTCTAAATTAATATTGTGACTTGGGGGTAAAACTTTTGAGTCCTAACCCCTCATGTTCTACTTTCATTAGAGCTCTTCTCTAGACCTGAACCTCTACCGTAATTTCATGCAGTGAGGTTGGGGTGGTGGTGGCCTTTTCTCCCTTTTGCACCCAGCACACAGATGGGTGGGACAGCTGAGGCCCCGGACTCCTCAGAGGAGCCTGCAGCCGGGGAAGGAAGGAGCCTTAAACTCATCTCCTCGCCACAGTCAGATCTGCTTCCCC